>NC_138507.1:66899467-67344239 GCF_964252035.2 Podarcis erhardii
TACATGGTGCTATTCTTAGCTGTTTCTTGTATTTGGTGTAGGATTTATTCTTTTACCGTGACTGCTAATGTTTCATATTATGGACGTGGGGGGCGCTGTGGTCTAAACCACTGAGTCTCTTGGGCTTGCCGATCAGAAGCTCAGCGGTTTGAATCCCTGCGATGGAGTGAGCTCCCGTTACTCTGTCCCAGCTCCTGCCAACCTAGCAGTTCGAAAGCACACTGCTACAAGTAGATAAATAGGTACTGCTGTGGCGGGAAGATAAATGGTGTTTCCAAGCGCTCTGGTTTCTGTCATGGTGTTCCGTTGTGCCAGAAGCGGTTTAGTCATGCTGGCCACATGATCCGGAAAGCTGTCTGTGGACAAATGATGGCTCCCTTGTCCTGAAAGTGAGATGAGTACTGCAACTCCATAGTCGCCTTTGACTGGGGTCCTTTAACATTAGATAGATAGATAGATAGATAGATAGATAGATAGATAGATAGTAATAGCGTTCCATTCCATCTGGGTGAAATGAGTTCTATGGTTCCTGACATGCTCCATAGGTACATAGGGTGATCCTTAGCTGAAGCTGAACAGGTCAAGGTCTGATCAGGACCAAGGTGCAGCTACATAATTTTAGACCCTGTACTTAATGTCCTTATGGGGTCCTGCTTTACGCTGCATTTTGCAACATCAGCTGTGAAACACACAGGTAACACTTCTTTTCTTCTTGCCTCCTCCACCTGATTCAGCCATGCCATAGTTTACAATTGCAGCTGGTGAGGATGAAGAAGTAGAAAGTAGGAAATGAGGTCAGCAACCCTAAGAGTCTGGCACCTAAGGAAGGTCAGCACGTGTTAGGTTAGAAAGGACAGTCTAGGAAACTTGGAAGTTCTCCTCTCTATCTACTTTTTCCCATGCATTAAGTCTTGGCATACAGTGGTACCTTGGGTTACATACGCTTCAGGTTACAGACTCCGCTAACCCAGAAATAGTGCTTCAGGTTAAGAACTTTGCTTCAGGTTGAGAACAGAAATTGTGTTCCAGCAGTGCAGCAGCAGTAGTAGGCCCCATTAGCTAAAGTGGTGCTTCAGGTTAAGAACAGTTTCAGGTTAAGAACGGACCTCCTGAACGAATTAAGTACTTAACCCGAGGTACCACTGTAATTCAAGACTTTATATCCCAGTCATATCAGGAAGTTTACTTTCTTGGGTGGTGGTGGGACTTGGCCAGAGCTCTCCTTAAAGGGAAAGGGATTCCTGACCAGAGCTCTCCTTACTGTGTTGCAAATATACTGAAAAATGCCTATTAGTTTTGAAACTTGAAGCTCTGCAGGGTAAATGTTTTCAGTTCAGTCTGGATTTTGCTTCAGATTTCCAGTGACAAATGCATTATTGCATTTCAGAAGAATTGTACTTATTTTCTTCAAGTGTGGATAGGGTTAGTTTTCTTGGCTTTCTGATTGGAACACCCTTTTTCATTCATTCTTCTTATCTGCTGTGGTTGGCTGAGGCATTTGAACTAACAGTACTGTGCTTTAAGAGAGACAAATGTCCAAACTTTTTACTCTGGTCCATGGGCTTTATTATGTCTTTTAGCTTCAGAAATAAGAGTTTTGTCCTTTCAGCTGGTTATCAGAAGGGGAAAGTTTAAGGCAGTTGTGAGCTGGCTGCATCTGTTTCCCCTCGCTCATTCACCCCCTCTTTTTAATTTTTTTTACGAGAGATTTTATTTTTTCATGTTAAACTTCACACAGTAGAATCATCTGGAAATATATATTTACGCCTAAAAATAAAATATACACAGATTTCTGTGTTTTAAGTATTGCATGATGTTAACACTTTCATGGTCTACAGTATTTATGGCTCTCTGCTGGCCATGTTTCTAAGCTCTTGCTGAACATCAAAGGATCTTGCTACAGGTTCAGGAATACATTACAGTGGTACCTCGGGTTAAGAACTTAATTCGTTCTTAACCTGAAACTGTTCTTAACCTGAGGTACCACTTTAGCTAATGGGGGCTCCCACTGCCGCTGCTGCGCAATTTCTGTTCTCATCCTGAAGCCAAGTTCTTAACTCGAGGTACTATTTCTGTAACGGAGTCTCTAACCTGAAGCATCTGTAACCTGAAGCATCTGTAACCCAAGGTACCACTGTATAGTAATGCAAACTAGAACTGCAGGTTTGATGGAACTTAGAAGGGTCTCAACATACAGCCTATCCTCCCTCCAACTCGTAACATTATGATTTAATAACTATGAAATCTAAGCACAGTTATTGTAAGCTAGACTGCTATTTTCTGCTTTTTCATACCTTCTTCCTTTTTAAATTCTTATTTACAGTTTGGGTATAATTTTAATATTGAATTCTGCATTTGAGAAGCCATTGGTAGGCCCCTGCTCCATTACATGTGATAACTAGAATGTGACTGGATTTCACCAGTGAATTACAGACTGTAACGTCTCTGTTGCAGATTGTGGTTTCACTTGATTACTAGTTATTTGTAGGTGAAGATTTCCGCTATAGCTGGAGTTGTTTTTAAAAGCGTGTGCATGACATAGGCTGTGATGCAAGCTTATTGTGTGTCATGCCAGTGAACATAGCTGTAAGTCTTCCCATCTTAAATAAAAGATAAAATATCAGCAGAGGCTCAGTTGTAATCTTCCATAATTATTGGGTGGATTGTCACTGGATTGCATTTTAAGCAGGATAAGGAGTTTTTACTAATCCTAAAAGGAAAAAAGGCAAATAGCTTATGTTTTACCACACGCTTACCATGCACTTTATCACAAACTGTGAAACACTACAGAAATCCTTATCACCATCCCCCAATCAAGACAAGATTGAGCAACAGGTGACCATCTTCAAGCATCTACTGCCCTAAACAAAACAAGGTGTGAACTGGAAGCTCATGAGTAAAGCAAATTGTATTTATGACAGCCCTTTCCCTCAGCTGTGATGATGACAATGGGCTAGCTGTAACTGCAGTCATCTTATTTGCATGTTACAACTTGTATGTTGAAGTTAAAGGTAAAGGTAAAGAACCCCAGACAGTTAAGTCCAGTCGCAGACGACTCTGGGGTTGCGGCGGTCATCTCGCTTTACATGCCGAGGGAGCCAGCATTTGTCCGCAGTTTTTCTGGGTCATGTGGCCAACATGACTAAGCCGCTTCCAGCAAAACCAGAGGAGCGCACGGAAATGCCGTTTACCTTCCCACTGGAGTGGTACCTATTTATCTACTTGCAGTTTGATGTGCTTTCGAACTGCTAGGTTGGCAGAAGCAGGGACTGAGCAACGGGAGCTCAACCAGTCGTGGGGATTCGAACCACCGACCTTCTGATTGGCAAGCCCAAGAGGCTCAGTGGTTTAGACCACAGCACCATCCGCATCCCATGTTGAAGTTGGTGCAGAGCAAAATGGTTTGCATGAAATAGACCTTATGAACTGCTGAAATTACAAGATTAGTCTGTTTTTGTTTTGTTCTCAAGTCTTCAGGAGCTGCTCCTTGTGTTTGGAACTATGTGAAAAGTGCATTAGGTGCAGAATGGGAAATCCTGTTCCCTATTCCTGAAGATTATACAGGGGGAAAACCCCAAATGGTGGCATTGTATGTACACTTTCAAATAAGCTTCTGCATAGCACCAATACTTGCTTGTGGCAAATAAGAA
The DNA here is from genome assembly GCF_964252035.2 of Podarcis erhardii. Classification (NCBI taxonomy): domain Eukaryota; kingdom Metazoa; phylum Chordata; class Lepidosauria; order Squamata; family Lacertidae; genus Podarcis; species Podarcis erhardii. The sequence continues at coordinate 66,903,118 of NC_138507.1, forward strand.
ATGACTGCAGGGAAACTTGGCACAAGTCAGCTTTGTTGGTTCTTTTTAGATCACACATTTATTTCATTTAAAAAATAATAAAAGCATCAACAATAAAAACTTACTTAAAAATCAGTTTCCAATCCCATTCACATGCAGACTGGAATAAAGCTAATGAATTACATGCCTATCAATAGGGAAGAGTAATTTTTTTAAAAAAAAATTGTAATAGGTTGGGATTTTTTTAGTGCTTTCAAATAAGTGTTGGTTTCAGAATTTCTAGGGAGCTGTAATAAAATCAATATACTAAATCAGCTTCCCCCCTTTTCCTTATATTCAGAGTGAAGAGTTCCACATATATACACAGTATTGCACCAATTATCCAAGGTAGGAGTATCTTATTTTTGAGTGTGCTCTTTCCCTTTTATCATTTGAAAAGTGGTGAATAGAGAATGTGACCATAATGCTTCAGACTAACATTTTATCCAAACGGTATGCTTTACTGTTTGTGGATTATATTAGTAAGGCAAAGAGGATGAATGCTTCCTTGCCCGTTAGAAAATGCAAGCAAGTAATTTTATGCTTATTTTAATTATGTTGCATGGTAATCAGTTATTTTGAAAGTAGGATGCTAAGACTTGTTACTTGTGTGGCATGCATGCATGGCAATCACAAGTTTGTAAACTTCACATAACACTCCTGTTTATCTTGCGCAATAAATGCATAATGCTTGAAGTTGATCCTAAACAGGCACTCACTTGTAGGACCTATCATGCATCCAAAGTTGTGGAATTCTGTATAATATAGGATGATGATAACAACAACAACAACAACAACAACAACAACAACAACAACAATTCTGAGAGCTTTATTGATTTGTTTTACAGGTCAGTGGCTGTACTTACCGAATGCATGAGGAACAAGTCCCTCGCCAAGTTTTTCAGAGAGAGACAAGAAGCTTTACAACATTCTCTGCCTTTAGGATCTTACCTCTTAAAACCTGTTCAGCGGATACTCAAGTATCACCTTCTTTTGCACGTATGTTGTCATTTTAAGTGCCTCCTCTTCAGATAGTCAACTGGAACCTGGCATGGGGTGGCAGTCCAGATCAGCAGTGTGTTTCACATTGGGCCCTGCAGCTGCTCTTTATTCAAAATTAAAGTGCCTAGTTTGAAGGAGGCCTGCAAATAATATAATGTGTAGCTAGGCTTTTGTGCTGCAGTCAAAACACAAGCAAGCACAAACTTTCTGATGAAAGCTCATATGCCAGAAAGAAGTACTGTAACCTAGCCTTCACCCTGACATGCTAGGCTTCTGCAGATGTTGAATTTCCAACCCTTCCTGCCCCTTTCTCCATCTTTCTCCCCTCCTATGCTTATCAAACAGCTTCTTCTCTGATGCTGCAGCTTCTTCAGAAAACATGCAGTACAGACCTATACATATTTTCATAAAAAGAGTGCAGTGCAGTCCTGAAGAGAGCCAGTGTGGTGTAGTGGTTAAGAGCGGTAGTCTCGTAATCTGGGGAACCGGGTTCGCGTCTCTGCTCCTCCACATGCAGCTGCTGGGTGACCTTGGGCCAGTCACACTTCTCTGAAGTCTCTCAGCCCCACTCACCTCACAGAGTGTTTGTTGTGGGGGAGGAAGGGAAAGGAGAATGTTAGCCGCTTTGAGACTTCTTAAAGGGAGTGAAAGGCAGGATATCAAATCCAAACTCCTCCTCCTCCTCCTCCTCCTCCTCCTCCTCTTCTTCTTCTTCTTCTTCTTCTTCTTCTTCTTCTTCTTCTTCACATCTTTACATACTGTGCTCATTGGGGCTCTTGCACTAGCTGGTGTGTTTAAAAGTGCAGTTTCAATTCCAGACAAGGGCAGCCGGTGAGGAGGGTGGGCCTGTATGAAGTCATCTAAGCCCAACAAAAAGGTCCCCCCCCCTTTTTTTTTGCATGCATGCATGGTGGTAGAGAAAGTACATATTTCTTTCTTTCTTTCCCATGGTTTTAACAATATTTTCAGAAATCTGGTTTCTTTTTAATGGTTATCATGTGCTTTCAATTAGGAGATTATACCCGTAACTACATTTCAGAGTCCAGAAATTTTAATCTGTAGTGTCTGCCTAAGTCTAATGCTCGGATGTAATTATCAAACTGAGGTTCTGTAGCCAAAAGTAGAGGCAAGAAAGCATACTGAATGACTGACTCATTTCTCTTATTGTATGCTAATAAATTCTGCTTTGATAGCTGCTACTATAACGCAGCAGAGTATTGCAGTTGCTGTAAGGATGCTTATATTACTTATGGCTCATGAAATCAAACACAATCCACTAGCCATTTAGGGCAGCCCATCAAAGGCTCATCAAGCCGCCTATTTTTTGCAGCTTGCTGGAGACTTCAAAAATGGCCAGAGTGTCACACACCTGATATGCCACAATATGTATCTGGTGGCCTTGATCAGTCACAAATTGTATGTGCTTGCTGTTAGCAGAGGATATGCCAGTCTCGTCCAACTTTTCTGTCTCCATCCCAGTATAACACAGTGCCTTTACATTATCAGGATCCTGGAATCATGAGGGGTTTGGAAAAAGGGGAAAGAGACATATACAATGGAGGTGGCTATCAGTGGGAAAATGGGGCTGAAGGAAAATCTCTCGCGTGCAGGGTAAGGGGTTCTGTGCTGCATATTTTATAGACCAGGGAACCCTGCTGTAGTGACCAAAGAAGTGAACTGCAGTTGGGAGGAGCTAAGTGTCAGATTATTAACCGTAGTTTACCATCAAAACATTTTTGCAGACCTCTATGAGTTGTAAATAGTTCCCTCTTCATTGGCTTATTTACTAGGAGATAGAAAACCACCTTGACAAGGACACTGAAGGTTATGATGTAGTTTTAGAAGCCATAGATACGATGCAGAGAGTGGCGTGGCATATTAACGACATGAAGAGGAAACATGAACATGCTGTCAGGCTGCAGGTGGGTTGACAAGTTTTCTATATCAGTAGTTTTTATCTTTCTATCTGGTTTTTGGTTTATATAGATTGGGCACCAGCATTCCAAATGGCTATGGTTTTGCTTTCCTGTGCATGCTAACAACAACAACATCTTTTCACATATGTTGAATTTGATCTTCCTATATTTTAAAGCATCACACTCAACCATGGCAACTCCCGATTAATATTGTGAGATGTGTTATCTGTTACATGTGAAAGTACCTTCAAAGTGTGCTTGAGAGGTTCTTCTGAAATCTGTGTCTGTGGAATGTACAAAAGACACAATTGTGCTTGCAAGCTTTCTTTGGAGAGATCAGAACCCAAATGTAAATCTTCCTTCTCTGTCAGAAGATGAAGTTTCGCTTGTACACCCACTCAGTTTCTATGCAGTCAGTGATTCATTTGTAGTCTTAAAAACTTGTTCACATGGCTTATGACTGCCCAAAACATCTCACAAATGCATATTTCCAAGTTGTGGATTGGTTCAGACATCATATTGGACTTCTGCTTATTTGAAGAAATCCTATAGGTGAATCCATTCACATAAGCAATGCAACTCTTAATTTGGGTGAGCTTCTATGATATCTGAGACTCTAATGAATATAATTTAAGTTGTTGTGGTTAAGGTTTGTGAGTTTCAGGCATACATCTTGCATTGATAATGTAACTAAAGATACTGCAAGGACTTATGTGAATTCAAAGAGCAACCATATGCAAACTTACAGTAGGTTAACAGGAAGTATACAATTGTAGGCTGGCTGGAAAAGTAGCTAGTACTTTCCACTTCTTGTGTACTTCAGAGACCCTTTGATCACATAAGTTGTTTCTCACATCTTGCACCATTATAAAACACCCTCCCCTTCTTCCTATTCTTTTCCATATAGTGGCCCGTCTATCCGTGTAATGTCCAGCCTTATGGCTTGCTAAGAACTCTCTCCTTGTGCCAACCTTCTCTCTTGCATCATCTCTAGGGGACCATGTAAGATAATCAGACAACAGTGCAGTGCAAATTGGCTGCATGTCATAAAATACACATCTGCCAACTCTGACATTTAGAAATAGATTTCTGTTTGCCTATCATATGACAAATGCCTGTATGCTGCAACGTACCGTGAGACAGCTGTAGTATTTCTGTTGATGTAGAACAGGAAAGGCAAACTCTCTGCCTGGGGACCTGATCCACACACATCCATGCAAATGGTCATAAGCTGCATTAGGGTTCTGAAACCACATGGAGGCCTGCCTCCTTGTCTAAGGACCAGTTTTGCACCACAATTCCTGTGGTGGTCCTGCTGCCATTTCTGCTGCGCTGAGCTCTTCCTGTATGTGAGGTGGTGCAAATATGTGTATGAGGGAGAGCAAATGTGAATTGGTTATGCCCACCTAGGCCACGCCCACTGCTAGGGTGTGGCCCTTGGAAGGTAGGTCTACAGAGAATGTGGCCCTTTGTTAGTCATCCCTGAGGTAGAAGCAATGCTTTTTCACACTGTTGATTAATAAGAGGAACATGATAGTGGCTTCATTACACAGCACTTGCCATGTGATATTTCCCAACGTTGTGTTTTTGATGTGCTTGCTTCATTATCCTACCCTCCTCCCTTTTTTCAGGAGATACAAAGCTTACTCACTAACTGGAAGGGACCGGACCTTGCTAGTTACGGCGAGTTGGTTTTGGAAGGAACATTCCGCATCCAGAGAGCCAAAAATGAGCGCACTCTGTTCCTCTTTGACAAGCTGCTGCTCATTACGAAGAAGAGGGAAGAGACTTTCACTTACAAAGCTCATATCTTGGTAGGTCTGTTTGTACTTGCAGGAGGAGGCTAAGGGAACAAGCAGCCCAAGGGCTGCAAAGGAGAGGAAATGGACTATGTCAAAATGTTCAAAATATAAATACCCATTCTGTGCACAAGATCTTCCTCTGACAAGCCTTTCTTTGTGTTGCAGTGTGGCAATCTCATGCTAGTGGAAGTCATACCAAAGGAGCCTCTGAGCTTTAGTGTCTTCCATTACAAAAATCCCAAGATGCAACATACTGTTCAGGTATTTAAAAGCCATAACATACTGAATGCATTCTGAAACATGTTATTAAGGATATAATTTTCCTGATATGTATCCTGTGTATTGTAACTGAAGTTTGCACCACGTAGATAGTATTCCACTTCCAGGTTTGTGCAGGAAAACCAGGCCCTATTTCCTATGATCTCAATCTATCCAATTGCCCCCTTCCTTTTGGAAGGCAGTACAATCCCAAATTAATGCACTCATGCAGTGGGAACATGAACTGCTTTTAATATCCTAAGGGGCAAATTGGACATGCACTTAAAAATGTTGCACCAATGGGGAATTTTTCCTAAGATTGAGAGAGAGCAATGGTTTTCATTCTGATCTCTATGATCTCTCCCCTTCCATCCAGCTGGCTCCATGTTATGATTTGGGCTCCCTGGCCCTGAAGGAAAGAAACAAAAGATGCAACTGCATTCTACCTGTTTAAGTGCATACCTAGTTTGACCCTCAGCTTCTGTTTCATCTTTGCACTTTGAGAATTAGACAAGTAGGGATTTGGAAAATGCATGTGTGCCTGAAACTGATAATAATATTTTGGAAACCCTTTATTTCACTGAATTTTGAACAGTAGGCCTCAATTCTGATCTTAGTTAATTCTTGGAGGAGGAAACCACAGGTCAATTTTAGAAAAGTATAGTGAGGTCAATGAACATTACTGTGACTTGGAAAATAAAATGACTAATGGGATGAGTTTTGTGGGTGAATAGATACAGATATATATAGAAACAGTGCCTGCTTCCCATTCTAGCAGATCTCTTCAGGAACAAGCAACCCAGCCTGCCCTGCACCACACAGCATGTTATACTGGTTATGCAGAAGTAATTATTATCCTGCCCAAACCACTAATCTGCACAGGAGCAACATGATAACCTCATAGAAGGGGAAAGACAAGGAACTAGGGCATGCAGACACACAAGGCACTATTACAGCCTGTGGTGTTCAGCTTTGCTGTCTCACCATTTTCATGTTAGTTGCCAATTGTGTTAAATAATTAAATTTGGTTTTATAAATTGTTGTCAGCTACCAGACATAGAATAATATTCAGAAATATACTAAAAGCATTTTATTCTGTTGACCGTAGAAAGATGTAGTGGAGCCAAGACATTTCTGACCTTTCTTGTGGAAAGCTGTATAGACCCCTGTATGGGTGACTCTGTGACTCTCAGATGTTGCTGAACTCTTGGCCCCCTTCAGGCAGCATGGCTAGAGATGATGGGGATGGCAACAGATTCCCCATCTCTCCCCTATCCCATCCACTGGAAATCAGAGCCTTCTTCATGCTCAGCCCTTGACTCTGCTAAATTTATTGTCTGGTGTTACCTACCGTCACTCCTTCATGTCTAGCTATAACTCATTGCATTCTTGCAACTTGTAACAGGCCAAATCACAGCAAGATAAGCGCCTTTGGATTCTTCACTTGAAGAGATTAATTCTTGAAAACCACCCTGCCAAAATCCCAGCTAAGGTAAAATATTAACAACTGCCTTATTTGTTTGTTTGTATTTCTCTTGTTTGTTTGATTGATTGAATTTATATACCGCCCTATATACAGAGGTCTCAGGGCAGTTCACAGAGCAAAATCAAAATACAAAACCATAAAATATATAATCAAAATAGAAACAACAACCCAATAACACCCCCCCACTTATTATTATTATTATTATTATTATTATTATTATTATTATTATTATTAAAAAGGCATAGGATGTCTAGCAAATCAACCAAAGGCCTGGTTAGAAAAGGAACTTTTTTGCTTGGTGCCTTTTTAAGAGTGTGGATATGTTAAAAATAAAATATGTGTATTTTTGTCTTCTGTGATAGATGCATCTGGGTAGCCACATCATGATAACAGCACATGAATTGCATTCCACCAAGTTCACTTGAATCAGGGCAGTTTTGAAACCAATTTTGCCTTTCAGGTTTTAGAAGGTTTGGTGTGGTGGTGCACCAGCCAAGGACCCAGAGTCTGGGGGACTATTGCTGACCTGAGGTGTTAAGCAAGTTTATATGGTTTATGCACAATATTTGTTTTTATTTTTTCAGGCCAAGCAAGCAATTCTTGAAATGGATGCTATCTGTAAGTATATTTGCATATAACTATTCACTTGCATTTTATTTTTTGTTAATTAAAAAACTCGGGAAAATACGTCATAGACAACTGGATGCATTAATCTTAGCTGTCACAATGTTTTCTGGTTCTGGCTCAGAGCTTTTGAATAAGAACGTGGGTGAGACTTTTAGATACTTTCCCTCTTGTACAGTTTCAGTAAGGTAGATACACTAGCCACAAACTCAAACTTCCATGTGTTACAGTGTCTAAACTCAATTCTCTAACATGGATCACTGCCTTGTCGTGACGAAGGGGCTTGAATAACTCAGAGAAGCTATGCAGTGGCGTAGCGTGGGTTGTCAGCACCCGGGGCAAGGCAAGTAATTTGCACCCCCTAACCCGTGGATTTGCGCCCCCCTAACCCTAACCCCCAGATGTTGCGCCCGGTGCGTCCGACCCCCCCCCTGCACCCTACACGCTACGCCACTGAAGCTATGAGTTATGCCATGCAGGGCACCCAAGACAGACAGGTCATAGCCAAGAGTTTAGACTAAATGTGATCCACCTGGAGAAGGAACTGGGAAGCCACTCCAGTATTTTGCCAAGAGAACTCCATGGACATAAAAAAGGAGAAACTTTGAGAAGGAAGTGAGAGTTTCCAAGGCATGCTCTGGTTCATGAGGTCACGGAGAGTCGATCATGACTAAGATGACTAAACAGCAACTGGTTTTGGCAACAGTGCTGTTCAGTGTGACTCTCTATTTCCCTTAAATAAAAGATTGGCAACCACAAACAGGATCAAAGTTTTCTGCTTATGAAAGTTTTGCCAGCTCGTACATCACCTTGTGTTTTGAGATTCTTAATAAGAGCACATTAAATAATTAATGATGAACTATACTGTCTTTTCAATTCATTTTTAATATCACCCTTCCAAGGGACTGCTATTATGCATGGAGAATGTCTTCTCCAAAATTGTGTGTGGAGTGAAAGACATTTACATAGCTTGTATGTTGCTACCCAAGACATTTCCCAAGCATCCCTCTCAAAGCCATTCACTAATATGAAATAAAACTGAAAAGTATCCTTGGGAACAATCAGGGGGCATTCTCAAATTGTTCCTAGGTGACTCCAGCCTAGGCATAGGCAAACTCGCCCTCCAGATGTTTTTGGACTACAATTCCCATCATCCCTGACCACTGGTCCTGTTAGCTAGGGGTGATGGGACTTGTAGTCCCAAAACACCTGGAGGGCCAAGTTTGCCTATGCCTGCTCCAGCCTTTAAAACCAAGCCTGCTTCTCCCTGCATTGTCCTATTCTAGGTTTTGTTTGTGACAAAGCCTTGAGAAATGTAATGCTGCAATCATAAAGTCTTCTCCAAAAGCTCACCTGATGTATGAAGTCATACTTACATATTGTTTCTCTAATTTCTTTATAGATCACCCAGGATTCCATTATAGCCCAGAAGGAGAAATGAAAGCATCGAGTAATTCTAAAGAAGGAATTGCCCCACAGAGGGTGAGAAGGAAGTCAGGTAATAAAATATTTTGTTGTGGTTTCCTATAGGAACATTCTTTTACAGTCAAGTCATCCAAAAAGGTCCTTATACTTCCTGGTCCCCCACCATCAGAAATGTGGTGAGTTGTGCTGTGCCTTTTCAATAGCAGCACCAAGCCCTATGGAAGAGGTAGGGAAACTGTGGTCCTCCAGATGTTAGCAAACTACAACACCCATCATTCCTGACCATTGACCATGCTGGCTGGAGCTGAAGTTCAACAACATCTGGAGGCCACATGTTCTCCATCCCTGGTGTAAGCCCTGTTTTGAGAACTTCTTTGCCTGGCACTGACTAACACATATAATTTGGTGTAAAACCGAAGTCCAGGGCAGTCCACTAAGTTTTTCTGGGGTGTTACTGTTTCTCTTTTGGCTGCAGTTGGTTGTAGTTGGGTTTATTTAGGATACTTTTTTATAATATATTTTAAATCAGGAGACAGCATAAACATTTTGAACAAAAGCACATGTGTTCTTCCCGCAGAACCTTCGTCCAGAGCCCATAAAATCATAAAGCCAAGTGGTGAGTTACAATGTGTCCTGTATGTGATATTATGCATTAAGTATTACAAATCATATGGCACCTTTAAGTATTCGATTAAGTCTATGTAAATAAAAAAACAAAACCCTGTTGTCCAGGGAAGGAGTCGTGTTCAATCTCTTGTCAGGGAAGAAATGTCAGATTTGTTAAATATCTGACACACAAAAATAGCAGCCTTCGAAAACCAGCAGGCAAGCCTTTCAGTTTTGAATGCAGGGGGAGTTTTTCACATGGTATAAATTTATTACAAAAATGTTCCAGCATGCTTGCCTTATCTATTGATAGGGCCCATGTTAAACACAGTACTTTGGTTTATAATTTCCATTTTAAAGTCAATAGGTGTTTTAGACTTAAACCTGTTTTTCACAAATGCGGAACATTATTTTTTTACTAAGTGATACTTAGGATTGTTTTGTTTTTTGTTTCCCACTAATAATTTCAGAAATGGACCCAGACACGAAAAAGGTAAGCCATATCATTCTCCCCACCCCCAGTAGCTTGAAAGTGATTTTCGAAAAAGTTAGATTTGAAGTACTGAATACTTCTTATAACTTTAGAACAGTTTGTTTTCCCTTTTCCACTTACGATTGTTATCCATGCCTGCCACCTACTGGCTGTCATGGTCTTACCCTTCTTTACCTCCAGTTGTGCACAACTGCAAACAATAAGCTCAGGGTTGGCATACAGCATTTTATACCTGAGGCAGGAAATCTGAATATTCTCCCACCTTTCCAAACCATAACATGCAAACAATCCACCTGGAAGATCTCCTGTGCAGTCGCCATTGAAATGAATAGAGCTATGTAATAACTTGATCAATTATGTGCCATGCGTCAAACATGTCTGTCTCCCATTTTACCCCCCTCAATGGTATCCCAGCTCTGTTCCCTGCTGGGTGTCGTTGTAGTGCAGTTTTGAAACATAACGAAGGGTGGGGAAAGAGACCAAAGAGACTAAGTAGTGCTGCCTACCACATACTCTCTTGATTTGTCTAAGCCAGAAATTGGCCACCTATGGTTCTCCAGATGTTCCTGGACTACAGCTCCCAGCATTCTTGACCATTGGCTGTGGTTGATGGGAACAGGAGCCCAACAACATCTGGAAGGCAGCAATATCCCCACTTCTGCACTAAACTCGTGGTAATTTCACTTCCCTTTTACTGCTACGTGTTCTGATATTAAGCCACATACATTTCCTATACATCGGTGTGTCATCTTCAGAAGGATGTGTGTGTCTACTACTAAGAAATAAAAGCTATGTGAGAGATGATTTCAACTGGCTCATCACAGCTATCTGCCAATCACCCATTCCCACCACCCTTCTGAGTAATACCCCTCCCCACCTTCTCACTATATAGAAGGGTCTGGTGACTTCTGTTTCAGTGTATCTGAAGAAGTGTGCATGCACACGAAAGCTCATACCTAGAACTAACTTAGTTGGTCTTTAAGGTGCTACTGGAAGGAATTTTTTTATTATGATTTAAAAAGAGACCAAATACATGATGTAATAATAATAATAATAATAATTTATTTATATCCCGCCCTCCCCAGCCGAAGCTGGGCTCAGAGCGGCTAACAGTAAAATAATACAACATTCTAAAATCATTTCATTCTAAAATCAATTCAAATCAAATTAATGGCAACCATTGGGCTAGAGTTCTGTGAGGATTGCCAAAGGAGGGGGTCAGGCTGTGCCCTGGCCAAAGGCCTGGTGAAACAGCTCTGTCTTGCAGGCCCTGCGGAAAGATGTCAAGTCCCGCAGGGCCCTAGTCTCTTGTGAGAGAGCGTTCCACCAGATTAGAGCCACAGCCGAAAAAGCCCTGGCTCTGGTTGAGGCCAGCCTAACCTCCCTGTGGCCCAGGACCTCCAAGATGTTTTTGTTTGAAGACCGTGTGTGGCTTGTGCGTGTGTGCACATTTATATATGCATATATTTGCATGTTTATGTAGATGTGTATATGTGTATATATATGTGAATGTGCTACACACCCACATCAGAATAGCTGCTGATCTAGCTATAGCTTTAAAATGAGAAGGATGGGACCTGGTGCTTCATATAAATATATATTTTCCTTCCAAGCGGATCAGTATTGAAGGAACCCTGCTATCTCAGGCTGAAGCCCTCCTCAGTCCTAGGAAAAAGTTTTCACTGAATCACAAAGGACTGGACTCCAATGAAGTGGCCTATAGTAGCGACCAAGAGGATAACGCCCTCACTGGTGTGATGGATCAGACTGACGCTGACGATGAAGAAGAGACTGAACAGGTAGCCAACTTGCTTTGTGAAATGGAAAGATGAACAGTAGGGTGTGTGTCAGATATGGGTACATAAAGGATGAGAATTACTGGTGCTTGAAGGATTTATTTTTGTTAATTCCAATGCGAACCTACCTGATCCACACTTCCCAGATTGGAAGTGTGTGAATTGGATGTTGAATGGTTTCTTTAAATGTAAAGGTTCATCATTGTTCCACCTAATGTGTATGTCTTTAAGGGGCCAGAGCAAGGGCCAGAGCAAGATAACGAGACCCAGCTTTACAGCTGTGAAACATAGCAGGTGCTGCTGAGTTGCATTGATTAAGGTGTGTCAGCATTTGTATGTAGTATATAAGGAGCAGCACCTAGCTCTCCCATTACCCTGGGGGTTGGGTTGGTGGTTGGGTCTGGTTTGTTGTTAATGTATTTAGTGTATAAGGAGTTTTTGTTTTTGTAATTAAAACCTTGTTTAAGTTATTTTTGAGTCCCTTTCTTTTTAATGCATGATCTCCCCAGCAAGCTCTCTGCAGCGCTACCATACTGCAAATAGCCAACATCTTTGGTTATGGGCCCAGCTGCTGAGTGGATGACTGCATATTTTTGGACTCTGAGAAAGGTTTGAAAACTCCTTCTCCTGTTAGTGTAGTTTTTGTGGGTCTGGAAGATTTCCAGAATGGTTGACCGGGTTCCTGAAGCTGAGAAGTCTCTGGTCTTCCCACAGCTAACAGATGAGAACTATAGTTTATGGTCCTTTCGGGTGGAGGCGCTTTTGACCTCTAGGGAAGTATGGACCTATGTAACTGAAGACCCTCCTGACCCTGTAACTAATGCTTGGTCCAAAGGAGATGCAAAAGCCAGGGCGATAATTAATTTGGCAGTCAGCGACCAGCAAGTAGTCTATATAAGGAATAAGAAAACTGCCAAAGAAATGTGGGACAGACTTGCAGCAGTGCATGTTAGAAAAGAGTCAGCGTCTGCATTGACGTTTTTCAAGCAGCTGTACCAGACGAAGTTGCAGCCTGGTGGTGATTTGGCAGCACACTTGAGACGTCTGGAGGCAATACGCGGCGAATTAATTCGAAGGGACATGGACATACCTGATATTCAGTATGTTTTTATCATTCTTTGTTCCCTTAACGAGGACTTTGATGGTGTAGCTAGCCAGATATCTGCCGTCCCACCAGCACAATTAACTGTGGAAGGGGTAACGGCAAGATTAATGGGCGAGTTGGATAGAAGGGAGGCTTGTGCCATAAGCACTCCTATTTCCAGAAGTAATGAGGAACACCATATGCAAACTTGTGGTGATGCGACTGCATTTAAAGCTGCAAAGCGTTGTTGGTTCTGCAATAAGCAAGGACATTTTGCAAAGGACTGCAGAGTCAAAAGAAAGCAAAGTACTCCCAAGCCTGTTTCTGATCGTCAGTCACGGTTGTCATCTCAGCAGCCAACATCGCACCGTAAAGACAGAAACGAGCCGCGAGCTTTTCACGCTCGGACTGCAGATCATAAAAGAATTAAAGGTACCAAGTGGAATTCTTTTATTGTGGACTCAGGAGCTTCTCACCACGTTTGCAACAATCGAAGCTTGTTTATTTCTTTCGAAGAGGAAATTGGTAATGTACATTTAGCCAATTCACAAGTCTTGCAGTCACTTGGCAGAGGTACTGTTAAACTTGACTCTTTAAACATTACAATAGCGAACTGCATTTACTGCCCATCAGTGGACAACTTATTATCAGTAAGGTGTTTTGCTCGTCAAGGCATAAGTGTGCGTTTCTTAAATTCAATGTGTGAGTTTTTTGAGGGAAACAAACGTCTATTGTATGCCCGGGACTCTGATGGTTTATATAGACTGTATTTTCGCACCTACTCCCAATTGCCTATAAATTGCAGAGCAGCACAGTCAAGCCAGGGGTTGAGGAATGCAAGGCCTCATTCCGGGTGTCTCCACGAGGCGCACAGAATTCTGGGACACTTGAATTTTGCTGATGTAATTAGGACGAAGAATATTGTTAATGGCCTCAACTTAAAGCCATGTAAATTCTTTATGCAATGTTTATCCTGTTGCAAGAATAAGATTAAGGTTGCACGCAAGGGTAGGTGCTCAGATAGGAAAGTAACTGAGCCATTTGAGCGTGTACATTGTGACTTAGTTGGGCCACTCCCACCATCATTAGGAGGTTCAAAGTACTGGCTCACCCTCATAGACCAGTATAGTAGATACTGTTGGACTTATGCAATAGCTGAAAAGTCACAAGCATTTGAGAAGTACAAAGTTTTTTACAACTGGGTAAAAACGCACTTTAACAAACCAATTAAGAACCTGTTTTCTGACCGGGGCGGGGAATTTGTTTCTGAGGATTTTGAGAAATTCCTGGAAGCGCAGGGGACTACTCATGAGTTATCTTGCCCCCGAAGTCCCTGGCAAAATGGGCTTGTTGAAGTTGTGCAGCGTGACCTGCAGGCAGGGGTTAAAACGTATCTGCATGATGCTAATCTGCCGCTGAAGCGCTTAATGCATTTTGTTATGTCAGAAATCGCAGTTATCATTCTGGTTTAGATGTCACCCCCTATGAGAAGCTGTTTAAAAAACGCCCTAATCTGAAATACCTACGCATTTGGGGTTCAGATGTAATTATGCATTATCCCGCTAAGCAGAAATTGGGTGAGCGTAGTGTCCAGGGTAAATTAATGGGCTACCAGCAGGGGGCGTACAGAATTTACATACCAGCAACTGGCAAATTTCATATTACCAGAAGCATGATACAAACTGTAAATTGGAATGGAGTTGCTGTTTTCCAAGATACTGATGGTATAGATAATACTGAGGAAGAAGAGGAAGAAGCAGCAGCAGCAGCAGGAAATGGTGCTTCTGAATTAATGGAAAAAGACAAAAAGCCTGTTGAATCTGATAATTTGTTTGATGATTTAAAGTCACAGGCACCCAAGGATAGGTTAGATTCTCTTGAGTTTTCTGATCGTGAGCTTAGCCTACAGGGACCTCTTCAGTCCGACAGTGATGATTTACAACCTGAAACTAGTAATTTACTTAGTCCCATTAAGTCTGAGGAGTCTGACTCTCCTTCTAGACTAAGACGTTCAGATAGAAAGAGGCAGAAGCCACAACGATTTGCAGATGAACATTTTAATACTGTGTATGCCAATAAGGTGGTTTTTGAGCCAAAAAGCTACAGTGACATTCAGAATTTACCTAAGCACCAAGCTGCAAATTGGTATAAAGCTATGAACTCTGAGATAGCTTCTTTAAAAGAGCATAACACTTGGTCTCTTGTACCACAAACCCCAGATATGAGACTTATTGATTCAAAATGGGTTTATAGAGTTAAAATGAATGACAAAAATGAAGTTGTAAGGTACAAAGCAAGATTAGTTGCTAAGTGTTTTCAACAAATCCCAGGCGAAGATTATGATTTGTGTTATTCGCCAAGTGTAAAATATGAAACAGTTAAGCTTTTGTTAAAAGATGCATCACAACGTGGACATTCTGTTTATCACCTAGATATAAAAACTGCAGATTTGTTTGCAGATTTAAAAGAACAAATTTTTATGCGTGTTCCTGAAGGCATAGACGCTGCTGAAGGTTTGGTATGCAAATTAAATAAATCCCTTTATGGTCTGCACCAAAGTGGAAGGAATTGGCACCAAACTTTAGCAAAAGAATTGCTGGATATTGGTTTTTCACAAGGAAAGGCAGACAATTGTGTATTTATAAAGGAAAGGGCAAACTCTGTGACAAAAATATGTGTGTATGTAGATGACGTGTTAATTTCTACAAAAACTAAACAGGAATATGAAGAGGTAGTTTCACAGTTACAGAAGAAATTTGATGTGGTGGAATTAGGCATAGCTAAAAATTACTTATCCATGCAAATTGAGAAAGGCAAAAATGGATCTTTTCTGGTTCATCAAACTGCAAAAATTGATGACCTTGTTGAAATGCTACGTTTAGAAAATGCAAATGGGAAGGAAACGCCTATGGTGTGTGGTTTCACCTTTACAGGTAAAGATAAGCCATTTCCTAACAAAACTTTGTATTTTTCTGCTATAGGCAAGCTAAATTTCATTCAAAGAATCTCAAGACCAGATATAACTTATGCTTTTCACTTTCTGGCAAAATTTGTGGAAAAACCTACTACACAATGTTTCTCTGCTCTTAAGAGAGTGGTAATGTACCTTAAACATACTAAACATTATAGGTTGCAGTTTACATCAAGTATTGACAAAGGTTTTGAAATTTTCTGCGATGCATCTCATGCAGTGGAACAAAATAATTGCAGGGGTGTGTCTGGTATGGTGTTTTGTTATAATGGTTGTCCGTTTGAATGGAAGTCCCAGACACAAACCATTATTTGTCTCTCCACAACAGAGAGTGAATTATGTGCATGCGTTCAGGCCACTCGTGATGTAGAATGGTGTCTGCAAGTATTCGCAGACCTACAGATGCAAGTAACACTACCAGTTAAAGTTTACCTTGATTCCCAGAGTGGACTTGCTATCCTATGTTCAGAAAACAATACGCAGCGCACCAGAGTCTTAAGATTACGTTTGGAGTTTGTAAAGAAATTAATTGCTGACGAAATGATTGTATTTGAATATGTCCCAGGTGATAATCAAATTGCGGACATTTTTACAAAAGCACTTCCAAAGGTTACACATGAAAAACATGTACAAAGTATGCTTTATGTTTTTGTTCCACAATGATGAACCGCAGGGGAAATGTTGAATGGTTTCTTTAAATGTAAAGGTTCATCATTGTTCCACCTAATGTGTATGTCTTTAAGGGGCCAGAGCAAGGGCCAGAGCAAGATAACGAGACCCAGCTTTACAGCTGTGAAACATAGCAGGTGCTGCTGAGTTGCATTGATTAAGGTGTGTCAGCATTTGTATGTAGTATATAAGGAGCAGCACCTAGCTCTCCCATTACCCTGGGGGTTGGGTTGGTGGTTGGGTCTGGTTTGTTGTTAATGTATTTAGTGTATAAGGAGTTTTTGTTTTTGTAATTAAAACCTTGTTTAAGTTATTTTTGAGTCCCTTTCTTTTTAATGCATGATCTCCCCAGCAAGCTCTCTGCAGCGCTACCATACTGCAAATAGCCAACATTGGAATGTAATGATTATTTGGATTTTCATTTCCCCAAATTTTGTGATGCAGTTTTCTGTTGTTGTGGTTGTTGTTATTTAAATTTCATTTTTAAATCACGTGTTTAGATAAACACATTTAAAAATGCATACACACACACACACACACACACAGAGAGAGAGAGAGAGAGAGAGAGAGAATTTTCATGCCGGGAGAGAAAAGGGGACATCATCTTCTCTTTGCAGTGCCTTCCTCATACTGAAAAAAAATATTGCATGTGTATATTTATACACAATATACACCACTTGTGTATATTTGTACAAAATATTTTTACATGATTATTATTTTAAAATAATATTATTTTGAAAAATAGTAATAATCCGTTACATTTTTTGTGGAAATTTCTAGAGGCCTGTCAGTGCTCAGGCAGTCTTTCTGAGCTTGTAACAAGACTTGCATATGTTCCTAGCCATTGTACATTTATTTGAGAGGAAAATACCACCACCCAAAACTTCGTGAAATGTAGAAGCCTCATGCTTTCAGAGTGATGGCATTACAGCTACCATATCAATCAGAAAGCAATGTCTTCCAGAATACTCTTCCTGGAGCCCACCATCTACCCTGCAACAAGAAAAATATATGTCCTTTGTCAAAAACATTTTGTGTTAGCGCACTGCCTTTTGCTGACCTCTGTCAGCTTAGGAGGCCCCACCAGAGAGTCCTTTCCACTGTAATAATGCAGTATCTTGTCGAACATTTGACATTTCTGAGACTTGGCTTTGGCTGAAGGCTTTCTCTGTAAAGGATTATGTGTCATACTGTAACCCTTCTGTTTTCTGCAGACCACACAACAAAATTCCCAGCAGAAACCAAAGGGAGGCCGCAAAAGGTTAAACAGTCAAGTTGCTGAAAATTTTGAGAAACGAAGAAGTGTTAATCTCAGTAAATGTGAAATTCAGGTACAGTCTTTATGGAAAAGTGGTTGTATAATTTATCAACTTAATGTATTCAGTGGTATGAAATAAAATGTCTTCTTTTGCAGGCATTTCAAATGAGGTTTTAAGGAGAGGAGCATTCAAATTTTGCTTTTAAAAAGCCAGGAAAATAATGCAGTGCACCCCTATCCCTGGTTTCTTGAGAGTAAATCCCGCTGACTGTGTTCAAAGGGACTTACTCATTTGTGTGTCTGTTCAAGATTGTAGCCTATGGAACCCGGAGGCTCCTGGGTGTTCTGAACCATCTGGAGGGGCCTGCAGACAAATGCTTGTGAATGGCTAGGGTACATGAGAGGCAGAATGGATGGTTGATGAATGGAGTATGTGTTTTTGCATGGGGTTTGTGTGAGAGATGAATGGATGATGAAGGGGGGAGGATTAAAGACAGAAAGAGAAGGAAAAGAGGTTTCTGCACCCACTTTTTGTCTTGGTTCTGTCCAGCACCAATATGTAGCACCCAGCCAGTTTCCCTCAAGGAAATGAGACTCTCAACTTCAGTAAAGGTTGCCCTCCTCGTATATGTGATTACAATTCTGCATTTTAGTTAGATCATAGACTAATAGTGTGCTCTGTTTCAAAACTTCATAGAATGCAAAGGAGCCTGCAAATGAAGCACCTTCGCAGGTCAACGCAAAGCTTTCATTTTCCTGCGGTGGAGGTGGTCATCCATCTCGGCAGTTTGCACCACAAAACAGCTCATTTATGGCGAACATTTTGGGCAGAACAGATGCGGTGAGAAACATCTGGACAGACCACCAGATTCGGCAAGCCCTGTTCCCGAGCAGACGCCCCCCACAAGAGAACACAGAGGACGAAGATGATTATCAGATGTTTGTACCGTCAGAATCTACATCCAACTTGGTTTCCATTGGCTGTGAAGAGAGAGAGCCTTCAGGCCGCCCTTGCAGCTGGCACGTAGGGCTAGCTCATCAAAGGGACATTTCTAACTCTAACTCTCACAGAATTGTGAGGCGGGCCAGCAGTGCTGGGGAAAGTAAAACTTCTCCATCTGGTTCAAGATACAGAAAAAATGACCTTGGTCAGAATGCTACTTGGAATGAAATAAAAAGTTCCAGGAGTGAGATGGACAATCTGCAGGTGTACCTAGAATCTTCAGAAGAACTGACTATTGATGACATAGATCATGTCTATGACAATATAAGTTTTGAAGATTTGAAACTAATGGGTCTCACTCGTAGGGAAGCGTCTGACCGTGCTCCACAAGGGTCAGCTAGAGACTCACTCTATGAGGCTCAAGACCAAGACATTGCTTTCAATAAAAGACAGGCACCTCAAAGCAGGACCTCTATTTCTACCAGCAGAAATGAAACTACTCCCAGAAGAGGAACTCCACCTGTAAGCTCTCATGATCTAAGGATCAGTGAGGAAAATATCTATGATACCATAGTCCTCCCAGAGCAATCACTGACAAATTTCAAATGTGATCGCCTTAAGTGTTCCAAAAAGAGGAGTTTTCTGGGTCTGGAAACAGATTTTGCATGCTGTGACCACCTGCGGCAGTTTGTTTCTGAAGAAAGCCTCCATTTCAGTGAAGATGAAAATCCCTATCATTGTGTTCCATTAGATCATGATTATTTGAGCTTAGTGGATAGCTCATCAAACTCTGATTCACACTCTCACAAATCTGCTGCGGACAAGTTATCTGAGGAAGTGGATGAAATCTGGAATGACCTGGAGAATTACATCAAGAAGAATGAGGAAAAGACGAGAGACCACGTCCTTGCAGCTTTTCCTGTCTGCAAAGATGACATAGACAACAACACTCCTACTAGAACTACTTGTGAGTTAAATAAAGATGTGGGATATTCACTCCCCCCTCTCTCACTGCCAGAAACACCTGTTTTCCCAAAAGCTTTGCCCAACAAAGTTGCCAGGTTGAGTGAAGCCAACCTCAGATTCGAGGCGGAAGCATCGCTATGTAAGGAAACACCATGCAGAGCAAATTCCTTGATGAGTCTCAACAGATCTTCCCTCTCCAATGAGAGAGCTTTTGTCGATAGTCTTTATGAAACTGCCAGTAGTATTCTGTGCAGTGCAAATGCAGAAAGTACTGACAATGAACTGGATGCTGTGGATAAAACAAAGAACCGGGTCTTCACAATGGCAAGACAGTACAGTCAAAAAATTAAGAAGGCAAACCAGCTTTTGAAAGTAAAAAGCCCAGAGCAAGAGCAACTTCTGAGCCGGCAACATAAATCAAGGCAGAAGGACTTAGCAGCCATTTTGGAAGAGAAGAAACAAGGAGGCCCAGCCATTGGTATGCTGACAATGTTGTTGTTTTAAACTATTCTTACATTGAATACTTTGAATGCCTTTGGAGGAGATGCACACAGGTAGCTTAGCAGCCTATGCATGTTCCCCTT
This sequence comes from Podarcis erhardii, assembly GCF_964252035.2. NCBI lineage: Eukaryota > Metazoa > Chordata > Lepidosauria > Squamata > Lacertidae > Podarcis > Podarcis erhardii. The sequence continues at coordinate 66,923,019 of NC_138507.1, forward strand.
TACAGAGAAACCCCTAGTTTGTGGACAGTGTAGGTGTGGGCCAGCATATGCAACCCCACACTCTCCCTCTGTGATTTTAATTGTATAGTAGTAAAGGGTAAAGGTAAAGGGACCCCTGACCATTAGGTCCAGTCGTGACTGACTCTGGGGTCGTGGCACTCATCTCGCTTTACTGGCCGAGGGAGCCGGCGTACAGCTTCTGGGTCATGTGGCCAGCATGACTAAGCCACTTCTGATAAACCAGAGCAGTGCACGGAAACACTGTTTACCTTCCCACCGGAGTGGTACTTATTTATCTACTTGCACTTTGACGTGCTTTCAAACTGCTAGGTTAAGCAGGAGCAGGGACCGAGCAACAGGAGCTCACCCTGTTGTGGGGATTTGAAATGCCGTGTATAGTAGTAATAACATCCAAATAAGGCTCTAATACAATGGAAAATATAGCTAAGGCTACAATCCTATGCTTGCTTACTTGTCAGTAAGACCTATTAGAATCAACAGGACTTATTAAAAAGATGCTTCCTTACTACGCTATAAATTTAACTACCATGTTACAGCCTTTTTATAATATGAATGCAACTTTGTTTTGAACATTGTGTCCTCTGTCACACTTTTCTTTAGGTGCCAGAATTGCTGAATATTCCCAGCTCTACGATCAGATTGTTTTTCGGGAAACCTCACCCCAAAAGACCAGTTCTCAAGACCCATCAAACATAAGGTATTCCTCACCAGTGTCAACATCTCAGTTAGCTGCGGAATGCTTCAGAGCAGAGGATTGGTTGCACTCAAAATACAGTAATGTGGAACTCTCAGATTTCTCTCCCTGGTCGGAAGTCCCACAGCTGAAGGCCAGAAGCTCCCCTTCAGAAATGAGTGCAAAGCAGAGACAGTTGCCGACGGCCTGTTCAGTGCCTTCCCTTCAGACTCCTCTTCGCCCGCACATTCCTGCACAAAGGTGGAGTGCAATTATAAATCAGCCTAACAAAGAGAACTTGCACCACAGTCAGGTTTTTAACTCTTTAGGAAGACAGGAAAACAATGCAAAGTCACAGATGTATAGCAGGTCACAATCATCTTCCTCTATTGTGGCCAGCAAGTCTGGAGATTCAATAAATTATCCACATGAAATGGACAAGAAGCAGCTGCATTCAGACAGGAACTTTCTCTCTGAACACTATAAAGAATCTTTACCAGGTGACACCCCAGGACTTGCAGCATGTGATGGAACAAAGCAAAGCCTCGAGAATTGCTCCGAAATGATTCTGCAGGATTCTCAAAAAATTCTTAGAGTTAACAGAAACTTGCTCTCAAATGCACAAATAGCTACCCAGAACTATTTTTCTAACTTCAAAGACACTGATGATGGAGAAGGGGATGATGACGACTATGTTGAAATAAAATCTGAAGATGAGGGCTCCGATTTAGAGAGTTTCTACAACCAAACAAAACTCTCGGATCCAAACATAAATGTACATTGCGCTGCTTCAGAAACTTGTAGTGACAAAAATATGCCCCTGGCTCCTGCTAAGGCATCAGACTCTTTCCTGGCCACATGTAGTGATTCAGATAAATTGAATGATTACCTATGGAGGGTACCATCTCCTAATCAGCAGAACATTGTCCAGTCCTTAAGGGAAAAATTTCAGTGTCTTAGCTCAAGCAGCTTTGCTTGATTTTTTATTATTATTATTATTCTTAACATTATGCCTTAATGCTGACAAAGTTATAATAGGGCTGCCTGTACTGGTAGTGTACATTGTAGTGTGTATATTTTAACTATCATGTAGTGAGAAATTTAAAGTGACTAGTTTTGCACTGTCAAGTTATTGACTGGCTTTACATTGCAGGCAGATTTCTGGCTAGCTTTTCCTTGCATCCATTCTTAACAGTGTCCCCTATGCTGAACTCATGGCAATGATTTTACGAGAGCCAGTCATGTAGGCCAGAATTCTGATTTTGTTCTAGGAATGGCATTAATGCTGAAAAGGAAGGCGGGGGCGGGGGGGCGGGACGGACGGACTGGCATATTATGTGAAATGTGCAGTGAAATAACAGTGAAAGATAAAAAAAGCGTACTCTCAGGTTTACTTACTTAAAGGACTGCACATATATTTTCATCAAGTGAGGTATGAAATACTGTGATTGGACTGAAGCTTATTGTTGTATTGTCACTCAACTCCAATAGCGTTAAGATTCCCTCCTTATGTTTCCACAGCCTACTTTTCCAAGTAGGTTTGATAAATAAAATGTGCACTTGTGGTACAGACCAAAATGGAATCTGTGGGATCAAGCAGCAAAGCACCTTTCTCCAATTCAAGCCTGCAGGGTAGCTGGAACTCCCTGTTTTGGAAACAATTTCCTGACACTAGTAGTTCAAACCTATACATTACTGAACACAAACTAGAGATGGTTCAGTCCCATTTAGCTTAAAGGAATCCCCCTCCCCCATTTGTTTAAGTTGGTATCCTTTTATTTCAATACACTACATTCCTTTTTGTCTCCCTTTTATCACATGAAAGTAGTAAGTAGCCCTAATCAGATGTTTAGTACCCATAAATGCCAAACATACGAAGGAACACTGAGATAGCACAAGCCGTTATCGCCATCTAAATACCGACACACATGCTGGCCATGTCTTGGCATCCGTCTGAATAGGTCAATCTGTATGCAGGTATGGCTCCCTCCACAGAGCTGATTGATAGCTGTTCCTGGGGCAGGAGCTGTTCACTTGCACATCCATGCTCACATAGCCCAACCTTTTAGACTGATGCTTATCACACATGGGCTGGGAGAACATGAAAAGCACCCATGTCTGTACATTCTCAATAACCCCTTCACAGATTTAGTACGAGCAGGTACCAAATACCTTAATAGAGTTGACTCTTACTGTTTATGCTGCTGTGTATTCTTGTCGTCTTATTTTTTGCATAGCTTTAGCTTGGAAGCAGTAGTGTTTTTACTTGAAAAAAAATACAGTGTGCCAACACACAATGTTTAACCAGTTTTCAGATGAAGGACATATAACAGTGATATAAATGAAATTGAAATGCATTTTGCCAAGGGTGGGAATTCTCTCATTTCCACTTAAAAGCACTCCACTTTGCTCTAGCACAAGGCACAGTAGCCCTCATACATTTTAGAATGTCAACAAGTTGCTTTTACAGGCATTTTTTGATAAAATCCCACAAGTGATGAGTGTATATTCCATTCTACCAAAAATAGATATTGAAAGCTTTGTGGTTTCTGAATTTATCTGAACTTCATGCAACAAATGCTTTTTAATTTTTGAAATACTACTTCAAGAATGTTGGGATTTTATTTCTGGTTTACCACGATCTCAAAATTTCTTATACAAGGCTGTCCCAGTTACATAGAAGAGCTGACTGCAATTCAAGCTATGTCTAGTAAAATAGATTATGACTAATGCAAGTATATATTAAATTAGCAAACTTCAATTCTTATTTAATAAAAATGTAAAATAATGTAAATAATAGTAAAAGAAATTAATTTGTATGCATTAACAATAGGCACATTTAGGTTCCTTTGTAACGACAGAGGAATTTTATTAATCTGATAAAATAATGAGATATATGCTCAATGGAACACATAGCTTTGTGAGGAACAAACAATAATATGCTCTGATGGTGTTTCCTGCTTGGCAGGGGGTTGGACTCGATGGCCCTTGTGGTCTCTTCCAACTCTATGATTCTATGTTTGGGGTACTTTTTGCTTTGCTGGCAGAAAAGCAAACAGCTGAATTGACAAGTAGTTGAGCCCTGGAAAATGTTTCCATAAAAACAAGGGCAATACTGGTTTTCAATTCTCAAATGAGCTGCCAACCTTGTATCTAGTTCATGCTTTTTAGGGAGCTTGACTTACGCTGTCTAACATCTTCAGTTGCCATTTCCCCAAAAATACCCGTTAGAAAGAAAACTACTCCCAACCAAAAAAGCAGATCTAGATTTTATAAATACTACAGTTCCTCATGCAAAACCTATGTAGCCAAAATAGCAAAAGAATGCCATTGTTAACCTGGTTTGAACTTGGTAAATGAACAATTGGAAATACCATGCATCTTTTTTTTTCTGAAGACACTAATATATATTCCTTCATATTGTAACATAGGTTAAATTCACTTTGTTGCACAGCCTTCTCAAATGAGCAAATTATATAAATTTCTGCAGCCTCAGGACAATACAAATGTGAATGGAATCAAAAGCAGCTGTTTCTTGGTACACAAAAGGCGAGTTCATTTGAGGGTCTTCTTCAAGACCACCACCCACATTGTAGGTTAGTGGGTCCGTTTTACCGCCTGAACTCTCCTGAGCACATTACTTCATTCATGGCAGTGGGTAGCACAAAAGTGTAATGTGAGGGCACAGTAGGGAAATAGCAGCCATTACTAAAACTGGAACAATAGAGCCAGAGAATTAAGGATGCAGCAGAGGAGTCAATATGACATATGCTGCAAATTACAGTAGATAGGTCATAGCAGACTCATCACATTTTTATTAGTTTAAAGGTGGATTTCTCTTTTCTTTTGAAGAGTCATGCCTCTCTTTTGCAACTTTTTGTAAAGAACATTTGAAAGGAGGTTTATAATTTTTAACCATGTAACATTGTTTGTAAAATACTCTGGTTTTAATGTATTTCTGTACTATTTGTTGATAGTGTCAGCATGATTCTACTGGACATGGTTCACAATGAAGTCGTTCTGGATGGATTCACACTGCGTATTTCCTAATTTCTGCAAATCATTTCTTAGCATTTTATTCTACTGGTTAGAGACAACCTCTACATTGCACTTTTTTCATGTAAGGAGTCTTTTTTTAAGGAAGATGTAAAAAATGTATGTACATGTAGAATATTCTTCAGTAAAGCTTTTTCTCATTTTGTTATGCTTAAAAGCTGAGTTTAAAGCATGCCAAACCTGAAAATATGTAAGTAATATCTGCCATGGGAGGAAAATAAATACTATTTGCAGCAAAATTGAAAAAGAAAATGTAGTCTGTTTTGTTAATTAAATGTTTCACACTGTGCAGTGTACCAAGGGGATTCACCCCTTTGCAACTTTTGCCACTGCCTCCTTTGCTTGGCTTTTATCATTCACTGAATCAGCTGGGAAGGGCCAGCATTGGTGAATATATTAATATAAGATACAGATCCAAAACAAAGTGTGTGTTCTAGTATAATGTATTACGGGGGTCACCCAGCTAAAGCCTGTGGGTGCCATGGTGAAGGCCTTCATTGGCACCCTGGGCAGAGGGTCGGGATTTGTGAACTCTCATTTGGGGGGAAAGGGTAAGTCTTTAGCCCTCCAGCAAGAGGGGTGAAATATGAAGCAAAATATACAGCTATCCTTCTAAGCAATTGCTGTGAAATGAGCCAGCTTAGTAGGTTGCTTCTGCCCCTCAGTATTTTTAGTCAACAAGTGAAGTGAGAGCTGTGATTTGTTGTTCATTTGTTCAGACACCAGGTATTAGCAATCTCTGGGGTCCTGAAGAGCTAGTGTAGAAACATCACACTGGCTCATAGGCTAGGAGTAGCACAGGTTCTCCCACAGTAGAAAAATGAACATAGTATCCATGTAGCAGTAGGACACTGTGGTTTAGGATGACAAGAAGCACCCGACTTGGGACCACTGACACCGAGGCACCAATAAAAGCTGTAGAAACATGGGCAGATGTTTTTGTGAGCTCTAGCGCCAGCTTTTATCCAGAAAGAACCATTTCCCCTCCTTGCCAAAGGGCTTCTTCAAAACTCTGGGTATTGATCATGCAGCAGCCTTTCTTCCTACTAATTATTGGTGCCAAATGTTGTCCTGGGCCCCTTGTAACCAGTGGCGGGTGGCCACCATTTCAAATTTCATTTTCCACAATGCCCCAGAAAAGGCACAACGCTGAGGTACTGTGGGAAAAGCCAGAGTCTGCTGCCAGCTGAGCGAGATGCTTTTCAAATTCAAAGGAAAATTCTGCAAGCCGCAGCAGCAGACGACGCTGAAGCGGTGGTTGGCAGTTTTAATTACCAAATATTTCTCCTCTTCCCTCTTTTCCCGTTTCCTTTGATGTAAGGCCAGCTGCTTTCCGTGGGATTTATTTCCAAGTTAGCACAGGCTAACATGCCCCCCCCCACCCAAATGTTCATAATAAGGCCAATGTTTCCAAGTGACGACGTTTGCTCAGGCGAAGCGAGGGTCATGGCACTTGCCCTGGGTGCGCTGGAGAGGGCAACCCGCTCGCTCACCACCTGAGGGGAGCTTTGCGGACGAGTCTATGCCCGGAGGCGCAAGCGAGGCGCCGAGGCTCCGCTGGGTCCCCGCCTTTCGCAGGCATTTCTTGGAGCCGGCCACGCTTTGCCCGTCGGGCGCCCCTCCCCGCGCCACGTCCCTCCCCAGAAGCCAACAACTCCGCCTCCCCGCCAGGGAGCCCCGGCAGCAGCAACAGCAGCTTCCCTCGCGTCCTTCCTCTCGCAGCCATGAGGCTCTCTGTCCTCCGTCGCCTGGCGTGGAGACCGGCGGCACCGGCTGCAGCCAAGCACGGCGGGAAGAAGGTCAGCTGCAGGGCTCTGCCTCTGCTGCGCCCTGGAAGCGGCTGCCCTGGCGCGCTCCTGCTCCCCCGGGGCATCTGCGGCACGTGGGGCCGCCTGGACAAGCAGCGAGGGTCCGGCAGCGGAGGGCTACGGGGCTCGGCGGCCAGGTAAGCGGACGGGTCCCCTTTTGCAGACCGTGGGGGTGGGAAGTGCCTCGTCCCGCCGCCAGCGCTTCTAGTTCGTAGCCGGCACTCGGCCCCTCGCCTCCACGTGGGAAGGAGGGCTCCGCCTCCGGGCTGCCTGATGTGTCTGATGCAATAACGCAGATGCATTACGGAGGAGAAGGGGGAGGAGGGAGTGGCGTCTCCGGCAGCCAATCCGCTGCGAAGAAGCGGGAAGCGCGGCTTCCTATTGGCCCCGTGAGCGCCTGCTTTCACTCTCCCCGCTTCCAGAGCTACTAACTCAAATCGGAGTTCATTCAGGTTCATTGGAAGTTGCTTATTTATATCTCTCTCCAAACTCCCACCCACCAATTATATATAGATTCTCTCTCTCTCTCTTCCATCGTCTCTTGAGAAAGACGGATGCCAACAGATGGATAGATATGAAATAAATAAATCTACATATAAATTGAAATATAATAAATCCCAAAGATGATTTACAACCCAGTGAAAAACACAATAATAAAATCAAGTGACTGGATCCTGTGAGGGCAGTTGCCGTTTTCAGAGCTACCACATAGACATGGCTATCTAACCTATTTTGGCTTTCTGTCATCGCTGTATGCAGCACTGTCTAGGGTGCCGATTTTTTTTTTATTGTAAAAAGCTCCTTTTCCTTTAAGGCTCCCTTAACAGGTAGCAGTTAATCTGTTGGAAGTTTATCTCCATAATTTGTTCTCTGTGGCAGAAGAAGCTTCTTTTGCTAAATGTATATCAGATGATGAAAAAGTTGGCAGTCCTAGAAATTCAGCCTTTTGTGGAGCTTGTACAGTATAAATGTAAGCATGTTTACTTAGAAGTCAGCCAAGCTCGGCTCATTGAAATTTGCTTCCAAGTAATCAAATTAAGACTGGTGGTGTTAAAGGAATAGTGCCTCTCTTGAGTGTGAACTCTGGAATAGCTCTGCAGGGTAGAATCTTCTCAATGCTAAGGCTGCAGTCCTGTGGTGACTTACTAGGGAGTAAGTTCCACTGAATGCAATGGGACTTTTGAGTAGACAAATACAGGTTTGCACAGGAACACGCTTCAGGTATATGTGCGGAAAGAACCTCCTCTCGATATACTAGCACCTTGGGATCAAGGTCTCCCAAGGCAGCATCAATTTGACACCTTGGTTTCACAAAGCATGAGCTCTGGCTTTATGTTAATAGATGTAGGGTGGCCAGATGCAGAAGGGAAAAGGGCTCCTACACTTTTAACAGTTGTGTAGAATATGCAGTTTCAGCAGGTGTACAAACTCCTACATCTACACAACTACTAAAGCTGTAGGAGCCTTGGCCTTTTTTCTTTTGCATCTGGCCACCCTTCATCTAATGTATTGTTAATGAATTTGTGGGTGCCAGATTTTGTGGGTTGAAGACACCCATAATTCCTGGATTTGATAAATGTTGAAGTTTAATCAATGCTTGGCTGAACTGAATAGTGTCAAAATACAGTGTCAAATAGCAGTGTCAAAATACAGGCCAGCCTGATAATGGCTGCTAAGTGTGAGTTGTTAACAGAGTACACAGACAGAGAGATAAGACATCAGCAAAGCGAAGACTATGTGCCAGCCACAAATGGGTGGAGCCCTGCCCTGAGCTCTGGGAAGTTAGCAGAAGAGAATGCCAGAGTTTTTAGGAGGGAGTTTAGGGATTTCAGTTTGGGATGATGTAAGTGGGAGGGGGAAATGTGTCAGTCTGTTAAATGTGGCAAGCGGGGTCAGAGCACAAAACCTGAATCGGAGGCTGGAGCAATGGGAGAAATGGAGCCGATTTGAAGTTTAATGCTTTAAACCCCTCCATCCTAGGCTCAAGTTGTATATGTGTGTCAATAAGTCATATATCATAAAAGCACCACGGTCTCTGCTGTGCCTCATTGCCAAAGGAAACACAGACCATGGGGGAGCTCCTGGACTCTCACACCGCTCTGAGATTGGGGAAATATGTAACAGTATTGTGTGTATATGTGTATTAGGAGCAGGGTCATGGGTCAATGGTAGAGCATCTGCTTTGCATGCAGAAGGTCCCATATTCAGTCTCCAGCATCCCCAGCTATGGCTGGGAGAAAACCCTGCTTAAAATCCAAGAGAGCTTCTGCCAGTCAGTATAGACTGTCCTGAGCAAGTTGGACCAGTGGTTTGATTGGGTATAAGCCAGCTTTCTGTGTTCCTATGAAGGTGCACTTTTCACATGTGTGTCTCATTCCTAAATAACATAGCTTAGGGGTATTTTGTACTGGGAAATCAGTCATTGAAGACCAATTATACAGATATATATTGTATACTAGTGAACCTTGGTATAGAACTAATTACAGGCCAAAACTACAGTGGAACCTTGGGTTATGTACCATCCTCCTTACGAACGCTTCGGGTAACGAGCTCCACTAACCTGGAAGTAGAAGCTCCTGGTAGCGAACTTTGCCCCGGGATGTGAGCAGAAGTCGCGTGCCAGCAGTGCAGCGGCCCCATTAGCGAAAGCGCACTTCAGGTTATGAACGGTTTTGGGTTAAGAACAGACCTCCGGAACGAATTAAGTTCGTAACCAGAGATACCACTCTAGTGGTCATACAGCTTATCTTTGTAAGCTGCCCTGGGGGCCTTTTTGTCTAAACAGGTAAAAATGTTTTAAATAAAAGTTTACTTATAATGTGAATAACATTCAGAAAACAAAGACTTTCTGTGTAAATCTGATGTATCTTCAATGGGACTTACATGGGAGTATGTGTGCTTAGGATTGTAGCCTTTACATCTTAACTGTTGCTGTAGGATTGGATGATTTTTTTGGTATTTTGAAGTTGCTAGATATTGCATATTGGCTCACGATATACTCAAAATGAGCAATTGTCTTTGTGGGTAATCCAGAAAGGTAATCATGTGCTAGCTGGTGAGATCATGGAAATAAAGTTATATTATATACTAATACAGATCATATTTTTATTTTTAAAAGTGAAATCATTGAGAGTTCAAGGAAGGCCCTGAATTTACTGCAGAGACAGCATCCTACATTTAAACCAGCACTTGCTGTTGTACAGGTAAAACCCTATAGATGATGATTTCAGAAGTGAAACAACAAACCAGTACTTTATGAAAACAGATCTAGATCTGTGAATGGCCATTTATCTTGCACACCATAACATCTTCTTAACTATAGAGCTACATTAAACCAGATAAATGCATTATTGGGTATATTTGATAGTGTGAGGAACCTTTGGCCTCCAGATGTTGCTAAACTACAAGCCCCATCATCACCAACATGGCCAGTAGTAGAAGCTGTTGAAACCATGTTTCTGCTGGACTTAACTTTTCCATTTCACAATCTTTAATGTTACTTCCCCTAAATAAAAATCTTCTAGTATGATCTTCCTGCTACAGCTTCTGAAAATCTTGGTCACATCCGCACCATACATTAGCTCAGTTGGTTAGAGTGTGGTGCTGATAATGCCAAGGTCGTGGGTTTTATCCCCATATGGGCCAGCTGCATATTCCTGCATTGCAGGGAGTTAGACTAGATGATCCTCAGGGTCCCTTCTAACTCTGCAATTCTATGACTTCAGTTATCATGGCTTCCCTGTATTGGATCTTGTTAAGGGTGGTGAGACTTCTGAGGACAGGGAGGCTCTCCAGCATGCTGAGGTGAAGCTTGAGCAGGGATATTGGCACAAGTGGAATGTCTTCTTCTGGGGCTACACTGGATATCAACTCACCCACTCCCAAGTAAAAGGATTGTTCAATATCTAACCTTTGGGAGACATTACCTTCACTACTCTCAAATATTCATACTTTGCCCTTCCTCAAAGGAGCTCACAGCGGAATACGTGGCCTATCTCATTTTTATCTTTCCAACAACCTGATATGAGATAAATTGGGCTGAGGGTGCAAGAGTAGTCCAACTTAAAACATTGGTTTCTTACTCAAAGCTGGATTTGATAATTAAGTAACTCTTCTGTACAAAGCAACCCACCTATGTAACTTCTTGCAGTAAGGCTGCTGGCATCCTGAAAACATGCCAAACACTATAATCCTCTGTACTGCTTCCCAGTACTCTAATTTTCTATGGAGTGCTCTGGGAAGCCAAGCTAGTATGTTCCCATTTGTATCTTGTCAGGGATTGCTTCACTTCTATATAACCACAAGAATGTGCAAGCATCAGGGATAGGTTTTTTAGCAACTGGGAATAGGGCTTGCAAAGCCAAGCTACTCAGTGCCAAGAATTTGCCCAAGGTGCTTGATTGTGCAACATACTCCTGGTAATGTTAAGAAACTCACCGTTTCCATTCAGTTCAGTAAATCATATTTCTTATCCAGTTGCAAATTTCTGATCAAGTATTGATTGCAATTTTTTCTTTAGTTACAAATTGCTTACAGTCTCATTTTCTTTGACACCATTCCTAACTTGTCACAGTTCTCTTTTTACTTTTCTTCAATCCCTTCAAGGTTGGCGATGATGATCTGGGGCAAGAAATTATCAAAAACATTGCAGAAGAGGTGAGAGTATGGAAATACTTGTTTCTTCCATATTAAACTGAGAAATTATTGGGCTTTATAGCAAATATTTTTTTCCCATTTTTCTTTGCAGATTGGCCTGAACCTTGTTCATATTTGTCTCCCTCGCAACTATACTGAACATGAGGTAATAATTTATGAATTTAGGGCTTCCCCGATGCAGTAGTGCTGAATGGCTAATTGGCTGAATTCAGAAAAAAGCTCATAGAAGAAGGTTGTTGTCTTTCCTACCCCTCCTTTCCCCCAGCAGCTTCCAAAGGCTTTACCTGAAGTTGGAGGGTCCTCCTGGATGAGCTGGGCTGGGCTGTGGTGCGGGAAGGCTTGCTGAAAATTTATGTAGAGGCACCTTCCATGAGAGAATCTCTCACTTTCCTCTTATTCCCTGCATCATAGCCCATCACATTCAGGAGGCTTAACAACAACAACAGCAGCAGCAGCAGCAGCAGCAGCAGCAGCAGTAGCAGTTTATATGTACCCCACCCAACAACAGCAACAATTTATATGTACCCCACCTATCTGACTGGGTTGCCCCAGCCACTTTGGGTGGCTTCCAACATTTATAAAAACATACCAAAACATTGAAGCTTAAAAAGCTTCCTTATTCAGGTCTGCCTTCAGATGTCTTTTAAAGGTTATATAGTTACTCATCTGCTTCTTGGGGGATTTGAAGGGCTGACAGGAGAAGAGGGAGCTGCAAAATGCTTCTGCCCACCTCCTTCCAGTGGTGCTTCTTGAAATACAAGCAAAAATCTTTATATGTGTGTTTTTCCACTCAAGCACTGCCTATGGTACATGCCTGTAAACTGCCTAATAGTATGATCCAAAGCACATATACTTGCAAATATTATTGAAGTGTCCTGCCTGAGTCTATGCAGCTGAGAAATAAGTCCACAAGTTCAGTAGGGTGTACTTCAGTGTAAGTGTGCAGAGGACTTCATCCTTGTGAGTAAGTACACTTAGTTTTGCAACTGAATACCCATAAGAACAGCCCTGCATTTGGGAAGCCTAAAAGCAGGACACGATAACAGCAGTCTCTTATTCCTAAGGAATGTTTACTCAGAGGTAACCCCAGTTACCTAGGAGTAAGACCCATTGTATTCAGTAGAACGTACTTCTGAGTAGGCATGAGTTGGAGTCTTGTTGATTACATGTTTAGTCCCGTTGAAGTAGTTAAGGATAGCATGACTCTTTCTAAAAATAACAAAGGAATTCAAAGTTGAGATTGATAGTCTTCAGTCCTCAGCTCACCCTTGTTAATAATATATAATGTATTGCATTTGCCTACAGATTTACATTATCTCTGAAAACTTGAGCTGTGTACTGTTGAGGGCTGCCTGCTGTTTGATTGCAGGTTTCTCACCCAGACATTATTTCAATAAGAAATCTGCTATGTTTAGTTACAGTATGTTATATTGCATGGTAAGACCATTACCAATAGAATATGAATAAGGGCGAGCTTTCAATCTGCAGTTATTACAGTATTCCTACCTAAGTAGCTGTCATAACCTACACTTACAATATCAACAGATCTTCTAACAATGGAGAGGAATGTAAAACTTCTACAAAGCTCTTGCCTGGTCACCCCACAGTGTCTCATGCTCTGAGAAAGGAGAGACATTGTGCTGATGGGGGTATGAGGGAGAGAAGCAGAAGCAGCTAGTGGTGGTTGCAGGAACTACAAAGAAGGTGGGAGGAGATGAGGCAGAGTGGGTGGAGGGGAGGTTGCCACCCCTGCCAATCCTACCACCTTATCTTGACATTAGTGTTAGAAACCTATTTCCCCTTCCTAGAGCTATTCCTAGAGCTGCTTTCATGAGGCACACTGTTCCCACTGACCATGGGGCAAGCTTCTCCTCCATATATTGTTCTTAAGTGCAGAAAATTCCACAGAACAAATAGAAGACATTCGCCTATGTGGTAAAAATAATCCACTCTGTTAAAATTGTATGCCCACATTTTGGAAGTATTATACATCTACATTCTTCCTTGCCATGATGATGTTTTTATATTTGTTGTCTCGTTTTTACTTAATAAATGGCATGTTTCAAAAAATAAATTTGCAGTTGGCCTGTGACCATGTCCTTCCCTTGTGGGTTGTTTCAGGTTCCTTCTAGTTCTGAGAAATACTGTATATCTGTATCTGTGCTGTGATCCCCTACTTGACTAGCTCCCACCCATCTTCAGCCTGTTGTGGTATCTTTAGACTAATATAGTACTGACTCACAACTGTACTGTGGGATGAAGCAGTTAGTATACATTTCATTGATCTGCATGATAGAGCAGTGTTCAAGTGCCCAAAGGTGGACTTTTACAGCAACACATGATCATAATAGTGAGTGTACTTTTGCTATATTCTTTCAGTTTCTGCAAGCGAAACATCATGTTTGATTCCATTTATCAATGATCCAATTTTCATTATATATTAAAATTCTAATATTTGAAAATGTCCTTCAAGCTGATCATTTTTAAATCCTGATTTCTTAACCTTCTATTGTTTTCTAGGTTATAGATGAAATTGTAAAGCTCAATGAGAATCCTAAAATTCATGGTCTTCTCCTTCGCCTCAGTAAAGAGTCGTACACAAGCAAAATACTGAATGCTGTGAAACCAGAGAAAGATGTGAATGGGCAAGTTAAATACTATTCAGTCTCCAGAAAATGTGGATTTATATGGGCTTGGAGCCAGATGTTGCTGCCACCAGTGAAAGGGAGGGGAGATGACTTGCTGATTCCCCACTCCCCCTGCAGTCAGAAATATTTATTAACTTTGCTTACTTCATTTCGTTTTTAATACATTTGTAATAATCTGTATTAAAATGACAAATGACTGAATGTGTGGATTAAAGTGCATATTTGCATGTCAGTGTATGTCATGGTTAATAGTTTGCTGTGAATGTGGAGATTGCTCCTGTTCTAGCAAGTGGGAGCAACAAACCATGATCCTTGACTTAGCATTACATCCAAACTGGAGGTTGTGATTTGTTTTGCACCGAACTATGTTCTGAAGCCAAGGTTAGTTCTTGGCTTGACCATTGTGGTTTGTGGAAGTGAAATAAACCATGATGGCTCAGTCCAAATGTAGTGCTAAGCCAAGGATTATGGTTTGTGATGCCTGCTCATTAGCAAAGGGGAGCAAAGTGGGCATAATCTCTGCAGTCATGGTGAACTGTTTATCACTGGGTTACTGTGACATGTGCATGCAGTCAATGAGTATATTTCTCTTAATGTACGAACCAAACCTATATGTTTTCTAGGCCACACCCAGCCCCCTCTGAGGTGCTACCCACCCACCTAGTTTGCAACAGCTGTAAATGCATGCCTTCGAGCATCAACACGGCTGACTGTTCTCTTAAAACAAAAGAAAGTGGGTTTTAATTTAATCCTTATCCTAGCCTAGGCATAATTCCCAGTTCCTAATTTTGAAAATAATTTGACAGCAAAATATATACGGCATCCATTAATTTGGCTTTGATAGATAAAGGATTTAATTTAAGTATGTTCCAGTTTGGCCTGACAAATTGTGATCTACTTTCTTGTTTTTAGCCTTTATGGAGTCTAATTGCCTAAGATATTATTCAAAGCTATTATTCATTTCATTTACTTTGAAAAAAATCCAGGAGAACTGACCTGAGTATAAGCAGATATTTAATTTGTAACAGATGAGGAAGTGAGAATTTTATTAACTATTGAGAGGCAAGGGGACAAAGTTTATCTGGAAGTGATGTTCTGTTTCAAACCAAATTGGTAATGGCAATTCCAAAATATAGTGGAAGCATTTATGCACATTCAGTGGATGCAGCTACACTGCTGCAGAGAGAAAATGGGTTAATAAAGCTATAGTTTTTCATGAGCATGTACTCTAGCTTACAGCACCCCATTATAGTTTGTGTGTGTTAATGAATGAGCATTTATTTCTATATTTTTACATGCACACGCTGTCTCTCACTTTCTCTCTCTCCCCCCCCCCCTATATTTTTAATTGCAGAGTAACAGATTTTAACTTGGCAAGGTTGGTGCATGGAGACATACATGGATGTGTAATTCCCCCCACTGCTAGTGCTGTGGTCAAGCTTCTGGAAAAACTAGGTACAAGTAATTGTTTGTTATTTATTATATTCAGCAGCAGTGCTTAATACGTCCACATGCTAGCTCAGCTATGCAGTGACTAATCTGGCCAGGTCAGATAATGGTTTCTCCCTCAAAAAACAGTGACTCTGTCATGCAAGACCATCATAATATGATATGTATATAGACCTACATTAACCTATTAGCAAAGCCTTCTGGTTGCTTTAACTGTGGAAATGCAGAAAAACCATGAAATGTGTAATTAATTGGTCAGAGAATTCAGATTCCTAAGAATGTCTACTTCAGTTGTGGCATTTTAAAGCAGGTTTTGGGGCCTTGTGGTTGTAAAAATATCCTCACAAGTGTGTGAGCAATGCCTGGTGAAATCGTAGAAGTAGGACAAGTTGCAGCAAAAGGTTTATAGTGGACAGTTACTGAGATGACTGAGATTTCTAGGGATTTCTAGATTAGCAACATATGCAAGCTTATTTAATTTAGCAAGATGCCATCAACGTCTCTGCTACTCAAGCCAAGACTGTCATTCCTTTTATGAATACATGAAACTTTCTTCTGTCCATTAATCTGTCAGAGTTGATAAAATATCTTTCTGTCCTGCTTACATGATGATCTTGGTCATCAGAAAAGTTTCTGGAGCATAATGCTGCCCTATTCAAGGTTTTAAAATTGTAACATTTTCCATATGAGAGATTGTTGCGGGGCAGGGGAAGGGGGAAAGCTTCTGTATTAATGTCTGTAGTTCACTTGTTTCCCCAGTACAGTTTGCTAGCAGTGTAGCTAATTGGAGCAACTGTTATCTTCTCCTATCCAGCACATACTACCCTAGATGGAAAAAAGGTGTTACTTTTGGGAGTTCAAGGACCTTTAGAAGTCTCTTTGCAGTGCCTTCTTCAAAGAAAAGGGGTCATGACTATGAGTTGCATGTGGAAAATGAAGCAGCTTGAGACCATGGTAAATATACCAAATGCTTCATACTTTTTCTCACGTTTACTACTTAGCAAGACCCCAGGTTCATTTATTTTTATATACTCTCTCTCTCTCTCTCTCTCTCTCTCTGTGTGTGTGTATATATATATATATATATATATATATTCCAAGAACTTTTGCTCACTAAATAAACTTCACTCATTTATTTTTCTTAGCACAATGACCTGTTTAGTTTCTGTCCTATCCTCTACACATAGTGATATTTAGAACAAGCTTCATGTTCTCTAGCCTTCCCACATACTCTCCTGCCTTTCCTTATAAATATAACTTCTGATCCAGGCAGCACAATAGATTTTTAAGCATGGGCGCTCTCCTCAACCTGCATGTTCAAATTGCTATAAAAGAGGGTTTTTAATATCCAGAGTTAGAGGAGACCCTGTGTTCAGATAAGCATGGGAAAGACAAGTTTGTTGTGTTGCATTCTATTCAGGGTCAGAGGTGGTGGAAGCATGTGAGCCTAAGATCTGCTCTTGATTTCAGTCTGTGTAAAGTCAGGGGAGGAGGGAGGGAGAAATATTGTAACATAGAAGCACATATTCCCTTTATTCAGAAGCACATATTCCCTTTATTCAGAGCCATAGCTACAGGAGCTAGCTGGGATTTTTGCCCCGGGTGAAGCTTCCAGAGGGGTGCCATTGAGGCTTCCGGCCTCTGTTTGTGTGTGTACACAAATGTGTGTGGGGTATGTGCCAAACTGCGTTGTTGAGCTGGGTGAAATAAAGCCTAATTTTGCCCCTGCTTTATCCTACTGGCAGAATTCTGTTGACCGTGGAACTAATCATAAATGCATAAAAGCTGTTTCTGAAATTTCCCACCATTGCCCTGCTCTTTAGAGTGTTTTATATTTAATTTGACTGATTGCTGATGTTTGTTGCTTCATGTTATTTTGCTGGTATTTCAGTGTGCTCATGTTGAATTATTTATAACTTGACAGCTTGCTCGTCATCTTTATATTCTGTGCTCAAGTTTCCCAATGTTTCATAGACATTCCCAGAAGGTGGCAGCCAAGTCAAGCCAAGTAAAAAAGTTTTACATGGGAGTTCATCTTTTGGACTTCGCAGTTCATCTTTTGGATTCAATACTCAAAACGCAAAGTATGTTTTCCCTAAGCAAAGCAGCTGTGATGCTAACACATTTCTCCTTTGGCACAGCACTGTTTTTACAGCTGTTGATGTTACAGCAACATTTTACATGCTTTAAGTGATGGACAGAAGTTAAAAAAGCATAAACTTAATCCACAATGGTAAAACAGCCTCTCTGGTTTTAGAGATTTTGACTTTGTCTTATTTTCCCTTACACCATGCAGTTTTATTGATATTTCATTTTTGAATTTTGTGTTCATTTTTGGTGCAACTGCATTAAAAAAAACAGCAATAGTTTGTGCGACTCATATAGAGGAATCCTCATTAATTCAAACAGACCATCCAGGGAATAAATTGCAATCACTCCATTCTCCTTTATCTTATCATTTTTATTAGGAAAACAACTATTTCTGTCCAAATGCTTTCTCATAATCATAGTAAATTTTCTGAAAAATTCTACAACTTAATTTTGATGGGAAGACAAAATTCAAGAATCAGGTAGCAGAAAGTCTGCGACTTGCCAATTAATTTTGCAATTTCATCCAGTTTGCTGTTGCCTTAAAATCTACTTGGGAAGTGCACTGCTTGTGTATGTGTTTATATAATATAATCTCTCTCTCTCTCTCTCTCTCTCTCTCTCTCACACACACACACACACACACACACACACACACACACTGTTTCCCCTACAGAATGGAATACTTTTGAATCGGCTCAGTGCCCTCAGATGCTTAAAAACTAGTCAGAGTAGATTTCATAAGCCGGAGTTGCATTGTCAAGCAAATAATACCTCCTTGGTTCTTAAAGATAGATTACTTGCTTTCAGGAACAGAGCCATTCTTTTTAAGTACAGTGGTGCCTCCGGTTGCGGACAGGATCCGTGCCGGAGGTCCGGTCGGATCCCGAGGTTTCCGCAACCTGAGGACCGCTTCTGTGCATGCGCGCAGCAAAACCCGATAACATACTTCCGGATTTGCCATGTGCACATCCCAAAGTTTACGTAACCATAGGGTTACATAAATGGAGGTACGACTGTATAGTGAAACCTATAGGAGACCCAAAACATTTGGATCACGTGAAATCCAAGTACAGTGGTACCTTGGTATTCAAACAGCTTGGCTCCCGGACAAATCGGCTCCTGAATGCCACAAACCCGGAAGTAAGTATTCCGGTTTCTGAACGTTTTTCAGAAGCTGAACGTCTGATGTGGCTTCCATTTGAGTGCAGGAAGCTCCTGCAGCCAACCAGAAGCCACACCTTGGTTTTCAAAGGGTTTCAGGAGTCGAACAGACTCCCAGAATGGATTAAGTTTGAGAACCAAGGTACCACTGTAAACCATTATAATATAGAAACCATATTGAAGGGAAATGAGAATTATCATCCTATCCTATTAAGAAGTAGTGCTATAAATCTATAAAACAGGTGTGTGTTTAAAAAAATTAGCTACATTGGTCCCACATTGTGAATTGTTCTCCCACATTGTTCTATAACCTGTGTGAGTTTAGTGCTCTTTAGAATAACAAAGCTTGAGGGTTTACTAGAAGAGTGCCAAGAGTATTTGCGAGCTTCACAAGCTCCAGTACACACACATTGTTCTCAATCCTTTAATAATCGTTCAAGAGTACACTGTCAGATTACAAGCACCATTCCTGTCAGCTGTTTGGTTTTGAAACCAGTTTGCCTCTCAGTCTTCCTTAACAGCAAATATAGTGAGCATTAACCATGACAAACCAGTGCCAAATTTGAGTTGGAAAGCTGTAGTGCTGGAAAAATGGACTGTGTGCTCTTGCAGGGATGAGCAAATGTTAAATCTCTGCTGGCCTCCAAAGATAGAGCATCAGCAAAAAATGCAATGTGAAAATACATATTTGAAAAAGTTTACTTGGCAATTATCCACCTTCAACAAGATTGGATTACCGTGATATCCCCCCACCACAAGGAAAAGCAGCTTTCATTGGGGGGAGTACTTAGGTCAGAGAAACAGTGCAGGAGAAAAGCTTAAAACTCTCCCATTGTTGTGATCAAATTTGGATGCCCTTGTGACTGCCTTAAAGAAGAAGGGAAATAATGAAAGATTCTATCACAGATCTCATGTGTAATGTGTAATTTGGCCTTGAGATTATTTTGTAGCCATCTATCATTTTATTTCTCTTCATTTCCTTTGATTTTGGTGGAGTGGACACCCAAGTCATATTTCTTTAACTTACAGATCAACTTGATTTTAGTTATGACCATTTGTCTTGACACAGCTGCCTTAAGGCTTGCATGGTCTTTAAACAGAGGAGGAGTATTAAGCCCCCCCCCAAAATTCTTACTTGATCAGAGATGGCAAAATACAAAGAGCAACTGTTTATTAAATGTCAATTCATCATAAATGTGTGTTAGATTAAGAAGGGAGACATTTAATAGCAAATGTTTTAGGTAAGATGTGCTTGCCTATTATCTCTCTTAAAATTTATGTAGAAAACTTGCAGACACTGCACTGTTTGCTTTTCAGATACTTCAATCACATAATGCCAGGGAATATTTAAATTTGTGCTTCCTGAATCAAAAATCAATGATTCATTCAGCTGGCCTTGGGAGGGAGGGGATGATGAACGGGGTTCCTGAAGCAAACTTTTTCAATAATCCTGTTGGTAGAAAAATAACCTTATATGTTTATGAAAAGTATGATGTGATAGCAGGTGATGGCAAAGACTGAGGTCCTATAGACTCTGCTTTGCTGTTAGATACTGCCTTGTAATAACAATAATTTTCCATGGCATTGAATCATGTGCTCTTACCCTTTTACTAGCAGGGGAAATGCTGTTAATGGCTATTTGACAAACATACATAATGTATTCCTTGTGGAGAGAAAATTAAATTGAAATTATATTCCACCTATAGTCCACATCATTCTTAGCTAACACCTGCCCTTATTGCACCCATTGTTGTGGGCATTCATTTGTCGTCAGAGACAATGGAGTGCACCTTTCGGGGTGAAGTCACACTATTGCTATAGAAGCACCAAAGTGCTCTGCCAAGGCGCAAGCCTGGGCAGTGTGTATGGAGGTCCTGGGCTGCCCAGACAACATGACCCCCCTCTCGGCTTCGCTGATGTGTTCCAAAAAGGAAAGCAGAGCAATATGTTTGGCACCAGCTGGGCTGCAGGAGTTGCTTGAAGGAGGCACACAAGACTGTTAAAACTTTGAAGCCTGTGAGCACTTTCTGAAGTCCTTTCGCATGCTGCTAGGACCAGTCTCTTCATCTCTTAACTTCTTCAGTGATGCACAACTTAGCACAGTAGTGCAGCTTTTCCTAAGCAGCGCTCAAGACTGCTCAGTCAGGATGACGATCAGGAACAAAGCTGATGACTAGTAACTTGATTTTGTAGTTTATTATATACGGCAGTAAACTCACAAGCTATATACAAGTTACTTGTATATACAAGTTACAAGACACAAACTTCATCACTCTCCAAGCACTCCAGAATACTTCTAACTAGCCAAATGATGTCATAGGTCATGCTGCCTATATGAGAGACCTCAGCCAATCACCAAGCTGTTACTAGGTCCTCTTATCTCCAGGCAAATTTCTCCCGTGCTCTGTCTTCCTAGCCTGTAGTCAAAACACTAATTGCTCACTTGCCAAGCTGCACGTATACTATGAACACCAACATAAATGTGTGTTAGATTAAGAAGGGACTCCACTCCGGATTTGGGTAGGGTTTGCTCCTCAGCCTTTTCTTCTCCCGAAGATATCCTGCAAGGCAGTGGAGGTTTAGGATCAGAGTTTTCCTTCTCCTAGAGGGGCTACCTTTCCAGGTTGATGTGCTCCTTCTGTTCCTCACTTCCCTCTACAGCACATGCGGAAACCACCTTCTTGACCATTGGACTCACTATTGGTCACATCTGCTCAATCCTCCAGAGCCTGTCTTTGCAGGCAGGGGAAGTCCCTAACTCACCAAGAGTTTGAGGCCCATCAGCTACCCTTGCCGGGTTTAGCTGGCCAGTTGGAAGACTTTCCCGGTGTGTGGCCGCTGTCACATGCTGACGGCTCCTAGGAGCCACAGGTGAGTGCAGGGTGGGAGCCAAAAGTGAGGAAACTACCCCAGGAAGAGCACATGTCCCCCACCAGAGGTACTACCCCTCCCCTAACACCCCATACAACCCATTAATATCTTAACTATACATTTTTAATTTGATAGTGGGGTGTTCTGGTGTAATTTTGTAGATATTGATTCCAACTGCAAGGAAAAGTAATATTTATGCTGATCTCTTCATAAGCAGGGTTTCCAATTGTGTGACATTTGCAGTTACGTTGCATCATTATCATTATATTTTGGCTTAAAGTGCTTGTATTACTGTTATTTTAGGGTTTAGCTTTTTATCTGGGGAATGGGTGGGTCTTCCAAGCCTACATCAGTAAAAAATCTAACTGAAATTAGCTTGTGTGCTGCTACAAGCTAAAGTTTCAAAGTATTTGTTGGTGTTAATCTCCCCCAGATTGGAGGAAGAAAATGCCAGCTAGAATGGGTTATGCTTTTGAGAGTGAGTCTTTGGAGATATTCGCCTAAGTGATTGTTTCATATGACATTTCTTCATTCTTTGCCGCGTGATTTCAATAATAGTTTCTCAAACCTCATTTTACAACATAACTAGTTAGCCTTGGGAACTATGTGAGCACTTCTCTGCATCTTCAATAGTATTTGGCTGCAATTATATGTAGCATCTGTTTTGTATTGAGTTCACTGTCTGTTTAGAAACCATATGGTGCATTTGCAAGGAGATGAACTTGATTATTGAATTGGTCTTTCCACCTCCAATTTAGTTTTACATTTAAGTGCACTGGATATACCTATCTAATTCTTTTAATTTTGAACACATTCACTCCATTTAAATCATATGGGGGAAACAATGTCCCTCGAACAATGACACAATCTGAGTCCCATTGGGACCTTTTCACATCCACTCAAGCATCTGCCAAACAATTCTTTGTCTGCAAGTGGCACATTGCTTGCATTAATTTTGATGAAGGACATACCTTGCCTCAGAACATCTGCAGTGTGGGGAACTGTTGGAGCCATTGCATTGGTACACTAAAAATCTTGCCAGGTGGAAGAGGTGAATAATTTATTCTTTTGTTCCCTGTGGAGTGGATTTTGGGAGGCTGTAGGACCAGGAAGAGGAGGATTCACCTGATCACAATGGTTTAAGCATAGCATCCACACAGCACGTTAGGTGTCAATCTGACAACACAATCTAGTACATTTTATTGTTAGCTAATGCTTTATTTGTACGACATTTCTCTCCATGCCCATCTCCTAGCTTCATGATGCTGATATGGTGATAGTGGGTAGTGCCAAACCTAAAGAGATTCCAGCTACTTGGATGAAACCTGAGATGACCAGTGTGGATTGTTCACGTGACATTTTATGGGGTGAGTTCCTTTCAAGCTGTGCAGTGTTGAATAGCTAATGTATTTGTGTCCACTCATATTTTTATCCCTTCTTCCACCTTATCCCTATCAGTTTTCAGTTGGTACAGAAAACTTAAATTGTCAGGATCAACTCAGAAATGCAGTCTGTACTGTACCAGTGCAGATTGTGCCTACCAATAACACACATGAATGTTTACCTACATATTTCAGTGTCAGAACGAACATACAGGGGTAAAAAAGGAGGAGTCACAAGATTTTAATAAAAGAAATATGTTTTGTTTACTGCCTGCACAATGTCTGTGTGCCTTGGGGCATATGTTTTTGTAATAGGCTGTCTCCTGGAATAGCCTGGGAAGAACAGCAGAAGCACTCTGCTTATTTATTGTTTTTAAATATATATTTATTGTTTTGTGGGGGAAAGTATATGTATTAAATGTGTGCATCTGTATTAAACACTTACCTCTGATAGAAAGAATGTGCATAGTTTAATTGCAATGTAGTTATTGATGCACCTATTGCTTTTACCTGACAGAAACCATAGCACCAAAGAATCTGCATGTTTCCTTTCCTTTCCTTTTAATCTTTATATGTATATTAAATTCTTTCTTATTTTATATTTTTAAAAGTTGCCTGGTGTTATTTTATTCTATAAGAATGCCATGCTTATAGTCTGTAAGACCATAACTGTGAAAATGCTGCTTGGAGTAAAAAGTTACCATTGAACAATTTTGTCATTTCTTTTTGTTGACTCCTGCTTTTTTATTTGATGCTATTTTATATTTTGCTATATGTTAGTTCCTTGCATGAAAGGTAAGAGCTATAGAAATTATATAGCTGTGATGTGGTAAAACCACAGTAACCTCCTTACACTGGTAACTCATTCACCACATACACCTGAACGTGAACAGTTAATTGTTCCCTTAATTGTTCCCCCCCCCTTCTATGCAAAGTTGTTAACCCTCCCTGTTGTATTAACTAATTTCATTGTGGCATAAAAGAATTGGACTCACACTGCTCAGAGATTTCTAAAACATTAAGCAGTTTATAAATAGATATATAGATAGAATGACTGACTAAATGATACTGGAAATGATGGTAAAAATATGGAATTATGGTAAAAATGGACAGTTCCAGGTCAGCATTATTTGTGCTCAACAAAATGGTTGTCCTGGTGCTTATTCTTTGCTGCTGGGTACCAAGTGGCCATTCCTTTTGGCCGCTGATGCAAGCCAGGCATGTATTTTTCCTCTCTGCTCATCTTGGGTTTCAAAAGAGAGCTATTTGTCTTTGACTTTCCTTAAGGTTAATTATTGGTTTTGGTATTCAGGTTCACTAATACTGTGCTGTAGTAACTTCATATTCACTGTAGTCACAGTATAATGGAGAAGCTCATCTTCTCAGAGAGCAAGTTATCACAAAGTCAATGTCTTTTAAAAAATCATTTGAAGATTGCAGCATCAGCTGATGCCTGAAAGTGATCTTAATGAAATCAAAATACTGTAGATCATAAATGTAATACATTTGCACTAGAATGTTGTACAACATCTGGTGTTGTATAGGGGAATATTGACAATGAAAAATGTATTGGAAAAGACTATGAGTTGTTGTTTTTTCATAATGTTTTTCTCAACTTATTGTAAGGGCTTCCGAACATTTTATGAAACTTTCCATAGCAATGTTTGGTTATGGACTTTCTTTCCTTAGTCAGTGTTAATTTTAGGGATGCACTATGTAAACTCTCTGTCAAACTTCCTAAAAATATTATTAGAAGGGGTGAGGCATATATTATAGCTACTGTGTGACAGCTGCTTGCGGTAGCTTCATATGCTGGTGATTACTCCTTTTGTTATGTGCACATCTTTAGAGACCAAAACCTGGCAGGTAGGTACAATTAATCTTGCTTTATATTTGCCATTTGCCTACTTTCAGGATCTTTCCAACTGAAAATACTGAAGGGATTAAAATCCTTACAGTTATTGACAATTTTGCTAATGGTGTCAAGTCATCTTCTCCCTGCATAGTTCTAATTGTCTTTCCCGATTAATTTATGTGATTATTTTCAAAAAATATTTTGCAGGACAAAATGCGTCTGGCGAACAGTCAGTTAGGAGCAGTGACTCCCCTCTGAGTGAGGATGTAGGTCAGCTGGCAGTGGCAATGTGCATGCAGGTTCGTAAAACTATGTACTACCTTTTTGGACCTTGAAATACAAGAGAGAGAAAATAAGACAGTCCCACAGGCTCACGAGCAGGAGTTCTTTTTGTACTGTGAATTAATGTGCACATGTGCTAGTAGTATGCATTAGCAATCTATAAGGAAAAATTTGCAAACTGAAAACAGTGGCAAAGTGTGCATGCACAATTGCAAAATTAATTTTAGAACCCAGAAGGCAGATGGAGTGTACCGCGTGGGACACAGGGAACCCATGGAACACAATCCCTAATTAGGCATTTCCCACAACTAAATCACCCTCCTTCATACCTCAAAGTTTATGAAAACAGGAAATGGACTTGAAAAGTGTAAGAAACAGAATATGGGTTTTAAACTGTATATTACAACCTTTCCCCCCCCCTTTCAATTTCGAAAAAGAACTTCGTAAAGATCAGTGAGCAGTGGATACAGACCCAACAGTATAAGAGCTGGAATCTTCGCTGCTTAAAGCTGCAACCCCTTTCGCCCGTTCCCAGGTATGTTTGTATGTATTTAAACTATTTCTATCCCACTTTTCAGCTACATAGAATCATACAATTTGTAGAGATGGAAGGTACCCTGAAGGTCAGCTGGTCCAGTTGCCTTCAAATGCAGGAATATTGTAAGCGTGACTTAAGGTATAGATTGAAAATGAATATTAAGTATATGCAATAAAATCACAATAAAATACCAAAGAATTGAAAGTTAAAAATGAAAGCAATGGCAAACTATTTGTAGTGCCTGGGTACAAAGTTAAGAAGCATAAGGCATTGCTTTCAAACAAGCGGTTCAAGTATTAAACTAAGCCCAGTCTTTTCTGACCCCAAAGTGGTCAGTTTTGTAAGTTGTTTGCCAACACTATTTATTTATTAAACAGCCAGTGGGTTTTTAAAAATTCATCCCTTCCTCTAAGAAGCTCAGGCTGCCGTTCATCAGTAGTGGCTATGAGGTGGAGTGGAGCTGCCTTCCTGATCCCAGCATCACTAAAGCTTGCTGGGGCAGGGTGGGATGGAGGCCAAGTCAGAGCTGTGCATACACACCTGTGTGGTGATGGATGAGAGTATTCATAATTTGTCCCACACCTCTAGAGGAGTTGTGCATAAATTTCCTTTATTATTTTTTTGACAAAATAACATTTTAAAGATTTCTCCCCCCAAAATTTTTTAATATGCCTTAATACTGTGTGTGTGTGTGTGTGTGTGTGTGTATTCGGGCTGTTTGTTTTGTTTTGTTTAATGTTCTCACAACCAATTTGAGTTCTAGCGTTTGAGGCTTCTAACAGAACAGCACATTTCCAGATGGCAATAGGAAAAAGATTCAATATCTTTAAATTTTCACAGATCCAATAAATGCATTCTCCAGCATGCCAAAATGGGCAGGGAGGAGACAATTAAAAAACACAAAAAAACCCCTTAAATTAGGTCAACGTGTATATTGGGTTAGGTTAAAATACATGTAAATATTTTATAATTTGTAGGATTTCTGTTTGGTTATTGGAACTACATAACTGTTTATTTTACACACAAATGAAACATTGGTGGACAGATGGAAGATATAAAGTGTCCTCATTCAATAATATGCTGTATTATAGTAAAGCAGATGAGTCATTCATTGAAAAGTGACAGGAAAGCAACATGCGAATTGAAACTGTGAACATCTGTGTTAGGCTATCTCTGAACTCTGAGTATTAATTAGAGTTATTTCCAAAGATATTACTGTAACATCTGCAGGGTTTCCTCCCCAAAATACTCAATAATAAAATTCTTAAAGTAGGTGCAAGCTCTCTGCATATTTGTTGTGCTTCAGTCATGTTTTTGCATGGGGCTCCCATGAGGCACATACCTGCTTGGCTAAACCAACTCTGCAGCATCGGTCCATTTTCACTTCAGTGTATCAGTGCAGAGGATAGTGGGGGTGACTGAATCCTGAAAGAGCACATTGCAATTATTCTTGAATACATTGACACATTTAACATCTGGTAACACTTGCTGTCTAAAACACTCTGGCAAACATTGCAGACTGCAACAGCTAGGCATAAATACTTGACTTGCAATATATCTACTTCCAAGAGCTTGCCAGTGCATGACGTAACTGCATCTTGCCTCGTGTGAAGAAGTGTGATGGTGACCAAAACAAAGTTACACTGTTGCTGATGCTTTTGTGCTGTCACTCAGCCCTTACCTGGCCCCAGCTGTGCTAAGCAGAAAGCAAGTGGTACCCATGGGGCCTTTCTTCCCACCCATTTTGAATGCCAAGTGTGGAGGCAATTCCAAACCGGGGGGGGGGGGGAGGGAGGGTGCAAAAGCTTAATGCTTCCTTGCCCCCACAATCCCAGTTCAGCTTGCTACAGCTCCTTCTAGCTATGTATATTTTAAAATGAAATATGCCAGGGCTAAATGTATTCATAATATGTTGAGTTTGTCATTGAGGATCCAGGAAGGAAGAGTGCTCAGGGCTTTTCCAACGCACCTTGGCCATCCAGCATTAACCTAGTTTGAGCCCTGCATCAAGTTGAAGGGATTCAGTGTTGGAAGGTTAACAATTATGATTCCATCTATTGCTACCAGTTCATTGGAATCCTGCTGTTACCAGCACACAGCTTTTTCATGTGAAACATCATATAGCAGTAGCTCATGCTGAGGGCAGGCAGAATGAAAGTGATTGCTGCAAGGGAAGACGGCTTGAGATGATTTTGTGGCAGAGATGGAAAAGCCTCCTAGTGAATCTTTGAAGCTTTTTTCCTCCCAGCAGTATTTACATTTACAGTAGTCCGATGCCTTCTAAAAATGGAAGATTGCCTTGTAATCTTCTGGACAAGCAAAGCTCTTCTTTGTATCCATGTCGAGCACAACTGATACGATTCACATTATCCTGACTACAGTATGCTTTCTATGAAGCTTGACACAGATACAATATCCTTGCCTTGGCTCATTTTTGCATTTTGTTGTTCTCCCCACCTCATTTTCCCCTTGTTTGGTTAGGTATCTGCTTTGTATCTGCCCAGTTATACTACCTAATGGGGGAGCAGCAGCAGCAGTGTGTGTGTGTGTGTGTGTGTGTGTGTGTGTGTGTGTGTGTGTGTTAGCATCTCTCTCCCAAGTTCAAATATATTAATCCCTGGGTTTCCCTTTATAAATATCAATCAGCCAAGAGATTTATGCCTAAGGAAATGTGAAAGCATTGTAGGGGCTTTTCTAAAGAGTAGAATATTATTAAATATATATGTGTGTGTGTGACTCAGTCCCCTTCCTTCCTCAATTCCTTCCTTCCTTCTCTCTCTTTCTCTGAGATCTTGTGATGAAGGGCAGCAGTATATAAATTTAATAAATCATTATCATCCTCATCTTTCTCTCTCCTCTCTCTCTCTTTTACTCTCTCACACTCTTCCTGTCTCTCTTTCACAGACCCCATAATTGCTACAACTGAGTTCTGGCCCTTCATTTACAATTAGTTTTAGCCACCTCTATATATTAAGACATTTCCGAAATAGTAGTATTAATGTTTTATAACTTATTTTACCTCAGGCATATGCACATTTATTTGGAGGAAGCCCCACAGGGCTTACCTTTGAGTAAACATACATGCATAAGATTGCAGTGTAAGTTTGCAATTTTATTTGTTATTTATTAATTAAATATATATACTGCCCTTCATCGTAGATCTCAGGGTGGTTCACAAAATAAAATGAATGAAAGAGAGGACCATGACATGCCAATAGTAACTCTGTTGTTCTCAGTATTGTTTTGCTGCCATCTGCCTCCTTGCTTATGACCATCTAAGCTGACAGAGATCTCCTGGCTCTAATTTGTTTTCCTTTGCAGTGATATTGAGATTTCCCGAGGACAGAATCCAAAAGCTGTTGATGTCCTTGCTAAGGAGATAGGATTGCTTACAGATGAAATTGAAATCTATGGCCAAACCAAAGCCAAAGTACGTCTGTCCCTGCTGGAAAGGTTAAAAGATCAACCAGATGGAAAATATGTGCTGGTTGCTGGGTAAGAAGTACTTTGTTTCATTTTCTTACTAAACTCTCCCAACTTGCACTTCAACTTATTTAATATGTATTTTTCCAGATTTTAAGTCCACAACACTTAAAAATATTCTCCCTCTCTCTTTTCTTGTAGTCCATTTATATTTGCAAAAAAAAAGGGGGGGGGATGGGGATGGGGAACTACTTAAGAAAAAGTATAATTTTTTTTTTAGACTAGAAGGAATTAAAATAACAATACTTGTTTCCATCTTAAATGCCCTATGTAATTGATAAGCCCTTTGCAAATATACATCAGCACAGGGCTTATTTTATCTCCAATTATTCTGGGGATTAGCAGCAGATGCTATGCAGTTCTGCTTTCAGACTTAGTGGAGTATACCAGGTGGTGGTCTTATAAGTTTCACCTTTCTCCAGTTTAAGCCATGAATCCACCTATCCTGTCTCACTGCTCTGAATTATGACTGTTCTGCTAAGTAGCTTTAAGTACATTGGGTTCTATCCATTTGAGTCTTGCTTGAAGGCTCTTTCAATCAGTGGAACTTCCATGAACTAAAAATTGGAGTGGAGAAAGAGATGATTTTCACAATTTTTTCCTTTCTCCTATGCTGCGTGAAAAGTACTTTCATTGGTCTGTCCTGAACCTTTCAACATTCAGCTCCAGGTTCCAGTATTATGAGAGAAAAACTTTTACTTATCTTTCTTCTTACCATGTACAGTCTTATATACCACTGTCAAACTGAACAATTTGTTATCATTTGGCTACCTCACTGCTCATCCCTAATTCTAGATAATTTATAAATAAGTTAAAAAGTGCAGGCCCCAATACCTATCCTTTGGATCTCCCCTTTTTACAGCCCTCCATCTTCTTCCTGTTCCCTGCTTCCTGTTTTTAAAACAGTTATTCTACCATGTTTATGCTGGCCATTAAAAATACATTTTCCCATAAATATAAATTGATGGTTTCTGATTTTAAATTTGTATGTGTTTCTATTATATATAGATATTACTGTAAACTGCTTTCATGTTTGTTATGTTAAAATGGTAAATAAATAGTTTTATGAATAAAATGAATCTAGGGCAAGTGATTGCAGAATAGGAATAATTGATTTTGCACTGTTTAGTGATGGGGTTAGGAGAGAGATTCTTCTAGGCTTCACTTCTTTAAAAGGTTAAAATATTTTAGGACACTGACTATATGAATTGTAAAAGAAAAACTGACAAAGGCTAAGTTTAGCTTGCTAGTCCATTTTTAGAAAGGCCCTCTTTCAAATTAAGCCCTTGGCAAATCTGTTTTAAACCAAAGGAAAAGTGAGAGGAATTCAACTTATTTCCATATTCTCCTTTGAAGTGTCCTAATAGATTCAGAATACTATATTAACTACTTTCTAGTCCTCCACTGCCTTACATATCCAGTTTACAAAATGAGAGAATGCCCTTACAATTTGAAAGTTTCATTGTTTTTTAATTAAAATATAGTAGAATGTGTGTGTTTTTCCACAGAGAGCAGATGGAGTTTGACAACATTCTATGAGCTCACATTGTCAGATAGCAAAGAATTCAGTAGAAACAATTGTATTTCAAAAAAGGGTTATTTCTTAATAAGTATTCAGGACAGCATGAACTGTGCTCTCACTGTCTGTCTGAAGTAACAGAACATTCAAATAATAGCTCACAAAAAATAGGCTTTCTCATTGACCCTGTTACTCAGTAGGTTACAAGTAGCTCTTGCAGACCAGTCAATTTCTCTCTTTGGCCAAATTATGGAATGAGACTACGTGTTCTGCTATGTGGCTACTGATGCAAATAGCCCCATATCTAGCCTCCACTTCTGTCATGTCTCTTAGGACTTACCATACATTTACACCATGGTGCTTTTTTATATACCTACTCATGTGCCAGTGGAAGGAGAGATTTCTGGACACGTTTCCACAGACAACATGTGCATTTTAACACTACTTCTGTTTGGGTCCTTGGTGCTGATAGTTCACAAACTGGATCCACAACATCACCAAGCCTCCAGGTTCAAAATCCACGATTGGCTTCTGGCTAACAACATATTTCATGGTACTAGATGGGCTGGAAAAGAAAACTGGTCAGTCCTCTTGGCACCAGTGATCATAGTTAAACGCTTTATGCCTTTGAGAGTTTGTGTTCTGCAGCGTAAGAGAGAATAGGCAGAACACATTATTTCATAGCAACTATGGGGGCAAAATACTCAATTATTATTTTTTTGAAAGATGGTAATCTATAAAACAAATATTTCAGACTGTATCTCTCACCAGAAGTGATCGTAGCATACAGAGGACAGCTGGACCTTTTGCATAGTTTCGAATGCTGAAGGAAAGATGTTTCTAATTAGAGGTGGATTTCTAGCTAGAGTCTTCAGGAGGTCATGCTATAGGAGTTACCCCTTTTGGCTAGCATATGCATGAATACTTGTATGTCCCTGGGAATGAAAATGTAATCCTTAATGTCACATTCCTTTAATAAACTACTTATTTCACTGCAAGTACTAAAGTATCACAGATTTAAACAGTTAAGTATAGCATATCTTGGCAAGCTTTTCCCTTAGAAACTGAGTGGGAGTGATGTGAATGAAAACGTAATCTTATTTTGTTTTGTTTTTAACTTGAATTTTCTCTGCCTGATGAGAGAGATGCCCCAGGTGACTTGTTTGGCCGGTCTTGAAATCTTTCTAGGGTAATTCAAAATCATTAATCATACTTTAACTTTAGGTGTGTGTATATAGGGTGGGTTTTTTTAAAGACAGAATAGAAATTAACCAAGCATTGATGTATTAGGAGAGGGAACAAAATATATTTTCATATCACCCATATAACTTCATTTTTTATCAGAACTTAGCTGAATTCTCATTCTCGTTAAACCATTGTGATCTCAGTTTACTTTATTGATTCCAATTGCACCATAATTTCTAGGTATGTTGGTTCAGAATGTGACACACTGAGCGTTTCAAGTGTGCATCCCATTATCTTCAAACTGAGCTTGTAGACTTTCAAATTTGAACTCTATCAGAAAAGGATACGATGGTGGTTCTCTTGCCATCAATCTTACTAGAACCATACCTAGTTACATTTTATTTCAATTCATATGGTATTTGTTTAATTGATTCTGTATGATTATCTTTCCCTGTCTGTGATAATTGTTTTAAAAGTTGAAATGTTTTAGGAAAACATACATCTGGATGGTTGTATATCTGATGTTCCTTGATAAAATAGAGCTGCTGTTGAGGGCGAACATGATTAGCAAGTATCCATGTACAACTTGAAATAAGAAATGCAGCTGCACAGCTGTAATTGTAACAGTGGGATATAACTAAATGGGAGAAATATTCTTTCTACTTTATTGTTGGGAGCAGGGTAGGCCAAATAGTGTTCTTATTCCTTTCTCTTATCTAGCATATGAATATACTTCCCCTCTGTTTAAAAACTCCCAAGGGCTCATGTAGATTTAG
Source organism: Podarcis erhardii (assembly GCF_964252035.2). Lineage (NCBI taxonomy): Eukaryota > Metazoa > Chordata > Lepidosauria > Squamata > Lacertidae > Podarcis > Podarcis erhardii. The sequence goes on from NC_138507.1 coordinate 66,955,473, forward strand.
GGTTTTGCAAGTATTGTTATTTGCACTTTACTAACACGTCTTTATTTATTATTATAACATATTATTCACACTGCTTGTTTTTTGTGGTGGGTTTTTGTACAAAATGTATTCCCCGCCCCCCTCTCATTCATGCTTGGAGAGGTTAGGAAATAATGGTTCACTAAATAATGGTACACTCGATAAGCCTATTCATTGTATATCCCCTTAAATGTTGAAGAATGAGTTTTCAAGAAAGTTGGAGAGGCTTTGGTCTTGCATGTAAATCTATACCGAATTCAGTGTATGTTCCAGGTATTCAGAACAGTTGCCAAAACAATTTGTTTTCCCCGTTCTTAAGTCAGTTGCTTTAACAGAAGAGGTATTGACATTTGGGTGATATCCAATATCATGCAAGCAGATGCAATAGAACTTCCCCTTCCACTCCTCCCTGCTGTAGCCCTGTGCACCTCCCCAAATCTGCTCCAATGGGTTTCCCAACTCTTGAGCAGATTTTGGGAGTACATGAAGGCCCTGGGGGAAGGAAAGGAGGACAAAATCCCACGGCAGGAGAGGAAGCCTGTTCCACAAGGAGGCTGATACCATGGGATGTCAACCAAAGTTAGTGTAACAGATGTAAATTGCCTTTTTTATAATAGCATTGTTTAGTTGAAATTGATTATACTGTTAATTTTTATTTGGCTTGCATTGGTAGCTTTTCCATACTCATAGTAAAACCGATGTCAGCAGGCCTATTGATTTTATACATTTCATCCTCCCATGTTGTTAGGATTACACCAACCCCACTTGGAGAAGGAAAGAGCACTGTGACAATTGGCCTCGTTCAGGCTCTGACAGCCCACCTTAAAGTAAATTCCTTTGCCTGTCTGAGGCAGCCTTCTCAAGGACCTACATTTGGTGTTAAAGGTACTCATTCTTTCATATTATACAGTATAATATAGCTTCTGGACTGTTTTGGCTAAAGGAAACGGGTGAAATATTCGTGTGTTTTAGAGTTGTTCTTTTTCTTTGATTTTAAAGGCATGTCCAGAGAGTATGGTGCATAACAATTTTTGTAGACTTTCAAGATATGCACACAGCTTTATCATGTGGGTGATTATCTATTTCATAGATACACAGCTGAGACTGTTTCCACACCGGGGTGTCAATGTGTATGTGGGTAGACTTTTCATTGTGTACTTTTGTGCATTTTTACCCACACATCCACACTTTCAGTTTGCTGCCTCTGAAATGTATCTCAATATTTCCCATCCATACTTGTGGGCCATGCTTAGTGGAATAATCTTTGTTTTCTGAATCTCATTAGAGACTCAAAATTTTGCATCATTCCATTTCTTCTTTTATGGTTTATTCAAGCCTTCCTTCAGAATAGTTTTACTAATGTAACATAAGCATTTCATTTGCTGCGTAGGTGGAGCAGCAGGGGGCGGATATGCTCAAGTCATCCCAATGGAAGAGGTAAGCTAAAATTTTCTTCGCACCATTGAATATGGACTTTAGCTCCTCTCTTTCTGTTGTCAAAGAGTAAATACATACAGAGACAAATATTCATTTCTTTGAAATCTCTTTAATCAGCAGATTAACTTTCATCCCCTGTGTAATGCCATTAATTTTCTCATACTGTACTTTTTGTCTTGGTTTGAGACACTTTTGCTCAATTGTGTTATGAAATTCATGGGAACATGAGACCAGCCATCCACCCAGCATTCTGTTTCCAATATAAGTTCACACAATCATTTTGAAGTACACAGTATATTCTGTCCTTCAACATTCACATCATAAATAAAAAAGCATGAATGTATGAATCAAATTGCAGGTTGCTGCATCCTAGCTAAAACTTATTTTCCAGCTCGTCTTAATTCATCTGTACTTTAGTTGTGTTGGCTATAAACTATCATCCACTGAACTGAGACCCTCTCTCGCCTATTAAATCTCTTCAGCTACAATGATGATGATTTAATCATATTTCCACAACAATTTGAAAGTTGTTCAACTGAGCTGTTAATCCCACAAGTGAAAGGGCTTGAATGGGTTTCACCAGTCGGCTCAAAATGAATGTTTTTCTCATTTTTAATTCATCCGTAGTTCAATCTTCACTTAACTGGAGATATTCATGCCATTACTGCAGCAAATAATTTGCTGGCTGCTGCTATAGATGCAAGGATTCTGCATGAAAATACTCAGTCTGATAAGGTAAACCCAACAATTTTATAATTTCCATCACTACTGTTATCTGATTGTTACTGTGAATACTGCATTTCCTAAAACACAGCAGTTAAAAGCATTTTAAATAATTCATTATTGGCCATTTAATGATTTGTGTATATGTTTTAGTGTAATCCAGTGGATTTAGAGACCTTTTCCACTCAAGGTTCATCTATATACAGAGCCAGCATTTTTGTCACAGTTTGGAGCAGAGGTAATTAACATGCTGTCCTCCAGATGTTGCTGGACTCCAACTCCCATCAGCCCTAGCCAGCACGGCCAATGGTTAGAAATGCTGGGAGATGTAGACATGCAGCACCTGGAGGGCAACACACTGGCTACCTCTGTTCTAGACGGACCAAAAAACAGCATTTTGGATTCTCAGTGCTGGGCTTTTGAGGTTGCCAGAGAAGAGGTTTAGGTTGCATTCCAAGAGTGTTCCCAAATATATACCCCTTTATATTCTCCTTTATAATGGAAAGGTTGTAAATCACTTCTTGAAGGAAAATGCTGTTCTTGAGGGCATGGCAGTAGTTAAGGGAACTCTCGTCTTCTGTCCCAGAAACTGAGTGTTTAGTCCATACTGATAAGGATCCTAAGGAGCAGTGCCATCTGATAATTGCAGAACCTTTGTGGCCTTATGGGAGCCCTTGTTTTTAGATTGTAATATGTATTTACTTCAAAATGTGGTGAGCCAATACTGCCATGCTTGAGGAACCTTGTTGTTCTGCTGAGTGGAGCTCTAAAGTCCTTCCCTAAGGGTCCAGTAATCCCAAAGGAAGTGCGGCATGGGCTCTGTGTGGTGGAATTACTCGCAATATGCAAACCCTCTTTCCTGAGCAGATGAAAGACATTTTGCTGGTTATGATAGTTGTATCAATTGCCCTTTAAATGGGAAGAAGAATGTCTCAGAAGCTGTAATGGGTGGAGACCAATTTGGAATAGAATTGGAAAATGCATGCTCAGTTATTAGCAGAATCAGGACTGCACTTTATGATCCTTGATGTGGGACTGGCACTTTGCCTTCTGATTTTCATTATACTGTATGTTCTTTGCAGGCCTTATATAATAGATTGGTTCCATTAGTTCATGGAGAGAGGAAATTTTCAGCCATTCAGCTTGCACGTCTGAAAGTAAGTGGCCTTTTAAACTTTCAGTAATATTTTATGGATTCTTTTAGAAGACCTTGGGTCTCTTAAAAAAATAATGAATTTAAACTGATTTGGCTTATAATAATTAGAGTTTCCTATTTTTTAACTAATAAGGTCAAAAGGTCCCCAAACAAATATAGGTTTAAATGAATCAATCATTCATCCCCATCTCATAGTGATTGATGTAGTCAGATAGAATTGTGTTGTCTCTGCAGGAAGGCATTATATGATGTACTTCAACTTTATCACATATTCAGTAATTGAGATTGTCACAGTTTATAGAAAGTGTCTCAGCTTTTAAGTTGCAATCCAGTGTACCTTTATCTGGGGGTAAGGCCTCTTGAACCCAGTGGGGGTTTTTCTGAGTAAACACACATAGGAGTGCACTGCTGGAGTGTGTTGAAAATGTATCCAATCAGACAAACTAGTCAAACTCCCACTAGGCAGCATCTAAGTGACTTTGGTGGTGAGTGAAGCAACCTGGTTGTTTGGAAACTACCTTATGCCTTCCATCAGCCCCAATGAACTATCTCTGTGCTTTGGAGTCTTTTATGGGTCTGGAGAAACCTGCAAATAACACTACTTAGGGCGCTTCGAAACTGTGCTTGCAACAGATACCAGTTTCCCCAAAATAGGTGGTCATAAGGAAAGTGACCCCAGTCAGTATATGACACCAGTCTGTGTCTCCTGTTATCGCTGGGTGGCAATGGCATTGTAGCCCAATGCTTTTTAAATTCTAAACTGTCATTGACTTTTTAAAAAATGTGTATTTGTACTTTTTTAACTTTCAGTTTCTAAAAATACATGTAACAAACAATCTCCATATAACCCCCACCCCTCAAGAAACATTCCCATGCATGTACAAAGTCAAACATTAAGCAGATTTTATGATACTTTATTATGGCAGCTAGGAGTCTTAAAAGTTTGTCCCAGTGTGAGCCATGGTTAGCTGGTTGTAGGGGAATAACATTCACCTTTCCAGTGTGCTGATTAAACATGTACCATACAGTTTCAAAATATTATTTGGACTTTGCACTCATTAGTGCTCTTCTGGTTGATGCTTTTCTGCTTTTTCCATAAGAGCTATGTTCCATAGTCTATCCCACCATGTCTCTAAAGTTAAGTTAGTACCTGTTTTCCAATATTGTGTTAATGTATTTCTAGTTGCAGACATGAAAAGATTAGTAGGTCCTTAAACAGTAAATTCTTATAGCCATCTATAAACAGATTTAATCAACCTAGCCTCAGATCAGGTTGCATCACCTGTTCCATAATAAATACCATTTTCCAAAGTAAATGTCCAGGTTTGCATTCCCACCACATATGGAAATATGAACCTAAATGTTGACATCCTCTCCAACAAAAAGGACTTGAATGAGAGCTTAAACTGTGGCATTTTACAGGTGTGAATTGTTTTTAAACTATTTTCTCTCATTTTAGCTGACACTGACTTAAAAGATTTTTCCCTCCAAGGTTTTTCCCAGTCTGCATTATCAATTTCACTGAGTAAATCTGTTTTCCATATAGATTTTAAGGAGATTAGATCCCCTGTCATCACATCACAGATAATCTTGTAGATATTTCAGAGTAAATTTTTGGATGTGTAGATAGAATTTAAAATTAGTCGTTCAATAGGTTTTAAGGCTCTGGTGGCTTGAAACAATATTGTTGGGTTAGCAGAGAAATCTATAATTTCGTGTGTGGACCACCAATTTGTTTCAAGGTTACCTAATTGTGCTTTTATTTTTACTCCAGTAATATGTTTTATTCCCCTACAGAGGTCTCTTATTGTTTGTAGCCCTTTTTGTTTCCAGCTTTTGAATTGTGATTCTCTAGTTCTTACAGAATAAAGGGTAGAAATAGTAAGGCTAATTGGAGATGTTGCTGAGGCCAATTTTTTGGACCTTAAGGTCTGCTAAAGCAAAGGAATTGAATATATAGTTTTAGGATAATGAGTTTAAAAGGGTAATGCCTCAGCTCTTTTTTATTAAAGGAGTCCAACTCCAATAATAACCATGAGCCCTGAAATGAGCTTTTCATTATGAAGGGAAAAAATGTATACAAGTAGCATTGTGATATCATAAAAGGTGTCTGAATTCAACTGGAGAGAAATATTCCCTTCAAGCAAACAAGGTCCTGATTGATCAGTATTGGACAGAGAGTAATATCACCTTCAGTTGCATGTGGCTACTTCTGGTCAATAGTTCTTAGGGCAGTAGGTCTTATGGACAGTTTCACAAGAGAATTAGAAACAAGGTTGCATATCATCTGCTGCACAAAGCTCCTTCACCATGGACTTCCACTAAAAAATATACTGGATGTCAGCTGGCCTTTGCAGTGAGGAGCTGAAAACGAATCTCCATTGAGCTTAGCATGTGTGAGCTGGTCATGTGACCTCTTCAACACACGCCATTGTGGCTTGAATTGGCCACAGCATGTACTGTGGTGGGTTTTAGAACTGAGTAGGTGTTTATGTAGCTTTTTCAAGCAGCAATCTTCCTCATGTATCATTTTTCTTCTTTTTGGTTTCTTTTTCTAGAGGCTGGGAATAACAAAAACGGATCCTGGCTCATTAACAGATGATGAGATTAGCAGATTTGCAAGACTAGACATAGACACATCCACGATAACATGGCAAAGAGGTAAGTGTCAGAATATAAGAGGAGCCTGCTGGATAAAATCAAAAGTCTATCTAGAGCATATTGTGCCATGGTGGGCCAGAAGCTTGTGAAAATATAAACTGAACTAAGTTTTCTTGATAATAGCAGGCACAACTATTATAGGCTATTATTTATGCCCTTGTTATTGGCTTGGGCTGTTGCCAGAAAAAAACAGATTTCTAAATAAACATGGCCATGATTTTTCTGTATGTTCTTTTTATTTCTAATGTGGAGAATGGAAGAAATATCCCTTGTAGCAAGCTAGAAAATGCCATTGTTTTTTCTTTGGTTTTTCTTTCTTTTCTTTCTTTTAATATCCTGGAATCCCAAAATGTCTTTAAAGCTGTGATTCTAGGAATCCAGACTGTTTGTGCTTTCTGCAAAAGTCCAAAATAAAGGCTGGGGATTTGTCTTCTCCTTGCAGAATACTTGCAGAATAATCTCCTGCAAGAGGCAAAAAGAGCCTAGCCCAAAGGAAGACAAACCACACCCTTTCCTTCCCTGCCATAGGATTTGGTGAAAGGATGGTGTTGGAAGTAGACACCAGCAGCTTGGTAGTCTGTAGACACTTTCAGACCCCCCCCCCCCCTTGTTGGCTACAACCCACTGCTGTACCTACTGACTATGCCTCCTGGCATCCATACATTCAGCAGGGTAGTGATTCGAAACAATGGAGTTTTAAACAAAATGATTTAGTGATAGTCTGGTTGCCGATAACCTATTTAAACTTTGTTTGTAGGTAGTACCATGCTTTTTTGACCCTTGCCATTGGACATGGACATTCTCAAATGTATTGTTTTTTAAAAAGTGTCTTCCCTTAAATTTCTGCATTTTAAGTAGCAGTAGAAAACCAGCTGCATCTTTTCAACTAGATAAGAATATGCATTTCTTGTAAGCCCCTAACATTTTCCTTTTCATGTTTCTGTTCATACTGTAGTAAGTATGTAGTTGTTTAAATTCTTCAGATTATATACACATTCCCAACGTCCCTCATGTCTGTTTTCAAAGCATAATCTGGATTATTCAGATGGTATTTGTCTAATAAACAATATACAGTAAGAGTAATCAGAAGTTGTTTAAATCTTCTGAGATTTTTAAAACTTTTATATCATGCTCTGAACTGAACATTAATACTTAAAAGTATATTGAACATACTGATTGAGTGTAGAAAATATTATAGACATTCTTGTTTCACATCCTAATTTTCAGTTTTTACAAAGCATCTTTCTGGAAGTATCTTCTGGTCTTACATCCATTTTAGAGTGTTGACAACTTGAAGTAAAGGAGGAGTTTCCTAACAAAAGCCAGAATCGCATTTTGCCAATCAGAAGGAGGAGCAATCTCTGTAGCAGAATGTGTTGTGATAAGGTGACATCACCATTGCTCTAGCCCTACCTGAAAGTTTGCAGCAAACCTGAACCATCACGAGGCTTTCACAATATTCTGCCATGCTGCAGAGCTTCCAGTCTTATAAAGAAGTGTTAGATTTGTTACACAGGAGAAGATGCACACATTTAAAAATAAATGTTTTTATGTAGCACATTAACAGGATAAGATGTAGAAATAGTTCCTTCTCTCTTTTTTTGCTAAATGTTTTTTTTTTCCCCTTTCAGTGGTAGATACAAACGATCGATTTCTTAGAAAAATAACAGTTGGACAAGCAAGTACAGAAAAAGGATTTTCTCGTCAGGTAGGTAAAGTTCTGACTGTGTTTGGAGAAGACATTTCTTTTGATCATTAAAAATGTTTCCTTACTAATATATTTTTAATAAATTGTTGAAGAACTGGTTGCTTAATGGTTTTAGATATGAATTAATTTGCAGCTAATCTTGGCTTAGTGTATAGTAGTGATTCTAAAGCAATAGTTTCATGTAGTTATCAAGTATGGTGATCAACATTGCATTGATGTATGGGGAAAATACATCAATAAATAAATATGTATATTTACTTGCATGTAAGTCCCCCTGCATCCAAAGGGGAAACATGCTAGTAAGTTTTCATAGAAATGTAGTCTAAATCTCATTAAAAAACAGAACAATGTAATATCAATATTTGAGAAGTGTCCTAAAGAGAACTCATCATTGTAACTCTGCTGATAAGCCAAGTTCATTGTTGTTTTTTCATGCACACTGTCTTTGTTGTGACATTACTAAACAGTGAGCAAGCCTACTTCTAAACAGTAGCCATATTTAATATGTTAGATCTAAGCGAAAGTTTACCAGATGGAAAATATAATCTACTTCAAGTATAATGTGGAAGACAGAGGGCAGTTATTCTGGATGAAGTGTCACAAAACAAGCTCAAGTTTTTTTTATGTACACTTCCCTAGAGATCTGAGCAGCTATGGAGGGAGATGACAATGTTGGGTTTAACAGCATGGGCTGAGCCCGAAGAGAACAGCCTTCTCACAGCCTTACAGGATGCCATTTGTCAATCTTTTTAAGAACTTGTCCAGATAAAGGCTGCTTTTGGATAATCAAATTCCAGTTTAATGAGCGGAGGCATGAACAAATCTTGTGAACGTGGATGCAGCTGCTTTGCTCCTCTCTTTGCATGAGCTGGTGGACAAACCAAGAACTCTTCAATTAACTATAACTTTCCAGTCCACCTGAACCAAGTACAGTGGTGACTCGCAAGACGAAAAGAATCTGTTCCACGAGTCTCTTCGTCTAGCGGTTTTTTCGTCTTGCGAAGCAAGCCCATTGACAGCTTAGCGGCTTAGCGCTATTAGCGGTTTAGCGGCTTTTAGCGGCTTATCGGCTTATCGGATAAGCGGCTTAGCGGCTTAGGAAAGGGGGGGAGGGAAAAAAACCCCGCAGGAACTCGCAAGACATTTTCATCTTGCGAAGCAAGCCCATAGGAAATTCGTTTTGCGAAGCACCTCCAAAACGGAAAACTCTTTCGTCTAGCGAGTTTTCCGTCTTGCGAGGCATTCGTCTTGCAGGGCACCACTGTAAATAGTATCAATGGCTTTATTTATTTATTTATTTATTTATAAAAGTATTTATATACCACTAGATCACAAAGCCTATCAGGAAGTGGTTTACAGCATTAAGAAGATTTTTTAAAAAACCATACGATAAAAGCATTAAAAGTTTAATACAATTTAAAAGCAGAAAGGTTAAAAATGAAAAACAATAAGCCAGTATTAAGTCTTAACACCCTGTTTTGTTCCGAAGCTGTTAACCTTAGTTTTCAAGTTCACATGAAACAAGTTTGCTGGCTCATGCAAAGTGAGAAGTGAATGAACTGGCTATGTGCTCAAGCCACAGAGCTCATCTGTATACAGTCAGTAATCCAAACTCGGATGGCGACTATCCATGTTCTTTTATCCATGTTCTGTGCTGATCCTTATCAGCTTTGCCCACTGGTGGTATACCATCTTCTTTTATTGCTTTCATTTGTAGCCCACCTTTCTTCCGTGGTGGAACTCAAGGTGGCGTTCATCAGATTCCCAGCTATGGATTAGAACTCCAGGTGTCTCTTGTTTCATAAACTTGTACTTTTCTTTTTACAGACTCAGTTTGATATAGCTGTTGCAAGTGAAATCATGGCAATCCTAGCGCTGGCCAGTGGTCTGTCAGATATGAAAGAAAGAATGGGGAAAATTGTCGTTGCTAATGACAAAAAAGGACAACCAGTGACAGCAGAGGATTTGGTATGGATCACCTCAGCATTCTTCTTATTATTTTTGCTTATTAAGACACAATGCAGCTCTTATAAAAATCCACATTCAGGGACAGTGTGTATCTGGGGTGCACCTTATGGCCAGAAGAGTCAAATTTGGTCAAAACTGTGGGTTATTTTCTGTTTCTAACAACTCATCCCACCTATATTGGTGGTTTTCAAAAGGTGGGCAGCAACAGACTGGCAGAGGGGCAAAAGTTTTCAGGAACAGAGAGACTGTTCACCTACTTCACCTTTGCCAGCAAAATATAGTAGGATTAATTCACTTTAGCAAAGGATTTTTATTAATTCACATAGAACCAGGGCAGGTTGATAGCTTTCCCACTTGTCCCATCACACCAGCCTGATTCAGGAAGAGCTGCAGCTTTGTTCTAATTATATGTCCCTGTGAGGGGTTAGAGATGTCTTGTTTCGTTCCCCTTTATAATGCTATGTTGGATCAATACTCTAAACTGAGAGAGGGACCTTTTTTCAGCCCCAGAGCCACATTCCCCTCTGGACAATCTTCTGGAGGTCACATTCCAGTAGTGGGTGGGGCCAGAAGCAAAAGTGGACAGAGCAGTTAATTTTTTACAGAAGGCTAGTTTATGTATGGGGCACGGGTGGCTCTGTGGGTTAAACCACAGAGCCTAGGGCTTGCCGATCAGAAGGTCGGCAGTTTGAATCCCCGTGATAGGGTAAGCTCCCTGCTCCTGCCAACCTAGCAGTTTGAAAGCACGTCAAAGTGCAAGTAGATAAATAGATACCGCTCCGGCGGGAAGGTAAACGGCGTTTCCGTGCGCTGTTCTGGTTTGCCAGAAGCGGCTCTGTCATACTGGCCCCATGACCCAGATGCTATACGCCGTCTCCCTCGGCCTATAGCGCGAGATGAACGCCGCAACCCCAGAGTTGTCCACGACTGGACCTAATAGTCAGGGGTCCCTTTACCTTTACCTTTACCTTTAACTTTACCTTTACTAGTTTATGTATATGGTCACACACCACTCTCTGTTCTCCATCAAAGCACGTAAGAGGCATTGTCAGAGTTCCAGCCAAGCAAAGCAAGACTAGTGAAGGGTGTGGCCTGGAGGAGAGGGTACAGACAGAGATACTTGGAAGGTGAGCATTTGGCCACCCCTGCTGTTAATCACAGACCTTTGCAAAGATAATCAGGTTATATGCATATGACTACATGCCAGCATCTCTGCATGCTCTCCTTGATAAATGGGCTAAGAGAATAGAACAAGTTTAGAAAGTGATGCTTCATGATGCTGTTTCCACTGCTGTTTGTTTTGATTTTTTTTATTAAGATTGTTTTTAATTTTATCTGTAACCTGCCTTAAGTATGATTTTATCATAGAAAGGGCAGGATATAAATGTCCAAATAAATAATTATTCAAAAAACATGCCTTACAAGCATACATTCCTGAGCCTGTAAAAGCAGGACTGGAGTTTGCAAATTAAACGTTGGGAGTGCAGCTGCAAATAATTTTTTTTTTGTAGAATAGAACAGTGTCCTAAATTTTAGGTTTCAGAAATATTTTAATGTCACTCTGAGTGCCTGCTTCCATTAACACTCAGCGTGGGTTCAAAACAAACCCATTTTTAACTTTCCCTATATTGAATTGATGTTTTTACAAGTAGCCTTCAATTCATTATTTAATGTTCAACCTAAACTCTAATTCCTCCTCTCTTTCATTTGTTTCATATGTGAATAATGTTTAATATACCATGCAAATATGCAATTGCTCTTAATTTCAGGGTGCTATACCACATTTTCAGTGTACTGTAATAAAATCTAAAATACACACTAGGAGATGAAAACCAGATGCTGCAAGGGCTGGAGGTGGGAGGAGGCAGAAAAGAAAAGATAAATTGAATATTTCATAAACTCAGAGGCTCCTTTCACAAGAGTAATGGATTTTTAAAAGCCATCCTCTGTAATTGAACTACAGAATTTGTTGCCAAAATATGGTGCTCATTGAGCAGGGTTCTGAAGACTAGATTGCAATTTGGCTGCGGTATTATCGTAAAATGTTTGATAGACAGATGCCATATCTCCATGGCAAATTAAACTGGCATGCCCAAGATTAGTATTTCAGCAGCCATGAGGAATATTAAATAAATATGTAGCTATTTGTTTAGTAAGGAAGCTTCTCAAATTACTGCATGAGGACTCTTTTTCACATTGAATATACTCATTTTACAAATAGCATACAGGTGAGGATATTGTCTTGGAACCCTAGGCTCCAGTTGTGTTTGTGGTGTCTTTATGTAAGGCATGTTTTAATTCTTTATGGAGTTCTTTCTTTCCTTTTAAAACAACCAGTTCCTAGGAGGTTTTATTTCAAACTTGATCAAGCAAAATATCCAATGAGAGAGTATCTGGATTATCATACCATAAATGTGCATTGAGACAGTTATCAAACATAATTCAATGTTTAATGGGGGGGGGCATTTTCTGAACCTCTGTTCCTCAGTGAAAACAACGTGTTATTAGAGACACTGCATCAACCCCTAAAGAGCAGGAAAATGGGTTAGGAATAGCCACGAGGAAGAAGCTTGGATGTTGACTGCAGCCTTCTTTATTGATAGCAAATTGTCCAGTGCCACCTAATGGAGAACTTGGCTTCCTGGCTGGAACTGTTTGAGTACCTACAGAAAAGGGCATCTACCCTGTGGTTTTAATGTCAGACTCCATCTAGACTATCTCCCTGTTTCCTACAACCAAATGCCTGTGGGAAACCCACAAGCAGAAGGTGATGGCAGTAGCCTTCTCCTGTTCCCCAGCAGCTGGTATTCAGAAGCATACTGAAGACCATACTCTGAACCTGGAGGTTGCATTAAACTATGATGACCAGTAGCTATCAGTATCAAGTGGTGTGGCTATGCTGCTCACCTGACCTAGCTCTGGCATTACTGCTTACTGGGATGGATTGTCGGAGGGAGGGAGTGGCAAGGTTCGTGCAGTGCAAACACGCCTGATGGATACAATTCAGTGCTCCTTCTAATGCATTTGCACTACACTGACCATGTCTTCTCCTTCTCCTTCTCCTTCTCCTTCTCCTTCTCCTTTCCCATCTCCATCCCAACATACATATGCAGTAGTTCGTCAACCAAATGGAGGTTCAGGTGAGTGGCGCAGCCCCACCACACTTCTCTTTGTGAAAGCTGTTGAAAGACTTTTCTTCTGTAAATGTGTCCTCTAAGCAAATGACCACCACCATATATTGTACAATGATCTTGGGGAAGTGGGTGAGGCTGGTAACAATAATAAGTCATGGCTAGCTAAGAAAGGCAAGCTACAATGTGTGGGTCTGTGCCTTAAAACATTTCCATGTTCAGTGTATGTATTACTTTTAAAATTGTGTTGTATTGAATTGTATAACTCAGAAGCTTTGTTACCTCCCATTCAGAATTTATAGTGGTGGAGGTGGCATTTCCAGAACTTTTAGCACCACCCTACATAGAGATAACAATGTTTTTCACAGCTGTGTGTTGGTTTGTGTTTAGCTAAACACTTTGATTTTTAAACCACTTTACTTGAACTTATAAGCTGCAAGTTATAAGCAGTTTTTTTTCTTTTTTTTAGGGAGTAACTGGTGCTTTGGCGGTTTTGATGAAGGATGCAATTAAACCAACACTGATGCAGACATTAGAGGTCAGTCAAATCATCTGTAACCCCAGCCTTTCTCTTCCCTTTTTTAAAAGGACTATATCTAAGTTGCCAAAGTGCTTTTATTTTTTAACATTGAAATTAAACATTTGCTTGTTTATACAGCATGACTCCTCCTTTCCATATTTGATTTGCATGGGCATGTCACAAGGCATGTTGTTAAGAGAGGGTTCCCCTCTCCCAAGTCCAAGAACATTTGAATTTCAATTAGCATTACCTGTGCTAGAAATGCAGATCCAAGGGGAGTTCTGCCATTTCTGCCCACCTCCCTTTCAGCACCCCCTTGCCATACCCCACATCGTTTCTGAGATTCTCTCAGGAGCAGCCTGGGAAGAGAGGGGATGGAGGGGAGAGGTAGGAAAGCTCCATTCTGTGATCAGAACTCCACTTACCATTCTTAGGATCCACATGATTGTTAAGAATTGAGGCTGCAATCTATACAAGCTTAAATCCCAGCCCACTCCATGGGAGTTAAGCATACATAAATGCAACAGAGATCACAGCCTCAGCTTTTATAGGAACTGATATGAAGTGTCACCTGTCATAAATAAACAGTAAATAAATGGGATGTCTATTTAAAGAAAACATGGTATCTGTGAAGACATACCCTTTTACCATATTCAGATATATATTCATAGAAAAGATATTGGTGCAACTTCAGGAACAGAAGCATAGGGAATGCTTACTTCTAAGCATGGCAGTTTTACTTGGAAGCCCCTTGGCTTGCAAAACGACAAGGAAAAAACAGTAGCATCTGTTGGTTTGGATCCAGAGAAACTGTGAGTGCTGCTCTGTTCACAGAAGCAGAGGGATGGCAATTAGGGGTCAATTTCCTGCTTCCTCCTATGACCTTTGAGAATCCAGGAGGAGTGCCAGATTGGCCCCACCAATGCATTTACGCTGCATTGACCACCCTGCTACATTAGCCTTCCTGGTAAGCAACAGTGACCTGCCTACTGGTCACTGTAAACTGCTTTAAGGTTTTTCCTACAATCAAGTGAGGTAAAAAAAATATGGAAAAAATAAATAAATAAATACTGGAAAGCTAGTATAGTGGCTCATCCCCAACCAGTGAGCCACTTCTGGCTCTGGAAGAGATGGTCTTTGAAGGTGCAGATAGAAGCCTAATAGGAGCCTTATTTGGATTATCAGCCCTTCTACAAATAGAAAGCCACCTTCCATTTGAGAAAGAGCCACTCTGAACCCAAATCATTATATTTTCATTTTGGATCTTTACTTAGAGAGGTTTTGCATAACATATGTGTACTTTAAAACAGAACACATGATTGCCTGGCTGAAAACTTGTTTGAATTATCACATTTCTTGGTTTACAGTTATGTGGTTATTTTTTTTTTTTTTACAACCAGCCTTGTCTGAGCCTAATTTTGGTTTGGTTTTATTAGACAACAATTAAGTGGTCAAATATGTACATGGATGTTTTAACAATATTTCCATAAAAAACTGGGAATCATAGACATCATGATGAAATAGCTGTTAGAAGATATTGCTTAGTAAAGCACTATAACATTATTGTGTTGTTGTACCTCCCTCTTCAGAAAACCCCAACATAATTTATCTGCCTGAGGAAGCCACATCAAATTCTAGCTTGTGTTTGACTATGGACAATTTTTACACTTTGTTATCTTAACAATATTTATATGTTACTGAATAACAAATAAAAAGTACAACTGTGAACAATAAAATATGAAGCAGAATCGGTATACAGTGGTACCTCGGGTTACATACGCTTCAGGTTACATACGCTTCAGGTTACAGACTCCGCTAACCCAGAAATAGTGCTTCAGGTTAAGAACTTTGCTTCAGGATGAGAAAAGAAATCGTGCTATGGCGGTGTGGCGGCAGCAGGAGGCCCCATTAGCTAAAGTGGTGCTTCAGGTTAAGAACAGTTTCAGGTTAAGAACGGACCTCCAGAACAAATTAAGTACTTAAACTGAGGTACCACTGTAATGGGAGAAGGGGAAATCTCAGTGACACACACACACAAAAACAAATCACATGAACTTTAGATTTAACACAAAGTTTAAAGAGCCTGGTAAAATAAAAAGGTCTTCACTTGGTCCTGAAAACACTGAAAAGTAGGCAACAGGTGAATGCATTTTTCATCCCTGGGTGCCCTCATTGAAAAGGCCCTTCCCACCACATCTTACCTGGTGAGAGCATGTGGAGACGGGTCTCTGAGAATGGATAGATAAATTTGGGTGTGTATTATAGCTTTTTAAAAGCTTGAAATGTACCCTTTTCTGTTTCCTGTCAGCCCCTCAGGAAGTATTCAAATACTACTGCTATGCATTTATGGAGCACTGTAAATCTTTCAATGGGTTATAACACTAATCAAATACTGCTCTGCAAGCGAGGACCCAAGCACAGTAATATTCACCATAAGGCTTGGTGTACAAAGCAGCTTGCTGACTGAGTGACACCCATAAACTACTGAAATTTATTTCCCTGATAGCAAATGATCAGTGGCAGTTTCTATTAGTTTGAAAAGAATAAATGTATATTGTATTTATTCAGTGATACTGATACTGCCGGGGACTATTTTTGCTGTTTCTGCCATTGTTCTCCAACTTCAGTTTCAAAGCGCACATAGCAGAATAGCTATCAGATCATTGATACAAAATGCCATCTTTTGGATAACTCCCCCACCCCACCCCGTCTTTATATTACATTCCTTTCCTCACCCCCCTGGCCTCCTCCATTAATGAAAGAAAACTTGTGTTTTCACAGGTGGAATCACCATAGGTTCTCCCTTTCATATGTCTCCTAGAGGAATTTTAGAGCTGTTGAATCAGATAGACATTTATTAGAATCCCATGAATCAAATGCAACTTAAAAAGAGCTACCAGATACACTATTTTTCTTTTAATTACCATGAATACTGAAGTCCTATATATGTCTACTCAGACATAAGCCCTACTGAGTTCAATAGGGCTTGCTCCTGGGTAAGTGTGGTATAGGATTGCAGCCTCAGTGAAACTGGCCTCAGGAGCCTAAGTTAAAGCAGCTGACTTGTGACAATGAATAGTTGGAAGCTGCAGTGCCAGACCTGACTCTTCCCTGCGAAAAGAAGCAATTGGAAAGAAGGCATTTTTCAGAGTTCTTTAGTAGGCAGGAATTGCTTCAGCAGCTGGAGTATTACGAGAAAAGGTTTTTAACTAGTAAAGCAGCTACCTGAATGTGGATACCAACTTAATCCCTAAAAGAACCTGGTTCCTGCCATATTTTCTGCATCAGCCCTGGTTAGTATGGCTGCTGGAGGGGCTCTAAAAGCTCTTGGGGCCAAACTAGACATGATGTTTTATCATATAGGTAAATAACAAAAACAGCAATAGCCAACATTGGGCAGGGAGAAAAGATTAGCTGAATTGGGAGTGTGGCATGGGATGGCATAGGGGATTTAACACTTTGCCTCTGCCACAGTCCCCAGTTGGAACCAGAGGCTTCTATGCCTGCTATAAAGAATGGTTTTGCCTGAGCAAGTAAAGTAGAACTCTAAATATGGATACAAGCTTAATTACTAAAGCCTTATATCTCAGTCTACCTCCTAGAACACCTACTAAACTAAACTATCCTGATAGAAGCAAGATGCAGAGCTTTCTGTTGTTGCTGTGGATACAGTCTTATGGTCCTTGAGGTCTCTCAGAAAGGCTGTTTGTTGTCCTACTGCAGCCCACTTTGTCCTGCTTCACTCCAGACGATAAGCCTCACTGCTCCACAAGAGCAACGTAGACTATAGTACAGTACAATGTAAAAGGTCTTGACTGTTGTTTTCTTCTTGTGCTCTGATTACAGTTCTGCCTTTGCTTTTGATACTTTTAGGGAACCCCAGTTTTTGTGCATGCTGGGCCTTTTGCAAATATTGCTCATGGTAACTCTTCGGTTTTGGCAGACAAAATTGCCCTTAAATTGGTTGGCAAAGAAGGATTTGTAGGTGAGTACAAGCTCATTTTGTTTTGGAATGTTTACGTGGAGCTGGAGTAGTTTCATTTGAAATTAATGACAAAGTGTTGTTTTAACTCAAGTGATGTGTATCATGTTCATGTAGCATCACTTTAGTGTGTGATCTCGATACTTTCTTGATCAAAAGGTATTGTTGATTTGGAATTCCATGTTTATACTTGGATCCATTTGCCTGCCTAGATTTCCAGTGAAACCAGAGGCAGGCTAGTGTTCCTGTCTTCTGCCCAGTTTTCACAGTGGAATAATGTTGGTTTTAAAGGGGTGCTTTCAACTCTTTAATAGTGTTCCAAAGCAATGCAGATTGAAAGAGAACTTTTTGTTGAATTCCATTGCTAAAATTATCCTTAGCAATGAGGATCTCAAAAGTACATTTTTTTCTTGAAAAGTGTACCTTTTAGAAGTTTATCAGATTCTAGAAGCAAAATTGGTGATGATCAGAAGCAGTACTGGCTAGGGAAGACAAACAGGGTGGTGGTGGTGGTGGTAAAATGCAGTCAGAAGGAGCAAGGACCAATGAACCTAAAGTTCTGCAGCGAAATGCCAAAGCAATGTTAAGCCATTACATCTGCACCAGCCCTGGATAGGACCATGATAAAATTTAAATATATGTTAGTTAATATTTAATATCTACAAAAGACTAGATAGATAGATAGATAGACAGACAAATATTATGTAAACGGCCAAGTTAAGCAAATGGTTTATAATTAGGTCTGTTTGCAGAATGACATCTTAAACAGAGATACAGCTTGAAATCATTGACTCATGCTATCATCTGAAATAAACATAATGATTGTAAGCTGCTGCAAGAAAAAGTGACCAACAAGTTGAATTGAACAACAACAATGTTCATAAGAAGAACAACCTCTACTGAGTGAAGCCATTCATAATAAACAATACAAATAAGTTTTTAAATTCAACTGACACTAATTAGTCAGTCATAAAATGAACAAAAAGTAATATGATTAACAAAGGCAGAGATCAGTCACACAGGAGGAGGGATAGGCCAGTGCAGAGAGCTTGTGAATGGTTCTTGTAGCTAAAGAGGGCCACAATATGCAGAAAGAAGTAGCAATTCATGGACTAGCCCACTTCCCTGAAGGGCTCCATTTCAAGACTTTCTGCATGGTCAGTTCTAATACCTCCCCCTGATTTGAGGCAATTCCCTTCTCCCTCTGCAGCCCTGGATTCAGATAACACATGGTAGGTCCCCCTCCACCCAACCCTCTGGAGAGGCTTTTTAGAGGACACAGGGGACTGTGGAGTGGAAGGAGAAGGGAAAGATATGTTGCATGAGCTGCCTTCTGATTGTGCAACATTGGATGCAACCTACTTTGTATAACATGCACAGTATTCCCAATACACCCTTCCCCCACCCATATAGAAAAATAGGAGTCTTTCTGTGCTTGCACTATCAGATAATTGGAGAAATTTTGGCATGCTTTGTGTGTATTGTAAACCTAGGCAGAAGTAAGCTTTAATAAGTTGTCTGAATAATTTACTTGCTTTATTCTGCAGTGGAAATGCTCATCAGAACAAAACTATTTGCAGTAGCTGCTTAGTGATCTGTGCAGAATGTGCACAGCTGTATTTCAAAAATCCTTGTATATGCTCAAAAGTATTTAAGTTTATATTATATATACTTATCTATGCTCAAAAGTGTATTTATACAAAAGGTTTATAAATCACTGCGTAAAAATAGTGCAGCATATGTGTTTGAAACAAGAAAGAATGATCTGCATTTTTTTAATAGATTGTAAAATGCTTTGCAGTATTTCTTTGGTGGGAGTTCTTTCTCCAAAAAAGGAAGTAAATGCTTTGCTTTAAACCCTGTTTGGCACCAAAGCACATGTGATGTCTTAATATTTGCATTGTTCAGAGTTCTTTATAGTTGTTTTTGCTTGACTTCATTGAAAAATCACTGTGTGTCGAGTGCTCCAGTGAGTGTTAAATTCAAAAAACCTTGCTATCTTGTGTCATAACATTCGCTCTCTTGCATTTGTAGCTCCATTTCTTTTCATAGTTAAGAAAATGCAGTGCTTACTGAAGCAGTAAAAGTGATCCTTTCCTGTTTTGGGGGTCAAATGTTAAATTAATAATGGTCACGATCCAAAACAAAACAAAAATACACAAAAGCATGCGCGCGCACACACACACACGCGCACGCACACACACACACACACACACACACACAGAGAGAAAAGAGATACAATTAAAACTACTGTACTACAAAATCACCAGTAAAATTGTGTAAGCTACAGGGCAAATAACAGCAGCAGATCAGAACTATGCACGGTTGGGAGGGGGTAGATTGTAGTTTCACACAGACAGCTGGGGGGCACCATGGAAAATGTCCTGTCCCATATCACCCTCCTAGCATCCCATTGGGATGAGGCCGCAAGAATGGTCTATCTGTGTGACTTCAAAGGATGTAGTGGACAGTATATTGAAAGCCACTATAAAAGTCAAGAGCTTTTGAACTCTTATCTTCTGTTATATAAATACCACTGGTTGTTGTTGTTTTTTAAAAGATATTCAAAGATACACTTTTTAATTTTTAATATTTATTTTCAGTTTACTTTTTAATATTTATTTTCACTTGTGTTTTTAGAAAACTTTGGTGTATACTGCTCTGCTGATAATTGAAATATCCTGTTAGACGCCTGCTAACAAACATTGCTCTAGCGCCATCTCTGATTATAATTTATAGACTCCAATATAAGCCATTTCAGCAGATTTTCCCCCACTGTGAAATATAGCTAGCACAGGAAAATTCTTTGTCTCCCACAGGCAAAAAAAATACTAGAGGTCAGTCTCTCTCTTTCTGTTTTTAAGAATTCATAAATCAAATCCAGCAACACTGTCAAAAGCGCTGCTTCTCATAGCTCACTCCTATCAATTCACAAAATAAGGGGGTTCCAATTAGATATGCATGGCAAAAAAGAGTAGTAGCTGTTTCCCCTCCACCTCATTTCTGCAATTTATTTTCTCATAAACAAACCGAACATAAGAAAATCCATGGGTGAATCAACTTATATTATTTGAACAAGGCTAGAATAGCGATACTTTGCAATTGAAAGCCCATGTTGGACAGCTGAGAGGGAGATTTGGAGCTGGAAATGGCAGACTGGGAAAGGAATAGTATCCTTTTCTGCCACTCCTTATGTGCTCCCAAAAAAGTCCCCTCCTAAAGTGGCTTTTCATCTCCCTAAAAGGGCTACTCTTGGGTTACTGTTACACATGTTTGGATGATATCCAATGCTACCAGTCTAGTTGAAGAATGGCATTTGATCTAGTGGGGGCATCCACTAACATTGGATAAGAGGAGGCATTTTTTGCCTCTGCAGCAGACTGTGTTCCCCCACACCACCTTCCACATTGTTCTGGAGGATTGCTGAACTCTCTGGAGCTTGGGGGGGGGGGGAGACAGGGGACCACAATGGGAAGGGGGAATTGGCAAAAGTCACCCCCTCTTCTTTTATGTTAGCTGATGCCTGTGCTAGAGTAAAAGTTTAATTAATATCCACCTCTCTGTATAGCATGTAGTTTGGCCTCCATAATAACTGAGTTTTCATCTCTTAAAAAACTCCACTCAGAGCTGCCTTTATGGCAGTCGATTATACTGAATAATTGAGAACCGAAGCCTTTCTATTTGCACCAAGCCTTCTTGGTCAGGCTGTTCATAGTCTTTTTATATGTCAGTGTGATATTAATCTGGGGCTATGTACTGTAATAAAAGTCCTAAGAAATTGCAGTGAACATAATGATCGCATTGGGGTGCGGTGGGAGAATAAACAAACACACCATCTCTGCAGAGTGGGCTCTCTCTGTGCAATGGGGGGGTGTTCCTGGAATGGGAGGAGAGTCTTCCTCCTCCTTATTTTATTGTTGGAGAAAAGGCAGGCAGAAAAGGGACACTTTTTACCACTCAGCAGCTTGAAGCTGCCTGCAATTTGAATTAGGGTGCAGCCTTGCACTGTTGTGATTGATGATTCCGAAACTTGCTGTGTCCTGGATGATTGCACCAAATGATAGAGACATTGATCATTCTGATTCACCACTGCCTTCAGTGGTGTGGCATCTGCTGTTATCTCTATGTAGGGCAAGCTGCACTCTCTGAATATACACACCACTTTTCTGTGAGTGAGCAGAGGCTCCTCCTTTAACAACAGTTTGGTACTTAGCAATAGAAGATCCAGGCTTTATGGTGACCCTGGAGTGCAGCCAACAGAGGGAACTGGATCCAATCAAAAGTGCCCAACACACACTGTGCAGGCCACTGTGCAGGTGGACAGGGCCCTCAAGGTGCTGGGAGTCTGAATGTAGTAGTCAGCACTGAGGAAATGCCTGAGGAAAGGCCCATGGTGCTATACCATATGGCATTAGGAAAAGAGAAGAGTCTTTTAGCCACAATGTTTATGTGTTTATCCACAACGATAGGGTGGATTCCATATATGTACAGAGCCAATCGAGACCTGACATGCAGTCATGGGTATCTTTTCTCAGATTTTTTAAAGGCCAAAAGCAGCTTTAGGAAGATGTACATTGGAGCAGAGAAATGGCTGGCCATAATGAGCTTAATATTTGCCCATCCTTTCTATTCAAACTCTACCAGCCCCCATCCAGCTGCTGTTCTCCCCTTGTGTCCTTGAGGAGATTGCTAGCGTATGTTATTCACCTGACAGATAAGTGTACAGAGCTGTCATTTTCTTCTTCTTTGGCAATCACTCATAGCCAAGTAAGATTGTCTTCCATAAACACGGTTTTAACAATGAGTCCATAAGTGACTGTGGAGGCCAATTCTGGATCCACACGTCCTTCCACAGTGGGGACATTGGTTTCCAGGTGGGACTTGATCACGATGTGGATTTGCCAAGTGTGCCTTCCTCTTATCACATTTCTCCCTTGCATCCTGAGTTTGAGTGTCTTCAAAGCCCATGACACCTTTGGTAAAGGGTTTTCTCCAACTGGAGCGCTCGCAGGCCAATGTTTCCCAGTTGTCAGTGTTATACTACATTTTTTTAGATTTGCCTTGAGACAGTCTTTAAACCTCTTTTGTTGACCACCAGCATTACGCTTTCCATTTTTAAGTTGGGAATAGAGTAGTTGCTTTGGAAGACGATTATCAGGCATCTGCACAACATGACAAGTCCAACAAAGTTGCTGTTGAAGAATAATTGCTTCAACACTGGTGATCTTTGCTTCTTCCAGTACACTGACATTAGTTTGCCTGTCTTCCCAAGTGATGTGTAAATTTTTTCAGAGACACTGTTGATGGAATCTTTCAAGGAGTTGGAGATGGCGTTTATAAGTGGTCCATGTTTCACAAGCATATAGTAAGGTTGGTAGTATAATAGCTTTGTAAACAAGCATTTTGGTTTCCCTGCGAATGTCCTGGTCCTCAAACACTCTGCACTTCAATCGGGAGAAAGCCGCACTCACAGAGTTCAGGTGATGCTGGATTTCAGCATCATTGTTGGCCCTTGTGGAAAGATAACTGCCTAGGTAGGAGAAGTGATCAAAATTTTCCAACATTACACCATTGAGTTGGATTTGTGGCGCTGCAGAGGGGTTATTTTGTACTTGTTGGTGCAGCACTTTGGTTTTTTGGATGTTGAGTAATGGGCCAAGTTTTTCGTAAGCTTCTGCAAAGATATTTAGGATGGTTTGGAGGTCATCCTCTGAGTGTGTGCACACTACGTTGTCATCAGCATACTGAAGCTCTATGACAGAAGTTACAGTAACCTTACTCTTCAACATACTGTGGTTGTGCCTTAGGCGTGTGATATTTGAGTCAGGGAGCCATGGTTCAAATCTCACCTCAGCCACGAACTCACAGAGTAGTCTTTGGTGAGCTCTATCTTTCAACTCTCCCCCTCCCCCGCCCCCACACATTTTGAAGATGGAGGTGATAATACCAACAAAATTCACAAGGTTGCTGTAGGAATTACTGGAATGTCAAATGCTTTAAACACTTAAAAAACGTAATATAAAAACTAAATGTTATTTTTATATGGGGCATGTCTTTTTCCTGCTAAACAGACTTGTATTACAATTTTTTTTAAGCCTATAACTCCAGCACCATGAACATCTCACAAATACATAGAAAAAAATGAAAGATTTGTGGGATCGTTTGGAATAGTTGGATAGAACTTTGAGCATTACGTTCCGTGAACAGTCATTAAAGGAAGAGATCTTGGGTCACATTGTACAAACAGCCAGTTCATTTACCCTTGCTGTAGTAACATAAATGTGGTGTCCTTTCAGATGAATCATGATATCTCCTGGTTTATTTTGGCAGCTGCTCAGTTTGGTGATTTGCTGCATACAACAAGCACCAGCCAAAATGCCTTGGATCCAGAGGGTTAGAGTTCATGTGCTTCTGTGACTTTGAACTCTTCCTTTCCATGGTTTCCTTGTTGACAGCTGCACCAGGACAAATATGTTTACATCATAAAAGTGGATGGCAGCTAGCAATTCAGAATTTCCATTTCCTTTTGTATTGTTTTGGAATTTGGCCTTCATAATTCCATGTCCTGAAACTTTGCCTAGTGTGCATGTTTCTCTTTAGGGTCTTCCAGTCTATACTCTTTGTTTTGATTTAGATATGTTGATAGTAAATGCTTACTGCAGGAAGGTTACATTCATTAAAGTTTGCTTCTGTTTACAGGGATTTTTATTGTGGGATAAATTAATTTTCTTGTGACAGTTCCATTTGTAGCCTTGCAAACTGAAACATGTGGTTGCTTTTTGTAGGGCTCCCTGCCATGTCAAAATACTGTTGCATTGAGGGCTAATATGTAGCTGCTTAAATTGCAGTGTAGTGAACATAGTTGCTGCTTTATATTTCTGAAGGCTGAGAAATCCAATCAGCAGTTGACATTCAGGATTCTAAAAAAGAAATAATACATTTCCCAAGAACATTTTGCACTGAGAAAGTGGATGAAATAATCCACAAATGCTGAGTCTCTGGAATGGTTTGAGGGTTTTTTTGTTTTTTATTTCACCAAAATGTAGTATATTCTTTAAAAGTAATAATGGAAAAATTAAAGGCATTTCCCTTAATTTGCCTTTCATTCTTCCTTCTATATATATGTGGCTCAGTCAGGAGGGCATGAGACTCTTAATCTCAGGTTTGTGGGTTCGAACCCCACGTTGGGCAAAAGATTCCTGCATTGCAGGGGGCTGGACTAGATGACTCTCATGGTCCTTACAAACCTATAATACTAGTCTTATAACCATGTTTAATTCTGGACATCTACTTGTTTCCCTAACTTTATTCGTTGAAAAGTTCTCTTCAGATTCAGTAATATTTTAAAAAGAAAAGACAGAACTCTGTTTTGCTGTTAATTCTATTTCCTCACAGCATTTACACTAATAGGATGCCTAAAGTCAGGAGAATAAAATTATTACCTAAAGTGAGAAGACTGAAATATTTAAGTGTTTGGCCAGGGCACAGATTGCATTATTTTAGGACAACTTCATGCTTTACATTTTAAAGTTGTATGCTAGTGGTATTTTAAGTGTATACCTAAAATTTTAAAGTGACAGTGACATACAGGTGCTGAAATGCACATGTACATATACCGTACATACACATACATTCATATACATGATGTATGTATAGACATATATCAGAGAGCTGGGATTGGCCTCTGTTGAGTGTACACTCTTATGAGCAGCTAAAATTGGCTGCTGTGGAATTGCAATGGGTTTCCTTTTCCCCTAGCCTAAGGACTCAGATCAGTTCACAGATACGTTCTTTAGCTGACATTGGATATTGTCAGATAAGTCCCTAAGTGTTATGGCTGAGCAAGGATCTGACTCTGGGACTGCTGCTTGTAAAATAGTCCTACATAGAGTGCCTTCCTATATGACCTACTGTACAATACTCCCTGGAGTCTTTTGAACTACTGGCTGAATTGCATTAAACTGTTCTGTGAAAGAAGCTCTAGCAACTGGAGATCTAACCCCTTCTCAATTGCCTGTCCTGCTACTGCTGCCACCTGTTCTAACTCCTGAGAGAAAGCAGCCCAGATAGTCTTGTAGACTGCAAAGAGAAAAATCTAGTGATGAATTCCCATGCTGCCTACCAGGAGAAAGTAAATCTGATAACCTCCAGTGGATCTTTGCACAGCATGCAGGTTCTCTTGGCCTAGCTTGTCCCAGTGGCTAATTGTGGGTTTCCAGCAAAATGTATTGCAAATGTATTGTTGTTTGATTCCCATTGGTTTAATAGAAGACTTATTCCTACTTATGTCACTGTTGAACTAGGGATTATCATGACTCTTTCTTGCTCTTTGGCCTCCAGTTGCTCATGTTTTCATTGGCACTCTGATTTACAGGCAGGAAATAATACAAAAGTGATTGTGTTGAATATTTGAGCACAAACAGGTTTCAAAGTCCATGGTTTTGGCACATGGCTTTATCTTCAGAATTACTCTCTGTTTTATTTCCTTTGCAGTTGGTAGCCTTCATCCTAGCAGCTTTTGTACAGCATCCTGCTTCCTTCCTCTCTTGAAAGTTGGAGTGCTGGCACTCCTGGCTTTGTGTTTGTCCCACTTGAGTCTTTTAAATAAGAAATTCTATTCACTTCGGAGATAAGCCCTACATCGCCACCACCTCTCCTCCTCTTCCTCCTCTCCTCCCCAAGCCAGATGGGGTCCACAGTATGGTGGCCATGTCCCCAGATACCCCCTTCACATCCACTAGCGTATCTTGTCCCCAGTTTTTAAATGTATTGTTTAAAAACGAGGTTTGGGCGTTGTTACTTGTTTTGGTTTCTTGGTTGCAAAGGGAGTTGCCTCTCCTCTTCCACATGTTCAACTGGGGATTGTCACACACACACCCCGAACCAATGGGGGGGCATGGGGGAAGAGAGTGGTGAAGCCCCGTTGTGCAAACAGAAGTCCGTTCACAGATCTTCTGCTGATGGGGCTAGTTAGGTGAATCCTGCCCTTAATTACATATAATTATAGAATTTCCATTAATTATAAGTTTGTTGCAACAGATTGCATGACTATACATTTATTTTAACTCTTTGTCTATCATTTAATTACAGTAATCTCTAAACAGTGTACAGGAGACCTAATACAATGAAACTAAAAATGAAATAAAACTAAAAATCAGAATTCACTTTAAAAGCCTGCTGAAATAAAAGTCTTCAGTAAGCACTGGAAGGTCAACAGGAGGGAGTTCCACAAAATACTGCAATACTGAACATATAACTCCTGGTGGATATGAGCTGAGCATCTGAGCCATGGCAGACCACAAACAGTGGCTCAGCTGAAGATCTCAGTGATCAAGTAGAGATCTAAGGGATTAGGAGGTCCTGAGGTCTCCTAGACCCAAATTATAAAAGGGCATTGCAAATTAATAGAAGAACGTTTAACTTGACCCAGAAATGTGTGGGCAGGGTAGTGCAAGCTTTTGAGCACCAGAGTTATGTGCTGGCAATAGCCTGTCCCCACCAACAGTCTAGCCTCAGTGTTTTGAACCAGCTGAAAACTCTGAACCAATAGCAGCCCCACATATATGCAAAGCATCTCACCACTCCTAAAAGAGAAGGAAGAAGCCCCTGCACATATGGAGCTCTGTTCGTGTACACTAGGTGTTTAGTGACTGCCAAATTGACTCTCTCATCCCTCTTAACTAACCCCTTGTTCCTAACAGCAACTGAAGCTGGTTTTGGTGCTGATATTGGGATGGAGAAATTCTTCAACATCAAATGCAGAGCTTCTGGCCTGGTTCCCAGTGTGGTTGTGCTTGTTGCTACAGTGCGGGCTTTGAAGATGCATGGAGGTGGGCCAAATGTAAGTTTCTGTACCTATCTCATAAAACAAATGATAAATCTTTAGAACTCCCTAAGCCTGAGAAAGCCCCTTATCATTTGAAATATGTATAAACGCTTTAATTTCAGAATTGCTGGAATAGTTCTCAATGTAAGCTAATTTAACAAAGACTCTCATTTCACTGTCTTTCATCATGTAGATGTGGCATTATCTGTGTTGCTTGTTGGATTAAGATGTATTAAAGAGGATAGCTCTAAAAAGGACTAAAAATTTAGCAAGGAGAATTAGGTCTGTTTGGAATTTTTCTTCTCCCCCACTCTTTCTCTCTCTCTCTTTTTACACGCGAGTACTGGCCTTTGAAATGCCATGGCTAAACTCACAGGGTTACATCCAGATTTACAGCACAATCCTAACCATGCCTACAAAGAAATAGGTCCTATCAAATTCAGTGGGGCTTGCTCCCAGGTAAATGGGGTTACAATTGAGTATTGTCGTGCTTAGAAGCAGACCCAATTAAATCAATGGGCATCCCACTGATTTCACTAAGGTTTCTCTAAGCATGACCATCCACTGTGTCCTCTAGTCTGAACTGCTACCCACTCTGCTCTGTTTCTGCCATTTCCTCAGTCCTGAACTACTAACTAGGGATATCCTCGAGAATCTAGTTACTGTTAAGTACATTTAAGACCAGCTGAATATAATGAAGTGGGGTTACTAAAAATCCCTGGAAATGAAAGTGCTGAGCTTGCCCCCATTTCTTTGTCTTCTTTTGATCCTGATCACAGCAGTACTCAAGGCAGATGTATTACAACCAAATCTCCCTCTCCTGCCTCTCGAGTTCTTGGAGTACTTTCCCTTCCCTTATCCTGTCACCCAAGCATGCAGTCTGGCTTTCATCTACTTTGTCACTTTCCGCCCTCTTTTTCTTAACTTTAATTCCTTGCTAGAGCTGGACTTCCTATCTTTTTCCTGGGCTTTTGCAACCACTTCCCTGCGGGCCATTGCTATTTGTTTGTAAACATTTACTGGTCCCACTTCAACTATCTTAACCTCTGTGCAGAATTTTTGCTTCCAAGATTGTGTGGTAGCTGCTATGATCACATTGTGAGCAATGGCCCACATTCAGCCTGTCTGCAGTTTGCCTTCGCATTCACCAGATTCTTGCCTTTGCCTTTCCTGGCTCTTCATCTTCCATGCTCACTCTGGCAGCCTTTGTTCCTAAAGTAGCAGATGCACCATTTCATGTTACACTGAAACTCTCTCACAGAATGCATGTCCTGATTCCACCTTTCAGATTCTTCTGCAAACTACTTTTTCTGCTTAATACTTTGCAAACTCGCTCTCTTACCTACAGCATGAGCCTAACCATGTTTACTCAGAAGTAAAGCCCCATTGATCTCAATGACACCTACTGCTGTGTGAGTATGTTTTGGAATACAGTCATAATATTATTTATTAAACTCTTCTCATCATCCAGCTGCAGATACCTGTCGACTGGGTAACAATGACCAGTGCTTTTGCACCCAACCATCCCCAACCCCCAATTGAAGGGGATGTATTTACTTGTCTGAGAACTTGGGTTGAAATAAGACTGCTTCTTTGGAATAGCTGTGTGCAGGCTGAGCACGGCCACTGAAATATCTAACACTTGTTTCACCTTCTTCGCTTAGCCAAATGAAGCATTCACTGTAAGCAAGGAAAGCACCAGGCCATATAATTCACAAATTAGAATGTAAATAGATTTCCACCCCCTTGAATATTTCTAGCTCACTTCCCTTCCTTAACTTTTCCAGTTGAGGTGTTCTTCATATTTATGCTGGGCTGCTGGTTTTCAGGAACTGGAATCAATTTACTTTGTTAGTGTTGTGCTTTTGGGTTTCCACTCTGAAGAACTGCCAAATGTAGCTTCGCAGACTTGAACTTTTAAAATAATTATTTTCAAGCAACAGGGTTGTTCGAGATTTGTCAAGGAATAAGATTTCAAAGTGGGAAGTGGGACAGTGGTTACATTTCCTGACAACTCCTATTCAAGAGGCAAACCCAATAAACCCTGCTCCCAATTGTACCTTTCAGTGAGGTTTTCTAGCAAACCCCTCCCCTCCATAAGCTCCTCCTCTGATTCTCCACTTTCTCACCCTCTCCTTATCATGTTATTGCTTCATCCACCCCCCCTACTAGAAGCCAACACCAGCTAGCATTCAGGTGGTAGTCTTGGCAAATTAATGGGATAGGATGCTGAGCATTGCCTAAGTCATGTGCTAAAGAGGAGTGTGTAACAATGGTTGTGGTTGTTGGATAGGCTGCAGCTCTCTGCAGCCTTCATCTGGCATTGGGGCATTAGCGGGGAACAATTTCTTATATAGCATGGTAAAAATGACAAGCAATAGGTGGTCCATATTTGTTTCATCATATTTTTTTAAAAGGTTCACAGTCACCTTAAGTGTCTTAAAATGTGCCTGAAACAGCATGTTATTTGAACATGTTATGGGAGTTTCCAACTGAGATGAATGGTGTGAACACAGGGATGGAGGCTTTTGCAGGGGAAAAGCAGGGGTGCTTAACCCTTCCCCCTACTTGCAGAGTTTCACCTACAACCTCTCCTCACAGGCCACATTTTCCTCCAGCAGTGGCTGATGCAATGTAACATCAGTTTCAAAATGGAAGCATAAACATTTTAGTAAAACTTAATGGTTTTATTTTGAGGTCTGCTAAAAATGAACTCGGGGCTCGAATCTGACATTGTTTAGCTAGTGCTGGCTTGAAGAATACTAGATGTTGCCAAATCACACTACAACATCCATAATCTGCTTGTGTAGATACTATAATTAATGAAAGAAGCAATGTGAAATTCTAATATTCCCATTGTTGATACTGTTAAATGCTGACCCTCGCTGCTTTTTAGAAAGGTATCAAAATAAGATTACATGAAGCAACCTCTTTGGACAGGTCTGTTCTATGACCATTGTTTAACTACTTGTTTGTTATCTTAGGTGACAGCTGGTGCCCCTCTTAAGAAAGAATATACAGAGGAGGTAAGATTTAAATATTTCATTGTCACTTTGTAGGCAGTCAAGGTAACAGAGGAATTAAATTTGACATTTACAAAGACTAGACTCCTGGACGGAGGGGAAGGGTCGTAGCTCAGTGGTAGAGCATCGGCCTTGCAAGCAGAAGGTCCCAGGATCAATCCCCAGCATCTCCAGGCAGAACTGGGGAAGACTCCCTTTCTGAAATCCCATAGAGTTGCTGCCAATCGGTGTAGACAGTACTGAGAAAGATGGACCAGTGGTATAAGGCAGCTCCCTATATTCCTATTTCTGTTGTTTGTTTGTTTGTTTGTTTACCACTCTTAATTTAGAAAATCCCCAAGTTTTTATATGCTTTTGGCATTTCTGTTGTATTTGTTAGTCACCTAGTTGTGTCTGAACACTCTTGCTGGGCTACGGAAGCGGGATATAAATGATTATAAAAATAGATGCAACCAAATACTTTGCAACAAAAATTCATTTTCCTTCATTATGATAACTGAATGCACAGGACTTCATATATTTTCCACAAGAAAAAGCAAAGTGATTGTCCAGACCTTTCTGTAGCATTAACAAATTGTGCAACAGTGTTTGTGTGTTCCTGTTTCGATGAGCTAATAAATGCACGTTGTTTCTATAACTCTTGCTTAAGAAACAAGGATGCTACAATCTGCAGCTCATGCGTTTTTATTTGGTTAGTTTCTCCCCCCCAAAAAACACTTTTTTATTGCTTCATGGTTTTGATGGAAGTAGACTTCCGGCCACAAAGCTCAAAGCTCATGCCACAAATATTCTGACCATAGGTTATGCATATACTGTACCGTAGTTTTACACTGAGTGACTCTGTGACCAGTTTGATAATCCTACACTAACAGCAGGATCTAGAATTCTGGTAGCCCCAAGATCCATCAGGGTTCCCTTAAACAGCAGCGCTGGAAGGAGTGTCCCCTGCCTTTGCTGTCTCTCTCGCATATGCACTTCATAAAGTGTTAACGGTTTCCCACATCCACATTTCAATATCCTCTTTGGCTTCCCTTTCTCAAAACATCCTTAAAAAAAATATCTCTTGGTAATCACCTAGTCTTTGTCCTGAAATCCTATGTGCATCTCAAGACTGAAGGGGATGTGTATGTAAAACCTTTTTTGAGGGGTGCTTCCGGAAAAGTTAGAAGCAGCAAGAATCTCATTGTTCTGGTAACATCGTGCACCACCAACAGCCCCATGTGAACTGCAGATGTGGATTCACTCAGCAACCATACCAGTTCTACAAGTAAAGATCTTGAGATCTATGGATTAGCAGTGCCCAAAATTAGTTTCGAATCTCAGACATAATAGGCTTGAAAGATTTTTCAGCAGACTGGATTTCATGATTCTGTCCAGATTTGAGCTTCCTTGAACTAGTCACATGTTGAACAGAGTTTTCTAAGCAGTATGGAATACAGTTAATAAGAACCACAATGCTGTGTATTTCTGTTCAGAAGTAGACTTACTGCATAGGATTGCAACCTTTGGGAGATGAGCAGAAATCTCTTTATTTAATCCTGTTTACCATATAAACCCTTTAGGTGGAGCTGTGGGTTAGAACTGGGGAAACTTGGCTGTGGCCTATACAACTTCCAGGAGCTTGTTTTTATTAATCCACAGACATAGTGCATGATAGGCATCATTTTCATGGTTAGTAGGACTGAGTGTCTATTTTTTTGCCATGCTGCTGCCAAATTCGTCTGAGTGTAAGTTGTTTTAACTGATTTTAATACTGAATTATTACATTGTTGCAACCCACCCTGGGGGCTTAGAATGAAGGACGGTTAAGAACTCTTAATATGATGATCTTGAGGAGAAATTCACTGTACCATCTGGCTTTAGTAAAAAAAAAAAAAAGCATTGAATGATAAGTGAAAAGTATTTTTATTGCAGTTAAATTTATATCGACTTTTTGTTCTCTGTCCACCAGAATCTCAAGCTGGTATCTGATGGCTGCAGCAACTTACGGAAACAAATTGAAATTGCCCAGCAGTTTGGTGTTCCAGTTGTAGTGGCTCTCAATGTTTTCAGGTAAGACTTGTTTTTTAGAAATCCATGCTGGGTCTTATGGGTCTTTAGAAATCCATTACCTGGGTCTTCTTTCTTTGCCCTTTTTAAAAATGGGGATAACATTTGCCCACCTCCAGACTGTAGGGACCTCACTTGTTCTCCAAGAATTCTCAAAGATTATAGACAGAGGTTCTAAAATTATATCCACAAGCTCCTTTAGTACCCTTGGGTGCAGCAAACCAGGCCCTGGATATTTGAATTCATTTTAAGTTAGCGAGGTATTTCTATGTGTACCTTCCACAGCCACCTCAGTACTTTGAGGTCTGCAGCTATCCCTGCTCCTCTGACTCGTGAGGCCTTCCTCCAGAGTGGCTGCTGATTGCAACTAGAGACTAAAAAAGTAGTAGAGGTAGCGAAGTTGATATGTAGCAGCACACATGGAAGGAGGAGAAACCAGTTTTCTCATCGCTTCAGTAACCCAGTGCCAGTTACCATGTTCAATTTTGTAGGAGTCAGTGGTGAATGGACCTTGGACCTTGCACCTATGGTGTATAAAGCCATATTGTTTTTAGTCTTGCCTAAGTTAAAACTGTGAATAGTGCTAAATTTGTATAGACATTTTGCTTAGATATTTTGTATAATTCTCTTACCCAGGCAAAGGGGAACCTGTGGCCCTATGGATATTGGTGTACTACAACTCCCATCATCCCTAACCATTGGCCATGCTGCCTGTGGCTGATGGGACTTGGAGTCTACCAAAAATATCTATAGGGCTACAGGCTCTCCATCCCGACTCTTATCTAATGAACTGCTGTTGTCCCTAAGTACATTAGTATGGAGAGCCACTTAGCAAATTTGACTACTAAATAAAGTTGCAAATGAAATGATTGTTTTGTTGGCAGTACGGACTCTCCTGCTGAGATTGATTTAGTCTGTGAGATTGCCAAGCAGTCTGGAGCTTCTGATGCAGTGCCATGCAGTCACTGGTCATATGGGGGCAGAGGAGCTGTGGAATTGGCTCAGGCTGTAAGAAGAGCTGCCAATCAGCAGAATAGCTTCAGATATCTCTATGACCTGGAGGTAAGCAAAAGATCCAACCAATTTCTTTGTGGTATGTGCATTTATTTCCACATAGTGGAAGTTGTAGCTATTCAGTCTGAATCTTTAGGTGTACACATTACTCCTGTTGGGATCATATGTATGTTGGTGGTTTTTTCAAACTTCTAATTCAAACATGTCCTGTTACAAGTGTTCTTACTCTGCACACTTTGAAAATGATTAGGTTCAAATATATATGATGGAATCCAAATTCTATATGCATTGTTTTGAATTGTGCTCTGTTTTAATATCTAACTCAGGATCTGGCACACATGCAACCCTTTTAATTCATAAGGTAAAAAGGTAAGGTAAATGACCCCTGGACAGTTAAGTCCGGTCAAAGGCAACTCGCTTCAGGCTGAGGGAGCCGACGTTTGTCCACAGACAGCTTTCTAGGTCATGTGACCAGCATAACTAAACCACTTCTGGTGCAACGGAACACCGTGACAGAAGCCAGAGCACACAGAAACGCCATATACCTTCCTGCTACAGCAGTACCTACTTATCTACTTGCACTGGTATGCTTTCGAACTGTTAGGTTGGCAGAAGCTGGAGCAGAGCAATTGGAGCTCACCCCATCATGCAGATTTGAACCGCCGACCTTCTGATTGGCACACCCAAGAGGCTCAGTGGTTTAGACCACAGTGCCACCTGCGTCCCATTTTAATTCATATGCCTCTGCCTAATAGGATATTCCTTAGCTCAAATCTTTAATCTGTCTGGGACCATCTGATGTTGCAGTATTTGTGAAAGTAAGCTGTCGGTGGTGGGGGGGGGAGAGAAGGAGAGCTGATGATTGCCTAAGGAGACTAGTATAAGCCAATCTTTGCTTTTTCAGGAGGAGTGGATATTTAAAATAATAATTAAGAAGTAAGTACATGTTGAACATTTGTTTATTGTTGGATTTCTCCAGATTATTGCCCTTTAAAACAGTCAGTCTTAAATTTAATTCCATTTTATGCAGTTGCTTTTCGTTTCTTCTTCTTCTAAATCCTACCATTTTATACTAGTGAGCGTATAGCACTAGATTTACCAGTGCATTGTCAGCTGATGTAAGCAAGTTAATTAGCATCAAGATTAGTAATTAAATTTCTGGCATAGTTGGAATGTGGTGTGAAGAAACAACGGTGCCCTGATTTGAGAGCATGAGTGAGATGTGAAAAGCCTTACATCGTTTGTCAAGGGGCTGAAATACTAAGAAATAAGGTGAAGCTAAAGATATCCAAATAAATTGTGGGATTGGGAATTACACAAGGGATTTTTGCAAAAATGCAGACAGGCGGCAAGCGGCTTTGAGAAGACCACAGAGAAGTTTGCAATATTAACAGTGTTTGTCTTCACACAAGAACCCATCTAAATGGTTTGACTCTGTGTTGTTTATTATTTCTTTCCCATTGTTAAAGAGAATTGCCCACGAAAGCCATCTGAATTCTGTATGAAGCAATCTGTATTTCACAGGATTTGGGGTTGTTGTTTTTTAGTATCAGCTAGAATACTCCTTGTTCCACCTACTTTTGCCCATGGCCTTGCCCACTACCGCCATGTGGCGCCCAGAAGGGAACGCTGAAAAAGTTCCCCTACCTTTGCGCTACAAGGTTGTAGTGTAAGGTTCCTATTGCTCACAACTTGCGGCCAGCCGAAATCCCATTTGGCTCTCAGAGATTTCTGCTGACTAGAGATTTTTTTGTCAGAACTACATATTTCTCCTCTTAAGAAATCAAAGTACAGAAAACATGACACAAGCCGTCTCTCACCACATCAACTTGGGTGAAGACAGACATAATTAAAAAGAGAGCCTGCTGCATGTCCCTCAGCAATGGAATGAGCCTAGCTTTTTCCTCACTTCACAATTTGATTGACAGATACGCATACCAGTAAATCAAATGATGGTTCCTCTGTGAGTCTCGCTCTGCCTTCACGCTTCAGGCAGGCACTTTGTTTTTTAAAGGCTGCATGTACATGTATATAGGAACATAGCTGCCTTATATGAAGTCAGACCATTGGTCTGTCTAGCTCAGTATTATCCTCATTGACAGGCTGTGGCTCTCCAAAATTTTAGACAGGGAGCCTTTCCCAGTCCTGTTGACGGTGCCAAACATTGAGCCTGGGACCTTCTGCATGCAAAGCAGATGCTCTACCATTGAACCATGGCCCGTCCCCAAATGAGACAGCCTGTTTTTTGCTTTATTAATTTGATAGAAAAAAGTGTAGAACTACTTGGACACCTGCCAATAAGAGTTGTGCATAACCGAGTTCTACAAAGTTGCATAATTATCTCCCCCCGTTCAATACTTGAGAATGTTTATACTGAACACAGGGAGGCTGCTTCTAAACATGGGTCTCTGCTTCAAAAATATTTCATCTGTTTTATTTATTTCAGTTGATTTAAATTTATATTATTTGAGTTGCTGGAACCTTCCCTAGGACTTTAGGATGAAAGGTGGACAAAAATAATAATAGTCTAATACAGTCGTACCTTGGATCTCAAACGCCTTGGATCCCGAACAAATCGGCTCCCGAACAATCGAAACCTGGAAGTGAGTGTTCCAGTTTTTGAACAATTTTCAGTAGCCAAACATCTGGCATGGCTTCCGCAGCTTCTGATTGGCTGCAGGACGCTCCTGCAGCCAATCGGAAGCTGCGCCTTGGTTTTCAAATGGTTCTGGGAGTTGAATGGACTCCCAGAACACATTCTGTTCAAGAACCAAGGTACAACTCTAGTAACAACACTGAAGCAGTTTCAAATACGGTACAGATACAGGGTTTGTAGATCAGGAGCCAAACCCTGATGGACATAAGGATTTCTGACAACCCTGAAATCACTGGGTTGAATGATTTAAACTGCTTTTAGAATGCTTTTTTAAATGTTTGTTATTATTATTCATGAGCCACTTTGCTAATGGAAACGATTCAAGGGGCTTTCCAGACACACTGGAAATACTAAAACCATTTAAATTAAGCACAATCAATAAAAAACAAAAAACACATCTATACAAATAAAAAAAGAGTGGTTTTGTAGATGCTGCCCCACTAAATGTGGCCACAAATACTTAAAACCCTTCAAACTTAGGGCCAAAAGCCTGTGGGAAACTGGAAAGTTTTTGCCTGGTCGTATTAGTGATATTGGCTCATCCAAGAGAAAGGGTAAGATATAAATTTCATCAATAATGGTGTAGATTTGGGAGGAGGACCCCCTTAAACCCTAGAAATTAATAAATGCTAAGATTTTGATCATTTGGGATATGAAGGGAGAATACAAACTGCAGAGGAATTCCTGGGCTAGCCTATGCAAAACAAAGTGGCCAAGCTAGGGCCTTTAAGAAACAACCATCTGTTTTATTTATTTATAGACATTTATAAATTTTTTAAAGTAATATTTTTTAAAGTTTTAAAAATTACAGAAAGAAAAAGTAAAAATGCCACATTAAACAAAAACAAAACAACACATCACAATATAAAAAAACAAAACAGAGAAATAAAACCCATTAAACAAAAACAAAAACGCAAAGAAAAATACATCAGATCTCCTCATTACTAATCTTTCATTAGCTTATTTCCTTGACCTCCTCACACCTCCCTTTTTTGTATTCTAGGTCAATTATCCATTTCAGCAAATCCTTTCCCTCTTTAAAATTTTTGTCCTTATTTATAGACATTTATAGCCCATCCTTCATCACATGGTCCGAGGACTGAATTCTCCTTCCTCTTGCATTGGCTTTGGTACTTGTATTAAGCCATAGTCCCCTGTGACATCCATACCAGGGAATTCTGGCTTGATCTCAGTTAACTAATCAGGATATTAAGTCAGCATCTGATGTTGTTGGAATTATAGATACGTGTTTGGCTGTGACCCAAGGATGTCATTTTACGCTTGTGCACTGAGGTTTTGGTCCTTATAGAGCAGGGATAGCCAACATGGTGCTTCCAAATGTTATTGGACTACAACACCTATCACTCCTTGCCATTGGCCATGCTGGTGGAGGCTGATGGGAGTTGTAATCCAACGTCTGGAGGGCACAACATTGGCTACCCCTGTTACAGATGTTGCTCATGCGTGGTCACAGTGGGGAGACAAATAAAGCTTCTTTGCTCCTCTTTGCTCCTTCAAATCATATTAATTTGAAGTGTAGGCCACCCTGCTTCTTTCCCCACCCCCTCCAAGGAATCACATCTGTCAGCATGGCACTTGAAAGCATTCATAAATACAGTGAAGTGTATAATACCCCCTAATGTGCGTTTCTTTCAAACAAAATCTGGATGTGCTTTTTGCCTGATCTTTTTTTTAAAAAAAGTGATGAGTTTGAAAGCTAGCTTTGTCCCTTTCTTATTCGCACACTCCGCCCATCCCACGTGACAGCATGGCACTTTTAATATTTGTTTTTATTAAATATTTTCCGTTCCTTTCATGTTCTCAAACATGGGGCGGGAAGTGGCTCCATGTTGGGAAGATGAAAACAAATCTCGTATGGCCACAGATGGAGGTGTAGATTCGCATAACAGTTTAAACTTTTAAGTGAACATTTTCTTCCCTACATTAGGCCGCCAATTCTGTCCTACAGCAATCTAGCTAAGGAGGGTGCTTTGAGTTTAGGAATTGCCCTCTGTCATCCACTGAACTTGTGGAATCAAAAGAGAAGGCTGAAATTACAAACAGATTTAGGAAAGGGTAATGGGAACGGAACAAGAAAAAGTAATGAAAGATGAAATGTGCAGAGTCAGCTGCTATTTTAGCACCAAGCCATATTAATCCAAAGCACCTTGAACTATGCATTTTGTCTTGGCTGTGTTCCTCACAATAGATTTGAGGAAGATATAGATGGCTTCATTTAGCTGGGGCTTGGTTATTTATTATTTCTCCCAGTCTGTGTAGAAATGAAGAAGTACTGATCCCTAAAGCTCAAGGCATATATATATATATATATATATATATATATATATATATATATAATGAAAATATTACTAATAACAAATCCAAAGATTTGTTCTCATGATGTTAAAAGATTAAAAACAAAACAGAAGGCTTATTTTAAATCTTTTTAATCACATGACACTGAACACAGGTCGCATTATGAGGTTATTCAGACATTGCTCCCCACACATGCTTCTGCCCACGGTTCCTTGTTTCTGTCTTGCTCCATGGTGTATAAAAGCTGAGACAGAAGATATTTCTGTAGCTGAAAACAATGTCTATTCACTTTGTACACATGGAATGGTATTCAGTTAGGTACTCAGGGTAGACCCACTGATATTAATGGACCCAACTTAGTCATCAATTTCAGTGGATCTACTCTGAGTAAAAATTGAACACCACCCATGAGAAGAGGAGTGGGAAAGCATGAGTATGTAAAGGAATGTACTGGGGGGGGGGGACAACTTTCAAGCAGCCACTCTGGGTTAACATCTGACAGAGTCTTGTAGCATTTGAAAGTGCAAAGTTTCTCTTTCGTACATAATGGGAATAAAAAATCTTTCCTCTCTCTTTTTGTGAGTGAAACTGTGAGCCACGCTTTAACTTTAGTACGGCTGAATGTGAGACCAGATAAAATTGCCCCATAGCCCAGGATGAGCTGATTGCCAACTTTCCCTGGGTTTTAGCTAAAGGCGAATTATTAAGGATAAACGTGTCTTCATAGGCACCTCTCCCAGAGTGAATTTTCCCCAAAATAACAAAATTACAGCTGATATTTTTCAACACGATTTTCATTGTTACTTCACTGATGAATGTGATTTACTGTCACTTTTTGCATCCTAAGTTGTTGCTTAGGATGTAATCAAGGGGTAAATTCTGTACATTGATCCAACAGCTGGCAGTTTTGAATGAGCATATTTCAACACTCTGCATACACATGGGAAGAAACACATGAGTTATACTGTTCTTAAAGTATTAGTCTCAGTCAGGCTACGTGCTTCATAGCAAAACTGGAAGGGATCTGTTGTTCCTCAAATCAGCACCAGAGCTACTGAGGCATAGGCAAATATGCTTGTAATTTGACCCTCATGGTACCTTGTGTCATGTTCAATATAAGCTTACATTGACAGTTTCGTAGTATAGATTTCACAAAACACTTCCACTGGAAGAAAGGCCCTGGTATTTTGCTACAAATAAATTTATACAACACTTAAAAACCACAGCACAGTTTCCTAAATTAAGGAATTAATAATGAAAAAGTCTGTTATTCTTCTGTCATGTTTCCAACAATACAAAACTTGCATCAAACCACATTGAGATATACTTTTCCGGGACTCTTTAGGCAGCCCTAGTGTATTAAAATATATTCTGTCAGTTTAATTTGTCTAGCTCCTTTTAAATGTATACATAGCACTCCTCACATACTGGACATATACTGGCAACTATTTTGTCCAATGTAGGGATGAACAGTATAAGTAGTAGCCATTGTGTTACACAGCAAATTCTTATGTAAGCAGCTCTTTGAAACAAGATAGAATACATTCTGCACGGGGAGAATACTATACCTGCGTCCTTTGGGGTGTACAGCTGTTACCTGTCACCATAGTAAATTCTGTATTGCATGTAGATAGCATATTTCTCCTGGGCATCCAGTCTGATAGTATAACACATAATCTGGACCTCACAAAATGTCCCAGGGCAGGGCAGGTACTTTTCTTTTTAGGATACCCATCCACTCACTATAGGATATAAACATCCTGGACTGCAAAGCTTTCATTAATTTCATTCACAACACCATCACCTGTGTAAAGAGTCTGAGAGAGGGAGAACAGGGCACGGCTGGCTGAATCGCTTTCCACCTCTGGGCTGAAGCACACCTGATCCCGATGGTCAGGATGCACGTGTTCCATTTTCACCATGAATCTAAAGGGAGCTGTGCCATGCGGTCAATGTCAGATTTAAGCATCACTATACCCAGATTCAAATTAGGTCCAACTGAACTGAATGCTGCAGGATCTTTCAAGAAGTGTCATGTGAAAGACTGACAGTTTTGCATAACATTTTTTGGTTTGTTTTTTTTTAGTTACCCCAATTGATTTCAGGATACAATGTACTGAATCATATGTACTGATCAATGTACTGATTCAGTACAATGTACTGAATCATAATAAAGGTTTGGTTTTAAAACACACATTTACTATAGCAAAGTATACAGTGGATTTGTCTAGCCATGGAAGTCTCGCAAGTGACTTAGACCAGGTCCACCCAGCATGAAGTCAATGCTTATTCCAGTTATGAAATATGGCTGCTATATCTTTGTGTTCATCTCTGTGGCTGTTATGGGCTTGAAAGCTCACAGGGTGATAAAAAGGGGAGCCAAAAAGCAGAGGTGGGTGCGGACCGCCCCGGGTGTCATCCTGAGGGGGGTGACATTGCCACCACCCCGGGACGCTCACCGTGGGCAGCGCGCACACACACACACCCCGGATGCTCATCCCCGGTGCCGCTCGCCACTCCAGGTGCCGGAGCAGTTAGCTCTGCCACTGCTGAAAACCACTCTTGCCAGCCTGGTTCTGTTTCACTAAAACACTCCTTTTACGCTTGCAGAAGAGTCTAAAGCCTTAATCCAGAATTTATAAACTGTTGTAGCTGTACACCGTCTCACAGTTTTCAGTCACTGGGTACATTCACACATGCTGCTGCTGCCTTTGGGTCAGCTTTGTACAGAAAATGCCTTTTTCTGGTCCACAGCTGCGGTGGGCTTCTGAGGGAAGGCTGAGTATAAAACATTGTAACACGAGTAAATACTGTAAAGGTTCATATTCACAATGGACAGAGAATTCTGTTAGACTGTAATAGAAAGGGTAAGTTTTGTTTTACATTTTTTAGTTGTAAATTGTGCCCAACTGGTTACATTTGCTGAAGGTACACATCATAACCTCACTTCCAAATTTTTTGGCTTAAGGCCAAATGAAGAACAGTTTTGTAGCATGTTTCTCTTCAACCAGACCTTTGGTTGATTAATATTCTATGCCGTTTAAAATGTGTTTGTGTGAGTGGGGGGGTGTTATTGGTTTGTTTTGTTCTTGATCTTGTTTTAAAAAAATGTAGTTTGTGTTTTTATTTTGTATTTTTATGTTGTGAGCTGCCTGAGATTTTTGAATGAAGGGCAGTATACAAATTTAATAAAATAATAAATAACAATAATGATTCCATACAGAAATGTCCTGCACGCCTAACTGAAAGAAACAAGATGTTTGGATGCTTAAATATTTGAATTTAACTCAAAGAGCATGTAAACTTTTTCTTATGGGCAAAGATTGTAAAATATCATAGTCTCCAAGCAGCATAGAGGTAGGGGCATTGTGAAAAGTTTTTGTTGTGTTGGGACTTGATAGTTTATAGTTTTGTTTTAAAACTGGTGCTGCTCACCATCTCTTTAAAAACAAACTGCAAAATGTTTTTATGTGGACATTAAATATAAGGCCAATTTTTATCAGCACAGTCTGACTCCAATTACTAGGTCATATGTTCAGTAACATTTTGTTTTCTTTTAAATGAATTGGTCTTGAGTGATGCTAGCAATTTGTACTGATCTGACTGCCTGTTCTGTTCACGTTATTTAATTTGTTGCTCATGCTGTTTACAGTCAGTAGCTGGTGCCACAGAGCTGACTTTTAAGAGTCAGTTCTTTAACTAATCCTTGTTGGACAGGCACTTGTTTAGTTGAGGCTTATAACCTTTCACTGTTTATAAGCTTGGCAAACGTGGCATAATTTGGCCCATTTTTCAGTACAGTGGTACCTCGGGCTGAGAACTTAATTCATTCTGGAGGTCCGTTCTTAACCTGAAACTGTACTTAACCTGAAGCACCACTTTAGCTAACTGGGCCTGCTGCTGCCGCCACGCTGCCGGAGCATGATTTCTGTTCTCATCCTGAAGCAAAGCTCTTAACCTGAGGTACTATTTATGGGTTAGTGGAGTCTGTAACCTGAAGTGTATGTAACCTGAAGTGTCTGTAACCTGAGGTACCACTGTAGTGCATACCTGAAGCATGCTAGCATCAGCAACTTGAGATTTAATATGTTTTGCACTTCTTCAGTCCTATCTGATTCAGATTTTGCAAGTTCTTCTCTCAAAGTGGTGTTTGTTTGAAACCACATAGCTGCAGTCGTCCATGCAACTCCAACTGCAGCAGAGGGTTGTTTGCCTTTCTGTGATTCATATTCCTTACAGAGGTTTAGCAAGCCCTGTTATGCGGACTTGTCTGTAATGTTGTCACTGATCACCATGGGTTTGGACCTAATGTTTTTCTAATTTAGATGTATCTTCATTGATACCCAACAGAAGGGACCGAAGTTCCCGGCTTCATCCATAGTGTATATAAGCTTGCTTAAGTTCAGTTCCTCCTATTTCTGACAGTTCCAGTTGTGAATCTGGCACCATGAGTCCCTGGGGTTTAAGGTCATATTCTGTACCACCTGTGGCTAGTGATCCCTTGACCCAAATGCCTTCTATATTTGTGGGTGGAGATCCTTCAATCCTACTGCCATTTCTACCAGCTGGCAGCCCCTAGGCTTTATTTACAGCAGAAGAAGCAGTATTCCTTAATCCTTTAGAGGTTTGTTTTCTGCATTGACATGTATTTTAGTATCCTAAAGTTGATTAAAGTTATTGCCAAAGATGATTTAAAAACTGGTAGGGCCATTAGGGCTATATAATGTGATTTTGGAGCTGTATCTGACCTGTAGCTAAGTTGAGTTGACCATCACCCATTTAGATATTTTTTTTATTTGTTAACTTGCTCTGCTCTAAATATTTTATCGTAGAGATTGGAATCAAATATAATTTAAGCCTAATCACCCTTATGTGACTACTTTTATCAGGAAGATTTCGGCAAATTTCTCATATATATATATTTAAAAAGTTTTGCAAAGTAGACAGTAGAGCAGCAAGGAACTCTGAACTACAAGTAGGAGCTTTCAGAGAAAAGACAGTGGAATGTTTTCTTTCCTTACAACTTTTCGTTCTTGGCTGTATCCAGAGTGCAATCAAAAGTTACATTAATGAGGATGTTTTGCATTTCTTCCCCTTCATTCGCAATGACAGCTGACATGGAGGTATTGTAACAAGAGTCACAATTTTACGATGGCAAACTCTGCCAGCTGGAATACTCTCCTTGGGTCCAGGTTGCCAGGATTTATATCCAAGCTATTCATGAGGTATTATCTCAGACATTCATTATATTGTACTGTACTTGATGGCATCCCTGAAAACGCCTGAAATCCAGCATGTGACACCAGCCTATCCAGTTTAAC
This sequence comes from Podarcis erhardii, assembly GCF_964252035.2. Lineage (NCBI taxonomy): Eukaryota > Metazoa > Chordata > Lepidosauria > Squamata > Lacertidae > Podarcis > Podarcis erhardii. The sequence goes on from NC_138507.1 coordinate 66,998,982, forward strand.
CACAATAAGCACGTAACTTGTGATTCAAAAAATGTCTTGAGGCATGGATTTCATTAAGCACATTTCCTATAGTTACCATGTAAAGAACAAAGCTTAGAAATGCCAGTTCTAGTTTATTCCCTGAGCTGGTTTTATTTGTGCTACTCATGGCTTGTTGTAGTCTCCACTGACAGATTTTATATTTACAAGTTAGATTTGTAAGGGCAGTCCAGGACCTCCAAACACACTGCCCAGGCGTGGGCACTTTGGTGCTGCTCATGCAGCAAAAACAACACGGGAGGCAGCAGTTACAAGTGACTGGTCTCTGCAGCCACAGCAGGCGCTGTGATTCTCCAGTGGTTTAACTTCATCCCTGGAAGGGCACTCCATTGTCTTTCAAGAGAGAGGTGTGGCAACAACAGATCTGTAAAATCAAAAGAAAGCAGGGGCACTTTTCTGGTGTAGGAAGAAATACAATTATCCCATCTGGGACTGTGCTAAAATACATGGCCTAGAACTGGAGTAAGTAAAGAGCCAGTGGCGGAGCAAGGTTAGATGGTACCCAGTGCAGAAAAATTATTGTCACCGCCCCCCATTGAATTTTTTTGCCTGCAACAATGGTTTGACTTTATTTCACTTTTTTTGGGGAGGGGGGACCAAAGTTGTGGAGCTTTTTTGCTTTTTTTGCAGAGCCAAAGTTGTGGAGCTTTTGAGGGGAGATTGTGTGCCTTGCGACGAGGAGCCTGAGGGCAAACCATTTCGGCAGCGGGAAGCCATTGACTGCCACACAGCATTTTGTCGCCTCCCTCGGGGTGGCACCCACCTTGCGGTGCCTCTGTAAAGAGCTAACCTTTGTAGGAAGGCCCATCTTCCTCCCAGAGGCTGCATGGGGGAAAAGATCCCCCTGGTTGTTGTAGGTACTGTGAAGGTGGCTGGCTGTAGTTTGAGGTTCTAGGCCTCAACTCTATATGAATAGTTGTTTAGTAAGAAGTAATGTGTCCTCTTACTGGGATCCCAAAAACACTTCTGACTCTATTACAACAGTGGTAACAATTACCGTATGTAGGCTTTTATATGGGGATGCTAGTAAGATCTTTATTGGTAACTCATGAACTAGATTTTGATGAGCCATATTTGTGTCCAGCTATTTATAAATGCAGGTGATAGTACTTAAAATGACATCAATTGCTTATTTTCAACACAAAAGCAGTGCAATAAGATTATTATCAATAAGATATCTTAAGATCTTCAGGCAGACATAGGGTTAAGTATTAGGAGCAGTTTCTTAAACTATATGGATTACAGAGGCTGAGATGAAATAGGGGACACATTTTACAAATATTTTTGTTCAGTAAAATAAGCCTTTTCACTTTTGGTTCCTTCCTGAACCCAATTATCTGCTGCTTCAACATGATTTTGTTTGTTAAAAATTGCCCGTGACAGTGTTGTCATTTGACGTGTTAGATTTGACTACAAGACAACCTCATAATTACTAGGGAAACTGATTTTTAACTCCTTCGCCCCCAAAGAAACAAACAAAAGTGCTAAAGTGAGAGCTGCCCACAATTAGGGTAGTTAAGCCAGTGTGCAAAAGGTCTGTTTCTGTGAAACATTTTGGGCTTCCCAAAGGTCCCTCTTAGAGCCCAAAGTGTTTACTTCCAAACACTTTGCTCAGCCCTAAAAAATTTAGATCAAGTTATTGGATTTAAAGGGGTCAATTTAAAGAATATTCTCAAACCTTGCATCTTTTAGCATACTTGAAAGTGACAACTCTTCCAAGAGACACAATTTCAAGTTCACAGAAGAAAAGGAAAATATTTCTGAGTGAGTTTAATTATCCTCCTCCTCTTAGAGCCAAAAAACATAAGAAGTTAAGTGCATCTTTGCTTCAGAGCAAATTGCATCTGCTAGACTTGTGTGTTCCCTAATGGTATCAGAGCAGGAGTAGAGGAACAATTTAACCCTTTCCCTGCTCTTCTCCTGAGAAAATTCCTCTTCTGAAGCTGGTATTTGGTTTGGGGGAAATTCCTCATTGGCAGCAATGCTGACAGTGGTCAATCCAAAATAAAAAAATTCCTTCCAGTAGCACCTTAAAGACCAACTGAGTTAGTTCTAGGTATGAGCTTTCATGTGCATGCACAATCCATTACCCTCGGCATTGCTGACAGGCCTTGCCAGCGTAGTGACACACAGCAGGTAAAGATAAACGGAGAGGTTAGGATGTGAATGAAAAATGAACACAAAGAGAGGGAAATTATCTGATGCTTCCACGGGTATTTCTTTAAGCAGTTTTGTGTTTTTTATTTGAATGCATGTTTGAGGAGGGGGTGGGAATTTCTCTGTTTGTTGAAAAGCAATGTGATAATGAGGTTTCTTCTCAAATTGGATAATGATCAGGTTAAGCCCTGTCATTTTACAGGAAAGCAATGAAGCATTATGTTTCTTTGGTACTTTTAATCGAAGGGATCCTGTAAGTGCTTTACAGGCATAAGTACAGCAATCAAAGCTTGTGCAGCATGAGTTGGTCACAGTTTGATCAATGCACTATTGATTTCAAAGGCATCCTGCTGTAAAATCCCCTCTGCTATGAGGATCAGGCTTTCACTATAGCGTCTCCTTAATCACGAAATGAAATGTAGCTGAGGTAACTGCTGTTACGTGGCCAGGGGGCGGGGAAAGAGGAGCCTTACTTGTGTTAACTCGTACCTGTGTTCAGATTTTTCATTCATCCTTTTATCCTCTTTTCCTGTGTGGGGGGGTATTTATTCTCATTTCTATCCCAGTTCATTTCAAAGTGGTTGACAAACTTGCAATAAAGAGGAAGTACCCATATAATAAAATACTACATATAGTTAAATATATATGAGTTAAAATTACCTTACATTTGCTTAACCACAGCTGTTGTAAGCCAATCTAGCTAAGAAGGCCTTACAGGCAGCATTACAAGCAGAGGAGAGTCCTCTCTTTAGAGGGCTGTCCTGTCCTAAGTCCATTTTAAAGATGAACCATAAGAAGAAAGACCAGAGGCCTTGAAGTTTTTCACTTGTTCATAAACAATCTAGAGTTAGGGGTGAGTGAGGTGACCAAGTTTGTTGATGGTCCTACATTGTTCAGGGTCATTAAATCAACAAGAGATTGTGAAGAGTTCTAGAAGAACCTCTTCAAACCCAATGAATTGGTGGACAAAATGGCAAATGCAAATCAGTGTAAAGTTATGCATGCCAGGGCAACAAGACTTAAATTCACATATATTCTTAAGGGGTTTGAACTGGTGGAGACTGACCTGGGATGAGACCTTAAGATTGTAGTAGTTAGTTTGATGAAGATGTCACCCCAGTGTGCAGCAGCTTGTGGAAAAAAAGGCAAATTCAGTGCTAGGGATCATTAGAAAACGATTTTCTGGAGTACAGTGGTAACTCTGATTACGAACTTAATTCATTCCGGAGGTCTGTTCTTAACCTGAAACCGTTCTTAACCTGAGGTACCACTTTAGCTAATGGGGCCTCCCGCTGCTGCTGGCGCGCAATTTCTGTCCTCATCCTGAGGTAAAGTTCTTAACCCGAGGTACTACTTCTGGGTTAGTGGGGTCTGTAACCTGAAGTGTTTGTAACCCAAGGTATCACTGTATTAGCATTGAATTATGCACATTTTCTTGGGCAATATAAAATGTTGAAATAATTATCTTGAACTAATTATCAGGAGAGTGTCTTAAGACTCTTGGCAATGTGTGTTAACATTCTGTCATCTCCTTTGTTTCCACAGCTTCCCATTGTTGAAAAAATAAGAATGATAGCACAGAAAATCTATGGAGCAGAGGATATAGAGCTGTCTCCTACAGCACAATCTCAGATAAATCGTTACACTCAGCAGGTAAAAACAATAAAGGTGTATGCTGTGGGATATATTGTAGGGGTCACTCCCCACTGTTTTATAAATTGCGTATATATTTTTGGATGATGAATGAGAATTATCCAGTTTGTAGTGAGGGCTTCTAATGTTCTGGGTACAAGAGGTCCAGTTCATACAGTTCACTAGCATGAAAAGCATGTGTGATGCAGCATGTGCATACACATTCATTGGGCCACAAAAAAGTATGCATGGGCCCAAGTTCTTTTTGTACTCCATTAATTTTTACTAGTCATAGAATTTAGCTATATTCATTGAAGAATGTTATTTTGGCACAGGATCTTGGAAGGAGTGTTGTTCCTTCATTACAGTGTACATACAAACTTGGCAGTAATCTGTCCTTTCCATTTGTCATTTGTCAGGGATTTGGAAATCTCCCAATTTGTATGGCAAAAACTCACCTGTCCCTCTCTCACATGCCTGAGAAGAAAGGTGTCCCCACTGGCTTCATCCTGCCAATTAGTGATGTGAGAGCCAGTATTGGAGCTGGTTTCATTTATCCACTGGTGGGAACGGTGAGTAGGGTCCACTTCATTCTCAATCTGTGCCTTAGCTGTTATGTGCTATGATGATCTTCCTGGGAGCTCTGTGATATAAAGGAGTATAGAAATTCATAAAATATAAATAACAATACGACACCACCTACCAGAAATTGCCTTAACCTGCAAGTTACACCAATACATTGTAATCTCAACGTATATGGACTAGGATCTAAAGAAGTGTAAAATTTGTTTCACAAACCCAAATGGGCTTTTTGACTTCAAATAGCAGTTACCAGATGCTGCTTTTGAAACTGCAGGGAGAGCAATTTCTGATGATGATGATGATGATGATGATGATGATGATGATGCAGGGAGAGCAATTTCTGATGATGATGATGATGATGATGATGATAATAATAATAATAATAATTTATTCCCGACCCATCTTGCTGGATTTCCCCAGCCACTCTGGGTGGCTTCCAGCAAAATATTAAAATACAATAATTCATCAAAGCTTCCCTAAACAGGGCTGACTTCAGCTGTCTTCTAAAAAGTCATATAGTTGTTTATTTCTTTGGCATCTAATGGGAGGGCGTTCCACAGGGCGTATAATAATAATTTACCGTATTTCCCGAGGATCAGTTGTAAAGGGAAGAATTCAGCTGGGCCAGCTCACAAGTCTTCCTTGTGGGATCCTGTCCATTTCTTTTAGCTTGAGAAAACTGCTCATGTAAGCTTTTCATCCTTTACAAAACATTTAGCATATATGTTCCCCTTTTTAAGTTTCAGACTGATCTTGTTGCTCTTGTCGATTGATTGATTTTTTATACATTTTAATGATACTGTTCCTTGGCACTGATTATTTCTAATTGGAAGACCTCTTATGTAGCTGTGCTAGAAATGGAACCCAGGCACCAAGCAAAAACGTAAAAAGAGAGTGCTCTGGCGGTGTTATCTCATTATCCCAGAGTACAAGCCGGCTTCCTCACATTAGCAACACATTGGGGAGTGACTGAGAGTATCTGACTTATTGTTCTGCATTACCAGTGAAAGGGAGCAAGGAAGGAAGTGATTCCTGACTAGATGTGTTTTTGGAGTTCAGGAAATTCTGTCATGAGGACTCTCTGGCCTTGGGGGTGTGCTTTCGATGTACACGATCAGGAAACATTCCTTTCACCACAAGCACAGTAAATTGTTAACATTTCCGCAGAGGGAGGTAATCCATAATGTGACTTCAGCCCTTTTGTGCGCTCTTGGGAAATGTGTTCATGTTTCGTGGAATGTTATGAGCAAGTTGAAATGCTGAATTACTACTAAGCCTCACTGAAGTCACAGGGATATGAGCTGGCCAAGTCTAGCCCCTTCCATGCCCACACAATGCACTTTTGGCTGTCAGGCCTGCTTTTATAAGTTAGATGTGAGGAGGAATTAATGATATTCTGATTGGCTGTACATGCATATTCCTGTAATGCATAAATTTAAAGCAAGCTATAATCTTGGAACTTCCTTTATAATAAACTGTCCTTTATAAGAAGCAGTACTTGCTTTACTTCTTCCTGCAGTGGGAAATCCATGTGCAATGGGGAAGTCTTTTTATGAAAAAAATGTACCAGGCTTTATCAGAGGAAGTAGGCAGTAAAACGGGGGCAAGGGGGCGCTTTAATTAACACTGGCATGACTTTTATCTCCCTTTGACCCTGATGGAGGCACTACCATATACCATATACCATATACCATATACCATATACCATATACCATATACCATATACCATATACCATATACTCACAGGTGGACTGTTGAGATCATGGCTTGGCTGTAGAGAGAACAGGCAGGAAGCCTTGTTGAGTGTGTTTAGGAAACTGGTGAGGTCATTGGTGAGTTATGTTTGGGTGGAGAATCACTGGATTCTCTAGTGCATGCAAACAGAGTCATCTCCGCCCAAAAGTTATTGCAGCTTTGTATTTTCCCACATTTTCTGTTAATCTGCTTTTGTGATGGTGGTGTATTCCATACAGTACTTAAGTATGCAACTTTGGCTTACTCTTGTGACAGCAAAACAAATTCCTTCCAGTAGCACCTTAAAGACCAACTAAGTCAGTTCTTGGTATGAGCTTTCGTGTGCATGCACACTTCTTCAGATACACTGAAACAGAAGTTTCCAGACCCTTCTATATAGTGAGAAGGTGGGGAGGGGTATTACTCAGAAGGGTGGTGGGAATGGGTGATTGGCAGATAGCTGTGATGAGCCTGTTGACGACTCTTAACGACTGCAATAGGTCTTACAGGAAAAAGCAAGGGGTGAAAAGGTGAAAAATGGCTTTGTCATGTATAATGAGATAAGAATCCAAGGTCTTGTGACAGCACTCATTAAAAGACAATGCAGGGCTGCATTCTGTATAGGGGCAAGATAAACATTTCACTGTATCAGCTTTTGAAGTCACTCTTATCAAGCCAATTTTACATCTCTGGTTGGGAGAAACCCCAGGACAGATTTTGGGTGTGGAGAGGGAGGGGGGAAATTCCATTGTGCAAACCAGAGTTTTTGTGCCAACAGGACAGCTTTGTTGCGTACAACCCAAATATTTTATCAATAGGGAACCAATAAAATGCATTGCATTAAATTCTTAGTGCAATGAAATGTAGCTGCTTAAACTGTACGCTGATGTTCCAGCACTTTAATGCTATTCTGGTTTTATAGTGAAGGTACACAAGGCTATAAACTTGTGGGAGCTAAGTAAGTCTGGTCAATGCTTGGATATCTGCCTTTGGTTACCTAATGGAAGAAAGGCAAACTATAAATGTAATTAAAATTTTAAAAATAACTAAATATTAGGAGGCTGTTCATTGTACCCTACTTAGTCATGTTTTACTGACAGAAAAGGGTAAGGAATGGTTTTTTTAAAACAACAACAACAGTATTTCAGCTATCTATTTTCTCTTCAAATATTATCCATTAATGTCTACTGATGCATCAGTTTAGAATAGATTGTTTATTAGCCAAAGTATTAACTATATTTGTTAAAACAGGAGAGAGAATCTGAGCACCTGCTGGTTAAAATGTTTCCTTGTAATAATCTAAGGAGGGGAAAAGATTGCACCTTTTTGTTGCAAGTTTACTTAAGGGTTTCTCTGTTAAAGATCTTTCTTTTCAAAGCATGCCACCAAACATCTATATAGTGCAGAATACCAGGAGGGCCCAGAGGTGACAAAGTCCCTTGCTTACCAGCCATGCAGTTTACGTGCCCGCTCCCCTGCCTACACTTTAATGCAAAAGACTGGCTTGGTAGCACACTGTGGATTGAATTCAACATAGCGCTAAGGTGATTGTTCAGTCAGGCAAGCATAACCCAACTGTTCTTGGGGTTCTCCTGACCCTCCACAGCAGATTTGGGAAGTGGGGGAGGGAGGGGGCAAGTCCTGCTGTGCTAGGGGGGACTGTTGCGCTGGCTTCTACTAGTGCAATGATTTAGTTGAATATAGCCCTATGTTTTCACTATCGCTTTCTCAGTGTGCAATCTGATCAGATATCTCAACTTGCTTCCATGCTGCTTGCCCCAAAATTGGTAACTGAGAACACATTGCTATAATGCGTGTATGTGTCATTATTTTCCTCTTGAAAACTTGTCAGCTGAAAAATGTGCTCTGAATGACAAGATGTTCATTTCTGCACTTGAGAGAATTGTAAAAATTGAGGGGGAATTCTATAATTGGAGAAGTTGTATCGTTAGTTGTGTTTGGATGTGTGAAAACTTTCTCATAATAACCTTAAGCACAATGGTAAAGTAGGCTTTATTTCAGTATAATTGCATTATAAAGGTCATTTGCGCTGAGTCCAATAGGAAAACAGTATTCTCATTTCCTGCTTTACATTCCAGACTACTTTCAGTTGATTCTGACAATTGGTTCTAATTATATAATGTGTTAGGGTAGCATACATGTTTATTATTTAATCGCCATGTGTACTGTACTATTCAGTGCAGTATTTTTGCATATGTTGGGCTTTATTATACTGTATTGTTGTAGTAGATGGGAAAAAGTCCCACAGCTAGCTAGCAGCACTTTATAATATAATAACAATGCTTCCCACCCCCCACCCCATAGCTGTTTTGGCAGCTGGTGGTAGTTTAATTTTGATAAGTTTGACATAAAGAATGGAATGTGTTCATTTTTGGAGGCCAGAAATATCAGAGGGAAAGTTTAAGGGGAAATGAGACAGTGACACACTCCAACTTTGGGCACTGAAGTTTTGTTCATTCTCTCCTCCAGAACATTTTAAAATTCTTATTTACTGATATGCAATGTACAATGTCTGTGGCAGCATGGGCTGCTCTGTTACTTGCAGTGCAAAAGCAACTTTGAACCAGAATTGCAGTGGAATTCGTTGACTATCCACAAGAATATGTCTAAATTAGAATGGGAGGAAGCCATCATGAGGAAGTAACAATATAGGCAGGGGAAGCATACTTTTAATATACTTGCCCTTTTAGAAAACCTGGCACCTTCATTATATACCTTTAGGCACTGGGCAAAAACTTCTCCTTTATAACCAGGCCTTTGGCCTTGAACTATCTGTGGCCTTTTAGAAGTGGGTGGGATGATGCTTTTAATGTACCTTTCTTGGTTTTCATGTATCTATGTGGGATTTGGGGGGGGTGGCATTGTTTGCTTGTACGTTGCTTTGGGTTGCCTTGAGCAAGAAAAAACAACTAACAAATGTAGTAGTAGTAATAATAATAATCCATCCTAATAGACCAGCCTCCACTGGTGTGTATACTATTTTGCTATATACTATTTTGCCAGTTACCAATCCTGGCTGAATCATTTCCAAAGCTTCTCATACCCATGAGGTCTGGCTGCTTTATTCTACTGATCATATCTTATTACTTGTTCTCCATTCTCTTACAGCCAGGAAAACTGTCAGCTCACATTCCTTATCTAATCCATTGCTAGAAAGTTTTGGCATGCCTTTGTACTGATGTGAAGGCTTTCCTTTCCTCAGGAGAGTCCCTCTTCTTGCTTTTTTCATTACTAGACAGCCATCTTTGCTCTTATCCAGTTCATTCAGAAAGGAATGCAAGGAGGAAGTATTACAAAGTGGAAAGGGGCTAATTTCCGAGTTTCATGGAACTATCTGAAAAATAAATGCCTGTAGGAAGAAAATAAAATGTTAACCCTGGTTTATCATTTCCCACTTTAATATATAAAAGTGATTCTAATTCTGTTGTGCGGTAAGGTACTAGAACTTGTAGACCGTGGAGCTCCTGCTTCCATGTGGAGGTGCTTTCTGCTTCCACGCCATTGTGCTAGTTGTCTGTCACTATGACTGGACCAGGGCACAAATATACTTGCTTAACTGTTGAACACTTTTCTGTCTTAAGTACCCTAAGCACAACTGCTTTCAGTAAATTAGGGCTTCATCTTTTAGTTTTTTGACTGCTTCTTAAAGAGTGTCAGCAGTTGGGAAAAGTAACCCAGCAGAATGAAGGAAAAAGTATTCTGCTGCGCCTCAAATTTTTTATGAATTCCAGATAAGTTTACAATCATTATGAGATCTCTTCACTTTGTCAGAGTTCACTGATCATCTGGAAACTCTGCTTTCTTACAGTTTGAAGGCAGCTTTTTAGAGGGAAGAAACTGATGACAGAAATGAGGCAACACATAGTCTGATGTATTTTCAAAGATGTTGAGGTGATCTCAGCACACATCTTGGGTAGCTGTTTGAATGAGAATTGGGAAGATCATTTGGTGGCTTTGAAAATCTGATTGAACTAATGCCATCTTTTGGCTCTGAAACTTGTCCTATTCATCATTTGAACACAAGCGTGATCAAAGCAAAAAGCTCTACTTCAAATCATTTTATATGTAACCATGATCTTCACTTTCATCACAACCAAACCAATTTAGTTCAGTAGCAGTTCTTTTGGGGGGAAGTGGAGGGACCCATCTGTTTTAAATATTGATAACTAGATCAGGCATTGAGGGTCAGCATAGTCTATCATCTGCTTACTCCCATAGCTTGGCTCACCAAGTTTAATCTTATGACCATGTTATGACATGCACAGATTACACAACCTCAAAACAATGGGGAGTTTCAGTTTGGTGAAAGGGTGAAACCATTTCTAAATATGTTGGAAGTTGTCAGCCCCACTAAGGTTACTCCTTTCCTTTGGATTCCAGACAGGGCATGGAAAGAAGGGAATTGAAGGACAGCAACTTCCTACATTTACCAAACCTACTGTTCACTATTGTTTATCCTGTTAGCCACTCCAAGACTACCCATGGCAACAACACTGGTGGCAAATTTGCCACAAGGATAGTGACACGTCTAGATAGGCAGGTTTGAAGCCACTGCTGCTGTTGATCACTGATCAATCTGTTGTCTTGTGCATTCAGTCTCAACTCATCTCCAGCGGCTGCCTGACAGGTCAGGCTCTGCTTCATGTGCAGCGAATGTGTATTTTTGCCAGCTTGCTGCTGTTTCTACTCACTGCCACAATCCTTTTCTCCTTCCTGCAGCCAGACTTACATTTGACCATCCAGCAATGGTTTTTGTAAGACTTTTCACTTCGTTACCCAGAGGGAAAGCATGAGCAAACAGTGCACCACAGAGCAGCCACAGAAGGCTGGCAAAAATCACTGCTGGGTGGTTGAATGACAAGTCAATTGAGTCTGTTTGAAGGAAGGAGACTGGGGTGGTGGCAGCTGTTAATACTCTGCTTTGACTAGTCCACCCTCCCCCTCTAGGCAGTAAGAGGGGACTGGGGTGTCACATTTTAAGGTTTGCAGAGTGTGTCTTGCTTGAGTGCCCTAGCTTTTCAGGGTTAATTATGACAGTGTATTTGCTGTTTGTCATTTTCCATTTTAATCCCTTAATCTCCAACAAATGACCACTTAATATATGTGTGTGTCAGAATGAAAGTTCCAAAGGCTGACACAATCCAGATGACATCCCAATATGGGGTCCGTAAGAATTGTAATGAAGCTGTAGCTGTACTTTACAGTTCTTTCAATGGTGTTTTTTAAAACAAAAAACCCTGCTTACATTGATCTTGGGGGGAGTCTGAAGAGAAGATGTATTTGCAAATGTACTAGAACCAAGGGAGAATGAGTGAGTTGTGCTTATCTTTGCTCTGGACATAGGAAGATGGGCTTCCGAGAGACTCACACTAAAGTACCAGTCATTGCATGCCATTAAATTCGGTGAGTTTCCGTTATTAATACCAGTCTCTTATTCAGCTGATCACATTATACAGGTATCTGACATAGTTTGTAAAATGTTTTGGGTATCAGTCATTAAATCAGATCATTTTATCTATGCTGTGCCTACAGATGTTGGCGTAGAGGCAAACCGGATCACGTTTCCTTCCTTTTTTGAGAGCATAAAGCCAAGAAGGAAGGGAGAGACTCTTTAAACACTCATGTGGGTGAGAGGTGATCAACTGAAAGGTTGGATTTGACCTCAAAAGCAATTTCACCTGGCCCTTTATGACGCTAACATATTTTAATTAATCAATGCTAAAAAGAATGCCCAGTGTTTCACTTGTACAGAAAAGGGAAAGAGCTTTAAGTTGGTGGTGGCTTTGCACACAGGTGTTAGGGTCAGTCCACAGCATCTCTAGGTGAGGCAGGGAATATCCCGTCTGAAACCCTGAAGAGCTGCTGCCATCAGCGTAGACAATACTGAGTTGGATGGATCCGTGGTTGCAGTGGCGTAGCGTGGGTTGTCAGCACCTGGGGCAAGTAATTTGCGCACCCTAACCCGTGGATTTTAGCACTCGAGTGCGGGCGCCCCCCCAGATGTTGCGCCCGGCCCCCCTGCACCCCCACGCTACGCCACTGCTTCAGCCCCCCAATAAAACATTTGAGGGGGCCAGTCCCCCAGTTGATGGGCATTGCCAATGTGGTAAACTATGCAGGGCGGGGCTTACCTGCCTCCCCCCCCCAATATCATACTGTATTCACGTTGGCACCCCTGATGAACTCAGCGGGGCTTACTTCTGCCCCGCAAGCCTTTGCACCTCCACGTCTCCTTTCCTCTCTATATGTAAGAGGGTGAAGGTCAGGCTGGCAGCGCGAATAAGGGCCCCACTGCTGAAGGCCTCTCCCGCCACGACCTCCTGGTCCACAGGCAGGGCAAGAAAGTGCCTTTTCCTTGGGGGGGGGGAGTCTTAAATTTCAAACCATTATTATTATTATTATTATGAATATCAAATGTGCGTGGTTTCTCTACCTCCACCGACGACTCGCCACATGCGAGGAGGAAGGCGGGCTCCCTTCACCTCCCCGTCCCCTCAAGGGAAAGGGAAAACGACGTGAGGAAAAGCGACACGGGACAGCGAGCGAGGTTCTCCTCAGAGCCTTTTCCCGCCGCCCCCTCGCAAGACAGCCCTGAAGCCGAGCGCGGAGTGAGGGGCGGGGCCCGGCAGAGTCTCGCTGCCCCCCAACGCCTCTCGAGGGGGCATGAGGGGCGCCGCGTCAAGGGCGCCCGTGGGCGCAGCGGCGGCTCCTGTCAGGGCACGAGGCGGGCGGGGGTCCCTCGTGCAGCTGCCGCCGCCGGCTGGCCCCGCCTCACCTGGCGCCTCTCCCCCACCCACCCACCCCCTCCGCCCACCCATATCCCGCTCAGGAGGGGCCGGTGGGCTGGCGAGCGCCTCATGGCACCAGCACCAGAGAGGGAGAGAAGTCCGCCTCCCGCCGCCGCCTTTTGTTAAACAGACATTTTAAATCGGTTTAAACTGCGCACTAACCTAGCAGTAACACCTCCCGTCCAAAAACTGGGCTGGTCGGGTGTGGTTCTCTCCCGCGCTGAGCGGCCGCTGCATTGTCCCTCCCCCAGATAGTCCCTCCCTCGCTCTCTCTCCGCTCCCGCTCCGCACCGCAATGCGGGCAGCTCGGATTGGATTCGCACAGCCAACACTGTGAGAGAGAGTGAGTGAGCCAGGTAGGGGCAGAGAGCTGCGAGTGCGCCCCCCAAAATGTTGCGCCCGGTGCGGCTGGCACCCCCTGCACCCCCCATGCTACGCCACTGCGTGGTTGGACTCAGTATAAGACAGCTTCCTTATATTTCCTTATATATACTTTCTTTCCCTACCCTTCAGGGCTTATGCATCTAACCAAATGTTCCTCCACTGCCCACTTTGCAATCACCATGTGCCTGGGATCCATAAAGAATGTTTTCTGTTGAAGCATACATTAAACACCCATACAGCTTCCTCACCTTACTGAACAGTAAGTGGGAAACTTAGGTGGCAGGCTAACTGATCCAGGGTGAGAGACTGGGAGAAGAAGTAGGTCCCCAGCTGGGAGATGGGAGGGTCTAACTCTCTGCATGCAGATAAATGGCAGGATAAATATGCTATAAATATGGTATATGCCTTATACGTATTCCCTCCCCCCTTCTCTCCTTTCTGTTTTCTTGTTTTTTATCTTTTGGCTTTTTAATATTCTTGATCTGTAAACTAGTTTGTTTCTTACTTATTTTATGTCGAAAAATTTCAATAAAAATATTCATAAAAAAAGAAACTTAATGGTGGGGCCATTGGAATTTGGAAGCATTTGTTTGTCAGGAATATTTCCTTAGAGAAACGAAAGGAAGGAGCTGTAAGTGCATTAGAAATATTTTTTAAAACCCATGCTCTAAAGTTATCCAGAATGCAGGAATGCACCTCCTGAAAAGCAAAACAAAGCACAACAGATCAAAGGTGAATTTTAGTTGTGAAAGACTTGAGTCATGAGATACTTGAAGGAGATATAATTGAATGTTTATAACGTTTATGTACTAGATCACATTCAGATTTGTCAGTTGATTTTCATTTCCGTGAAATGTCAGATGGTGTTTTTGTGCTCAGTTCTGGTCATGACACTTAAAAAAAAAAAAAAAGACTAAAGTGGCTTTGGAAGAGAGCAAGGAAAAGGAGGAGTCAATTGGAATGCAAGGCATGCATGAAGATTATGACAACAGGTATGTTTAGGCTAGAAGAAAGAACGTTAAAAGTGAACAACAACCAGAAAACCTAAAATTCCGTATTAGAAGTACCTAAAGTCATTTGGTTCCTTGGTTTGCTCTAAAACCGCTTAATGATGCATTTGTTTGTGTTTGGCCTTTGCAAGATGACTGTTGCAGAATGTTAATTCTCTACCGTAATATCATTTTCCTGGCTTGGTAGCCAAATGACCTCCTAACATATTTTAGACTTCCTGCTTTAGCTGTAATTCAGTTTACTTCTCTATCTTTAGCGAGTTACTCCTCATGATTTGCTCTTCTGCTTTTTACTGTAGTTAGCAAAGAAAAACAATCAATGTCTTGCATGGCACTGCTTAAGATGTAATCCTTCAGATATAAACAGAATAGAAAAGTAACTCCAGGTAATCTATCTCAGTAACTCGAGTAAGTAGCTAGCTCACGTTTATACACTGTATAAAATTGATGCCACTACTGCTGCTACTACTAACGATAATAATAAATAGGAGAACAAAAAATACATATTTAGAAAGGACATGTGTGTGTGTCTTTTAAAAAGTTCAATATGTTCTTAAATACAGTCTTATTAAAGGAGAAAGAAATGGACAGCTGTACAAATAAATTACATTTTACTAGTTGGCCATTTTAGTCCCTAAATGTTGATTAATCATTTAAATCTGATAAATACCATAAATATGTTTTTTGAAATGCAGCAGGTGCTGCTACAGTAGACTGCCTTGCTGTACACTTTCAGGTATCCAGAGACTGACCTGAGCAATTAATGATCAAGTTGCAGTCTCACATTATACAAGCTCCCATTGATGCCTTACAGTATCCTCCCTGAAACATACCAGTGCAGGATGTGATTTAGAGTGGTTCACAGTGTCAGGGGACTCCTAGTCGTGACTCTGAGATAAGAGTAGATATACCATTGATCTGGTACCTGACAGCAGAACCCAGATTCCATGTATGAAATCTAACTTTTACCATCAAAATTAGTTCTTCTTGATTTGATAGCATTCACTGATTGTCTAGTTTGACAATGTCACTAACTTACGTTTGAATATCTAAATGTTTAGTTCACTAGTACTAGCTGATAGTGTTTTACAATGTGGTTGCCACACCCTATAGTTTTTTGGTTCAGACTAGTCTGTAAGTCACCAGCGTGTTCAGTGTTATGAAAGCAGGTTAGAAGGGACCACAGGGATTATCTATTCCAACCCCCTGCAATGCAGGAATCTTTCACCCATTTTTTTCACCCACAACCCTGAAATTAAGTCTCATGCTCAACCAACTGAGCTATCCCTCAGGTCACAATGTCGCATCAGGATCCTTTTATTCCAACAGGCTTCATGTGTGTGAAGTATTCCAGTAGTCCCCATGGATAAACCCCATTCATTTCTCTCCCATATACACACTGATGTTGGCTGCCCATGCAGTGCAGCCACAAGCAACAATAAGTTGTTTTTACAGCTCAGTTTTCTGTTTTATGAAATCAATATACCTCCTCTTCTCTGTTCTGTTAATCTGACGTCATTATTTTAAAGCATAGTTTTGTTCAACCAAGGTTTGGCATTAGCCTGCCTATAGCCTGAGAAATAAACTTGCAGGAGGCAATTTCAACTTTTATTCCTCTCCATGTTAGCATAGCCCCTTTCAGAAGCTGGCTTAATGCTAATATAGAGAAAGCCAAGCCAGTGGATCCTTCCATGTGGCCCAGGTCTCCTTGGTGGTGTGAGAAGGTGCCCTGCTGCCGCTGTTCCTAAATCACAAAGGTAATGTTGAGAAAGGACTTTAAGTGAGGTCAAAGCAGGAACGCGAGAGAGAATGTGCTTTGTATTTTTTCTACTATACTATTTTCCTCTGATTGAATAAGGTATTCCTTCCATGGGATGCTGCTGTCAAAAGACTAAGTTAGTTAATTTTTATTAGCTTCCATTTAATTGAATTTTGAGAGAGAGCTCTGATTACAAATGCAGTACAGGAAAAACAGAAGAGGAATGCATTACACAGCTATCCAAACAGATATATTAGTTCCAATCTTTCCCCTCAATTGTGCAGGAAATTATAGCTATCTGTTTGGCAAAGGGAGATAAATATACTTATTGGAGCATTAATGTTGACTCAAGGGGGTATGTGAACCGCCCCCCACAAAAGGATGAATATGGATATAGACTTTAGGTTACACGAGTACAAGTTAACCTTTTGTCTTTCAGAAACATGGTAAAAAAGCAAAATAAAAACATGCCATTATCTCCATGTTGTTAGCATATAGTAAGAGAAAGTCAAAATGATTTACTGTTTTACTGTGCTAAGCTGTTTCTGCATGGGGCACACATTTTTGCATTTCAGTAGTGGTTGTTTTAAATATACAGTACCTCAAATGTAAATCAAATTATAGAAAACTGGATTGTGATTATGGGACTGAATCAGCCTTGGTTGCCCTAACGTATGGCCTTTATTGGAATAAGCATGGGGGAGTGCAACCCTGTTATTGTTCCTTGTTCTCTCACCAGCTTTTGATAATACTGACTGAGCCAACTTTGTGAGATGGGTGTTGGAGACAATTAAACAGTGGTCCCAATACTATCTTCAGGGTCAGTTTCAGAGAATAGCAGTGGGTGATCTTCTTTTACCCGCCTGGCTGTGCTGTGCTGTGCCACGATGCCTGGCTTCGGTGGTGGGCTGGATAAGGGCCAGTAAACTGATTCTGAATCCTGGTAAAATGGAGGCACAATGGGTGGATGCTTCCTGTATCAGGATAATTGGACAACTGTCTGCTTTTGAGGTTTGCAGTCTGTGGGTGCTTCTGGGTCTCCTTTGGCTGATAAGACAGCGACAGCTGTTTCTGGGCCAAGATAGCCTGACCACTGTTGTCCATGTGCTGGTAACTTCCAGGCTGGATTACTACAATGCACTCTAGGTGGGTTGCTGCAGCTGGTGCAAAATGCAGTGACTCAACTGCTCACTGGGGCAGGATATTACCATGTTACCCTGCTGTTGAGAAAATTGCATTGACTGACAATTAGCTACTGTTTCTGGTTTTGGTGTATAAAGTCCTTTACAATTTGGGTCCAGGATACCTGAAAGATTGTCTCACTCCTTTCATACCTATTCAGTCTACTCAGAGGTCTATTCCACGCAGCGCAGGAATCTATACTGTTTGGCTATTTATCAGACTTTACTGTTTGGCTATTTATTTATCTCTTGGGCTCTGCGAAAAGGTGTTGTGCGACAAATCTGTGCAAATCCCAGTCTTGACTTTTCCAAGCTGTGCCAATACTACCTTCAACTGTTTTCAGAGCCTGATTGCCTCATGTGCAAAACTGACATAAAACACTTTGTGCTAGAAAAAATACTGGTATATTAAAAATTGTGTATTGTGTTTTATTTAAAAAAATAAATAAATAAAATGTGTATTGTGTTTTAGATCATTGTTACATTTTGCTTTAAATTCGTTTTCGATCTCCTTTAAAACTGGGCTGTTATGCTCTGCCATGCTTCCAGTAGTCCCAGAAGACACAGGGGGTAGGGGAAATAAAGGCTTTTAATTATGCTGTAGAGAACCCAGGCACCACTTCAGCTGTGCAGCTGGAACCCCAAACTCTAATAACTAAACCAGCAAATGTGTGTAACCCAGATGAAAGGAAACGTTGAAATATGTAATTTAGGCTATTATTTACACAGCATGCCGGTTCTGGTATCTTGACCTCACAATAATAGATCACAATTTTTTTCTTGTGCCCTGGAGTATCTGATAAAATGATGCCTCCTACCTTCTGGAGGTACTGCTTTGGCATAGGATTGCAATTACTTTTACTGTCATAATTTATAAACCAATATACAGTCAGTGTTATATTTAGAACTATGGAGTTCTAAATGGGGAGCTTTTCATGGGGAGCTTTCATTAATTTGGAAGGCTCCCCATTTTAGAAGTCGCAAGTTGGAATGTGAACCAAACCGTGGTGGTGGTGGTGTGAAGCTTGTGACTCACCCCTTGAATGTTAAGTAAACACAATTTCAAAAATCTGAATATATTCTGCCAATTTCAAATGGCACAGAAAAAAGGAGATTGGAGGCAGGAAAATGGCACTCCTCTTGAATCTACCGTTTAAAACAACAGCTTCATACTGTTGAGTTCTGATAGACCTGAATATGAACTGAATGTCCTATTTCTATGCTTTGAGTCTCCAGCGAGAATTATCCGGCTTTTATTATTGTTTCGTCTGCATATTAGACATAGGAATTCAGAGCAACATGTTCGTCTCAAGCAACCCTGCGAGGCTGGCGAGGCTTGGGATACACTATCATGTTCTGCTGGGACTTGGTGCTCACCAGAGAAATGATAGAGATTCCCAGAGTCTCTTCCTGTAAAACTAGGCCCTATCAGGACTCTAGCTACTCCCAGTGGACTCTTCTGGCTGAGCTTTGGAAGGTGGTGTTTCAGCTGAGAACCAAAGTTTTCTGAAGAGTGCCAAGGCTTCCCTTCTAGTGGTTCCACCCTTGGGTGAGCTGGGTGCAATCTTTTAAGTAGCTCATTTTAGTTGCATGCTCCTGCATGGCTGTGGAACAGGAGAAGCTACAGGGGAGTCATCCCCAGAGTGGAGGATGCTGGAAGAGCTGTGTCCTCAGGCAAGAATGGGGTAGAAAGGGATTGCTGTTGGTTCCACCTCCCACTGAGCAGGGGTTGACTTGTGAGTCATCTGAACCCGAGTCCTCCTTCACTGGGATGTGGATGCAGGGGACATAACATTAACTGGTTCATGACCTCACAGGGGTAGTAGGGATTTGAATAATGCCACATTCAAACCCAACATTTTAGCCACCACGCCACACTAACTCTGCTCTTAAATTCACTTTTCCATTCGAGCTGTATTGCAGCATAAGATTTCATGAACTCAGGCCTGCTTCTTCAGATGTGTAAAGTATTATCCTCACTGACTTGATGAGGAGAGGGTTGGGGTATGCAGGGGGAGGGAGATTCTCATACTGACTGACTCTTATTGGCTAGCTGTGGAATAAAATCAATTATATTTGGAACTTTGGAAACTAATAGAGGCTTAAGCTTAAACTTGCTCCTAAGTATCATAGAATCATAGAATCATAGAGTTGGAAGAGACCACAAGGGCCATCGAGTCCAACCCCCTGCCAAGCAGGAAACACCATCAGAGCACTCCTGACATATGGTTGTCAAGCCTCTGCTTAAAGACCTCCAAAGAAGGAGACTCCACCACACTCCTTGGCACCAAATTCCACTGTCGAACAGCTCTTACTGTCAGGAAGTTCTTCCTAATGTTTAGGTGGAATCTTCTTTCTTGTAGTTTGGAACCATTGCTCCGTGTCCGCTTCTCTGGAGCAGCAGAAAACAACCTTTCTCCCTCTTCTATGTGACATCCTTTTATATATTTGAACATGGCTATCATATCACCCCTTAACCTCCTCTTCTCCAGGCTAAACATGCCCAGCTCCCTTAGCCGTTCTTCATAAGGCATCGTTTCCAGGCCTTTGACCATTTTGGTTGCCCTCCTCTGGACACGTTCCAGTTTGTCAGTGTCCTTCTTGAACTGTGGTGCCCAGAACTGGACACAGTACTCCAGGTGAGGTCTGACCAGAGCAGAATACAGTGGCACTATTACTTCCCTTGATCTAGATGCAATACTCCTATTGATGCAGCCCAGAATTGCATTGGCTTTTTTAGCTGCCGCGTCACACTGTTGGCTCATGTCAAGTTTGTGGTCAACCAAGACTCCTAGATCCTTTTCACATGTACTGCTCTCAAGCCAGGTGTCACCCATCTTGTATTTGTGCCTCTCATTTTTTTTGCCCAAGTGCAATACTTTACATTTCTCCCTATTAAAATTCATCTTGTTTGTTTTGGCCCAGTTCTCTAATCTGTCAAGGTCGTTTTGAAGTGTGATCCTGTCCTCTGGGGTGTTAGCCACCCCTCCCAGTTTGGTGTCATCTGCAAATTTGATCAGGATGCCCTTTAGTCCATCATCCAAGTCGTTGATAAAGATGTTGAATAAGACCGGGCCCAAGACAGAACCCTGTGGCACCCCACTAGTCACTCTTCTCCAGGATGAAGAGGAACCATTGATGAGCACCCTTTGGGTTCGGTCAGTCAGCCAGTTACAAATCCACTGAGTGGTAGCATAGTCAAGACCGCATTTTACCAGCTTCTATACAAGAATATCATGGGGCACCTTGTCAAATGCCTTGCTGAAATCAAGGTAGGCTACATCCACTGCGTTCCCTTCATCTACCAGGCTTGTAATTCTGTAACCCCTCCAAGGGTCACATGTTGCAATTTGTAGTCATGTAGCAGGGGACTAATTGTAGTAAGTGCATGGATGATCGCTCTTTTAATGATATCTGTGTTTAAGGTAGCAACCACTTCTGCACAGCTATGTTGCACATTTAAGTACAAAAATATGCAGCAGAAGGTAATGTCAAAATATTATTCTCGCTAATCAAAAGATTGCTCAACATAAGCTATGGCTGGAAATGCTGGCTGGTTCTGAGCATGCATGCTTTGCCAAGGAGTTACGTTCTAGGAGGGACTGTGAACTTACTTGGATGCCTTCTGTGGGAAAATACTTTAGTTGGTTGATGGCATCACTTTTCCTTAAATATGCTGAAGAATTTATTAAACTCTTGAGCTGCTTATTATTTGAGACCCTGTCATGATGGAAAGCTTTAATTTACTTGAGGTCACAGAAGAGGGGGAGTAATAGGAGGCAAGTTGAACTCTAGATGATTCCTGGCTGATTTTGCCTCTGGCTAAACAGTGATGTTGTAGAAAGGCTTCTGTG
The DNA here is from genome assembly GCF_964252035.2 of Podarcis erhardii. Classification (NCBI taxonomy): domain Eukaryota; kingdom Metazoa; phylum Chordata; class Lepidosauria; order Squamata; family Lacertidae; genus Podarcis; species Podarcis erhardii. The sequence continues at coordinate 67,020,123 of NC_138507.1, forward strand.
CCAAAAATGCTTCACCAGAAATTAGCTCCTTTTGATTTAAGAAAAATGGATCCATCATCCTTTGGGTTTGTTTGTTTGAAACCTGAATCAGTTTAACTTTTTAAAATATATATATATATATATATATATGTATTAAATATGTTTATTTCATGGTTCAGTAATACTACCAACCCCAGCTGCGGATGTTTGGGCAAGGTCAGCTAATATGGCACCTTCTAGATGCTGTTGGACTACAGCTACCATTAGCACCAGTCAAGATAGCCAATAGCCAGGAACAGTGAAAACTGTGGTCCAATATCTGGAAGGTACCATGTTGACTACCTGGTAGTTGGAGAATGAATAAACTAGTATATGCCGAGATGTAGCTATAACTGCAAGATGTGTTCTGATAGCTCAGTTGGTAGACCATGAGATTCATAATCTCAGCACTTTGGGTTCAAGCCCCACGTTGGGTGAAAAATTCCTGCATTGCTGGTGGTTGGGCGAGATGATCCTTGTGGTCCCTTCCAACTCTATGCTTCTATGATTCTAACGTCGTCAGAGCAACGCTGGCTCAGGGGATAGCTTCAGTCACCACGGTATTGAATAGGTAGGGTCAGAGAACAAGCATGTAAGATTGCAGATTATTGATTTGTTATCCACCCTTCACCTGCAACATTAAAAACAACTTAAAAGCCAGGGTAAAGAGGTACATCTTCAGCATTCATGCGAAACGGCATAATGAAGTTCCCAGACACACCTCTGTGAGGATGGAGTTCTACAACTTAGGGTCTACAGAGAAAGAGTGGCCTTTCAGATATTTTGGGCTGGAGTTGTTAAGGCTTTAAACACTAATGTGACCACCTCACCAGCAATTGTGCTCCTCTGGTGGGAGTACAGTGATACCTTGGGTTACATACGCTTCAGGTTACAGACTCCGCTAACCCAGAAATAGTACCTCAGGTTAAGAACTTTGCTTCAGGATGAGAACAGAAATCAAACGGCGGCGGCGCAGCAGCAGCGGGAGGCCCCATTAGCTAAAGTGGTCTTCAGGTTAAGAACAGTTTCAGGTTAAGAACGGACCTCCGGAACGAATTAAGTACGTAACCAGAGGTACCACTGTATAGCTTATGCTCTACAGGTACATTTAGTGGACTTAGAGTTGCAGGCCCAACCTGGTACCAACTGAAATTAGACAAATCGCTACCAATTTGATATTTAGGCAGATATTGAAGATCTCCTAAAGGGAGGTCTTCAAAGTGAAGGGAGGTCACTGTGGTAACACAGTGGTTTCACTTCACCCCCTGAGGATTACTCCATTGTCTCTCAAGTCAGATGGGTGCCAAAAACTCTTTGGATACCCCTGTGAGGAGATGAGGGGAGTGCTGTTTCTGTTTAACTGACTGGGGAGCAGAATTTCAGGCATTAACTTGTCTTAGTCACCCAGTAAGTCCAAAACTAAGTTGAGATTTCAACAGAGATCTTGGAAGAATATGTTCTATACAGTGGCTGGGATTACACAGGCGCTTGTTTCCTCCTTTGGCTGTTCTAGTAAAACAATTTTATTTGGGTGCTTAGCAGAAAACATAGTAAAATAATATTTTATTAGAAAAGCAGTTAGGGGACTAATGCTAAATATGAACATTTGTATTCAGGAATTGTTACTTCAGGGAACAATTAGTTTGCTTCACATTAACAGGCCTAATAAATGAGTTTTCCTGTCATTAGCGTGTTACTAACAGATGTGCAGTGACAGATGAAAAGTGTCCCCAACTGTGTTCTAATCCCAGAATTTGGCTCAAAACAGGCACTGCTAAATTCTTATACAAACTGCTTAATTTCAAGATGGAGACTCCGATTTCCTACATATAAGTTACTTCTATTTCTTACCCATCCTTCACCATAATGTCCCAGGGTGTGTTATAACAATTTAAAAATATATTAAAAACATAACAGATTACAATAAAGAAAATAGGGTATATGAAGCATCTCTTAACTTTATTTGGCACAAAGTATTTTGTGCTTTTCAGATGTTACTATGCTTGTAAAATTAATGCATAGCTTGATTGTGGTGGCTCCTGAATCTCACTTGTGCCCAGCCTACTACTTGAGAAACATCATAGTAACTATTTATTTAGATATTTACATCTCTTTGTATGAAATTGATTTTTATAAAGTATCTCTGAACAAATACCTGGATAGGAAGGGTGGGGTTTTGATAGCATTTTTTCCCCTGTATCCATGATTCATGGCTAATCTGGTTCCTGTGGTGATGGTTTTAGTACCTTCTTACCTTTGGCTAAAAATGTCGTCAAATCCAAGCAGAACTTCAGAAAAGTGCATTATTAATCTCCCCTCACCCCAACTGCTTAAAATTGTGATTAATGGCTTTCATAAACCCATGTATTTGTTTTGAGGTACTAAATGTATACAGCGAGATTATGTTTTTAAAGAATTGTTTAGGTATTATCAATTCTTTTAGGCAAAGAATGTTGCCTGAAAGCCTGAAATTATTAGAGTTCTTAAAATCTTGACTCTTTTCCAAGGCAGCCCCATCTTGCCTGCCCCAAACATCTGTTTTTTCAATCTGAGGTTTTGGGATTTTGTTTTTATATTTTTGTAGGAAAGGGAGCTTTGTGAGGATTGCCTATGACAACCAATTCCATCTTGAATAAAGCTTTAGTATATATGCCCTTTGTTTCTTTGAGCCAAACTATACTACTAAAGCCTAATTAAATTATACCCCTCTCACATAATTTTTCTCCTTTTATTTAAGCATTAACCATTTCCCAGTCGTACTGAGTACAACAAGGAGTGCTGACGTTTATTATGGGAACACGATACCTCAAATCTATTGGGCCATTTTAAGTTACTGATTAAAGTCCCAGGACTATTGGGGGGAAAGATGCTTATTTGCAGAGTATGTGTACTGTGTAGTTCACTGTGCAGAAGTTGTTGTGCACCTAGTCGTTTGAGAATGTTTCCATTTTTCAAAAGGTAAAATAAAAACCTGCTCTTCTGTTAATTGTGGCTGAAATTTGTTCAATGTAGGTGGGGTTGGCTGAAGCTTCAGAATATCAGGTGGACCTTCTGTGTTCACCAAATTCTTTATTCTTCTCCACAAGTGATTCTGCAACAAAACGTTGCAGTGTGTGGAGCTGTCCAGGGTTCCAGCTAGCCATGTCTTCTTTCAGGATACTTCTTTCTATTCCATTCATCCTCTCTCCCCTCCCTCCCTCCTATTTCTACGTCTGCCTACAAGTCAGACAGCATCCCATGCCCACTAAGCAACTGTGGTCTCATTGAGCTATTCTTGTGACGCCCCTTCCTTCTGTGTTTTCTATTAAAATATTCCCGTACTTTTGCAAAGCTTGGAGTTCTCCCAAGCCTGCTGATACCTTTGTTAGTTAGTTAGTTAGTTTGATTTATTACAGCCATTGGCCCATATCGAAAACAATACATCAAAATTTATCCATAAACAATACAATTTAAACAGTTCCAAGTTAAAACACCCATATAAAACCAATTTTACTTCAATTAAGTAAACACTATACACAATAAGCTCCCTCTATGTAAACCGCAATTCAAATCCCTCAGATTTTGGGGGATATGCGTCTTAGTTCTGGCACTTATTGATGGTTCTTAAGTTTAGCTAAGCTGTCAGAGTCATACAGTGATCTATTTCTCCTCTTTTGAAATAAGACATTAATCAGGTATCTAGCGACTGCAAGGGATCTACTTGTGTCTTCGTCGTTTAATAAGTATATTATTTGGGCTTCCTGAGGTCTGTCAGCAATTCTCGATAAATATGGGGCCAGAAACTTGGACCATGAAGCCGAATGTAATGGACAACAGAAGATTATATGATATAACGATTCTATAGGTCCGCTTTTACAGTCACAGAGGAGTGAGATCTGTCCATTGGAGAGTCTGTTACCCAACACATTTGATGGGAAAACATTGAATCTAGCCTTTATAAAGGCATACCTGTGCATCACCACAGATAAGGTAGTTAAATAAGATGGAAGTTTCATTGGTGGTGTTAAGCCAAGGTTTATCGGCGAACAGGTGCCACCACCTGTCGCAATATTAAATCCTGCTGATACCTTCTTCTTGTGTGTGAATGGTTTCTCCCCTGCACCCTGTATGTCACCCCTGTGTGTCATCATAATGCCAGGAGCAGTGTTTTCCTTTGCTGGCATGGCTTAATTTTAAACTGAAGGTAAAGGAAGCAAGGTTTGCAACTGCTGGTGGTGACTGGCAGCAACTTCCAACCTGAGACCCTTTGCCTGCACAGTGTGAAATTGAACCATGCTGCTGAAGGAAGTGTTTCCCTGCGGGGGGCTGGCTCTAAGCACCGTTCAGCTGACTGGCATTTACAGTCAGCCCTGCTTAGGGAAGATTGGCTGCTCTACAGCGTTCCCGATCTCTATGGGACTGCTGATCAGCGCTAAGAACATGTCTAACTTTGCCAAGGCGCAATCAGCAGAGCACCCTTTAAAGCTCCCAACTATTCCTTTGCAACCACGTTTTTACCTGTTTTCATTATATGTGTCAACAGGTGTGAGGCAGGTGGCCATGGTTTGTTGGAGAGACGACTTGGCGGCCAACTAAGGAGCCCTGAAACTGGACAATGAATACATATGAGCAGTGCCTGCAGAAAGCTCTTAACTAAGAACCAAATAAATGGGAGCTCTGCAGTTAAGATTTTTTAAATGATAAATTGCCACTGCTGATTGGAAAGGGGCAACAGTGCTGAGGGAAGGAGGTGATTATTGATCTGTGTAACCCACTTTGCTGAGATGTTGTAAAAGCAAATGTATTGGCTTTGGCTTTGGTTTAGAGATGATTGTGGCACAAAACCTGCACTTTGAAATGCTTTAAACTTTTCATTTAGACACAAAAATCAGAGGGGAAATTTGACAGAATCTTTTATTCTGGAATAACCTAATAAGAAATAGATTTAACTTCAACTAATAACTAGCAAACAACAAAGTATCATTAGTTTTAACAAAACAATGGCATACTATTAATTTGAGAATTGAACCGTAAACATATTAAGCACACTTTTCAGAAAGCATGCTTAAGCTGGCAGCTTCGGTTTTAAGGGAAATTAGCTGCATGGCATCCAAATACAAATTGAAGCACTGCACACATGCTCTAAATGTGTATCTCTGGAGGATCCTAGTGGTGCTCCCACTTTTGTCAAAAAAAGAAATCCTTTATGTTTAGTGAAAGCAGACATTTTAAGAGATTACGCTTGGCAAGCTGTTCTAAATTGGCAGTGGTTCTCTTTAATTCTGTATTAATCTAGTTTTTAGTAAGGGATTTTGAATTCTGCCAGTGACAGCTTGTGCACTGAGAGAAAGGGTCTTGTTTCCCATCATTATGATCTTAGAATGGAGCTAAAAGACTTTCTTAGCAAATGTATTGTCCCAACCCTATAGGACTGACATAACAGGAATAAAGGGAAGGAAAACTTGCAGGAAAAATTCGTAGAAAGGAAAGAGAAGTACTTAACCCCCTTAAGCACACATACACACACAGACATAATTTCCTGCAAATGTCTCCCAGGGGACTTGTTTCCTCCAGCTGGGCTACCTTCCTGTTTTAGAGCTTATGGGGATGGGATAAAATGGGGAGGGTATTTGCAGGGGAAGCTGGGAAGGGTTAAGCATTCCTCTCATTCAGCATAATTTTAAATGTAGGAACATCTGCAGAATTTGTGTTGAGCCTTCATATAGTTTACTTTTTCTTTTTGCTGACACACAAATTAATCTAAACCATTTTGCACTATCAGGGCCAAAATTAGTTTCAACTAATTATAAAATATTGTACAACATTATTGTTACTTGTGTAATGAGTTAACTTATTATTTATGGAAGGTTATTTCTGTTTACAGAACAATTGTTTGATGTTGAAAATGCTGTTGTGTGCCTATAACCTCTATGTGAGCATTAAATAACATCTAGGTATTGATAACTCATTTTCAAACGTGTCTTGGCTAGAGGAGCCTAATACAGAATGCAGGCCTCTCCGTTAGTAAAGCATTTATCTGAATGTCTTCTTTATTGTTAACTATCTACATTCCTACTTCCTTTGCCATATTCCTCCTGAAGAATGCACCATTTCCTAAAATTCTGCACCACAGGGTTTCACACAGTATAGCTTTTACTTTGCTTTTCCATAAGTTCTTGTACACATTTGTAAGCAATCTGAGGCATAAGTGAATCTGTTTAAAGTTTCTGAACCTGATTTAGCAAAAGGGATTGGAGTAACAGATGGCTTGATTCTTTTCATTTCAATGCATGTGAAATTATGAGCCCACGAAGAACAATATGGTCTTTCACTTCATCATGGGTGTATATGCACAGTGTGGTTATCAGCTTACAATTGCAGGACCGTAACTTCTAGTTCATTGTTCCCCTAGATGAGCACAATGCCAGGATTGCCGACAAGGCCTTGCTTCTATGACATTGACCTGGACCCTGAAACGGAACAAGTCAAGGGGTTGTTTTAATAAAACCACAAAAATAAGGTGAGTGGAAGTTCTTGTTAAGTATGAGTCCCTTTGGTGTTTGACAGTAGTAATGAGCTAAAGAGCTTTCAAATGGACTTTTAATGTTTCTTTTCTCACATCTTGTGGCTTTCATCTGTGTCATACCCAAATCTTTAATAAAATATATCAAGGATGTTTCATAGGAAATCACTTATGTTATTTATTTATTTAAATATGAATGTGATTATGTTTTACTGCTAATAGTTGTATGCTTTGGAATGTCAATCTAAATTCACTAAGTGCTTATCATTTCCTCCAATGCCCCATCAGTTTTGGTACAGTGGATGCTCATGTTGCGAACGTGATCCATGCGGGATGCATGTTCACAACCCGCAGCGTTCGCAACCCGTGTCTACACATGCGCGGGTTGCGATTTGGCACTTCTGCGCATGCGCAAAGCACAATTTAGCGCTTCGGTGCATGCGTGACCGCCGAAACCCAGAAGTAACTCGTTCCGGTACTTCCGGGTTTCGGCAGTTCACAACCTGAAAAAACGCAGCCTGAAGTGGCTGTAACCCGAGGTATGACTGTAGTTCTCATTTTCACCATGGGGTGGAGGAAGTGGGGAGGAAGAAACAGGATCCAGCGAAGTCCAGCGAACTGCATGACTCTATAAGTTAAGTCTACAGTTGAGAGCAGCTGAGACTTGGTTAGTCAGGGAGGGCCAGAAGAAATTAGCTTGCTGTGTCCCTCACCACATACAGTAAGTATCCCTAGAAGATGGGGAACTAAGGCTGAGGGAGTATGTTCCATCAAGTTAATTTCTGCACTATTGAGATATATATACTGCTCTCTATCCCAACCTTATCTAACCTCTTTGGGGAAGTTACAGATAGGTAGCCGTGTTGGTCTGCCATGGTCAAAACAAAATAAAAAAATTCCTTCCAGTAGCACCTTAAAGACCAACTGAGTTAGTTCTAGGTATGAGCTTTCGTGTGCATGCACACTTCTTCAGATACAGTAGTACAGATACAGTATCTGAAGAAGTGTGCATGCACACGAAAGCTCATACCTAGAACTAACTCAGTTGGTCTTTAAGGTGCTACTGGAAGGAATTTTTTTCTCTTTGGGGAAGATAGCTCAGATAGAGCTTCGTGTTGTGCTTGAATAAGGCCCAAGGTTTAATATCCCGCATTCCAAGGAGTCAGCTGGGAAGGGGAACCTGGAGAGCCTATCCCATTTCCTGACAGCATCACACAGCTCTTCCTGTCCTTAGTACCTACACAGATTTCTTTGAGTTAGGCTGATATTCCACTTCATTCACCAGACTTTGAGTTCAGTTTGTGACATCTTGCACATCAGCATTTAAAACATTCCATAATATGGCAACAATTCAGATATCGGCTAAAGGAAATCTTATAGGTGACATCCAATTCATTGTAAACTGGATTTTTTTGTAAACCACTTACAGTTTATGGATGGATAAGCACTATATAAATGCTGCTAAATAAAAATAAACAAATAAAACATTATGCTTGGTCCAGCTTCTCTTACAGGAATATCAAAAGCCCTTTTGTGTAACCTTCTGCGCCCAGGCTTTATGAAGTGCATTTTGCAATTATACTTTTTGTTCCCATTTCAAGTACAAAAAGTACTGCCTGAATTTTCCAGAGAATTCCAGCAAGTATTGAATAAACAAGTTTATGCCTTCCTTGCAAATGCACCGTGGATTATTTTAAGACTCCAGGGACGTAGTCGCATCCTATTAAAGTCAATTGCAAAACAACCATTGATTTTAATTACTCTGAATTGCACACAAAGTGCTTAAGCGTTTGGAAAGCAGTTAAGACCTCAGCTACTTGGGATCACCCAGTCCTACATTCCTGAAATATGCTTGGACTTTGATGAACACAGGGGGAAAGGAATTCTACAACTATAGAGCCACTGTTCAGACCACATCTCTACAGACATTGTGGTCATAAACTCAGTGTACAGGTAAGCCCTATTCAGACACGATGCTGGCTGAATGCCAAGGCGACATTTTTCCACCTTCGCCGCATCAAGCAGTTGGTCCCTTACCTTTCCTGCCCCGACTTGGCCACAGTGATCCATGCGATGGTCATCTCCAGGCTTGACTACTGTAATTCGCTCTATGCGGGGCTGCCCTTGAAGCTGTCCCAGAAACTCCAGCGGGTACAGAATGCTGCAGCGAGGCTCCTCACGGGGTCTCTGCCATGGGAGCATATTCACCCAGTGCTTTTCAAGCTGCACTGGCTCCCGGTGGAGTACAGGGTCAGATTTAAGGTGCTGCTTTTGACCTTTAAAGCCCTTCACGGCCTAGGACCCTCGTACCTACGGGACCGCCTCTCCCGGTATGCCCCACGGAGAGCCTCAAGGTCCATAAACAGCAACACCCTAGTGGTCCCGGGCCCTAAGGAAGTTAGATTGGCTTCAACCAGAGCCAGGGCCTTTTCAACTCTGGCCCCGGCCTGGTGGAACGCTCTGTCTCCTGAGACCAGAGCCCTGCAGGATCTGATTTCTTTCCGCAGGGCCTGTAAGACAGAGTTGTTCCGCCTGGCCTTTGGCTTGGAGCCAATTTGATTCCCTCCCTCCCTCTCTCTCTCTCTCTCTCTTTTTTTTCTTTTCCTTCTCCTCCTGCGATGAGGCTACATTTTAATATTTTAATGTTCCATTATTTTAATGTATTTTATTTTTGTTTTTAAGTTGTAATCATTCATCTTGTTTTTATTATTGTTTGTAAGCCGCTCTGAGCCCGGCCTTGGCTGGGGAGGGCGGGGTATAAATAAAAAATTATTATTATTATTATTATTATTATTATACATGCCTCCATGTGCAAAGGAGCACACACCCCCCCAACCCTCATTTTAGACTTGGTCCTCTAACTTGTGGAAGGTGACAGGGAGTGATGCTGGGTGGGAGTGGAGTGTAATGCACTTGTCCTCACTTATGAGTATGGGTGTATATGCAAGCAGCATACTCAGATAAGACTATAGCAAGCATCAGGTTTAAGAGATGCCAATGGGATGTAAGAGAAGAGGCAGTCACTCCAACAGCAACTAGGACATGAAGGGTGGATCATAACCAGCACTTTGATCATAAACCCAGAAGGTAATGCTGGAAACATTGGTGCTTTCAGCATTTCTCCTCCCCCCACAAAGTAAAGGATCAGCTTGTGATGATCTGCACCAATGTGAAGCTTGCAGACCATCATAATAGGCACCTCTTCAGAGTGCAGTACTATTTTCAAGCCTTGAAGTTACAAAATGATAGCTAATGCATCTATAGCTGATAAAAGAAACCACTGACACTATGCGCAGAATTGCCAAGGGGGGGGGTGGAAAACACAATTTTCATGGCCTACAGCTGAAATGGGGAACCTCTGCTTCACGAGTCTCCTAACCCAACCTCTTTCATTTTCCCCAAGCCATATCCCTTCTCCCTCACCTCCTACTTGCTTGACCTGCAGAGAGCTCACAATGGAGAGAGATGCTCGCTTGGTGATCTCTTCCCTTCTACATTTCTTCGCTGTGCTCCTTTCTCAGAACACAGCAAGGAAGCCAAGCTAGGAAAGGAAACAGTGTGTGTGAATGGGCTTTAGTCTCACCTACTTCAGGCTTTGGCACCACCCACTGCATATGGCCCTCAACCACTTTCCCATGAATGAATACAGTCCTCAGGGGTGAAAAAAAATCTCTACCCTGGCCTGCAGGGTAGTAGCATGTTGGCTGCAGTGAGCTGCTGCATGCCCTTTATTTCTGGCCACACTCACATAACACAACCTCAAATTCCAAGGATCAATGATGTGGAGTATTCCGGTCTCTACAGGAATTTATGAACAGAAAAAATATGTAGAATTGGACCTTAGCTGGTAATAATGCTTGTAATTATAATTCTCTGTAGCATTGATAATAGTTTAATTAAGTATTCTAATTAAGAAAAAGGCATTCGCAAACTTATTCTGTATGAGATTGGAGTAGTTGCACTGACATAAATCTGAAAGATGAGAATAATTTTTTCTTCACTGCTCTAACATACACAGACCTGTAGGATAATACATTAGGGATCTGTCTATATTAGGAGAAAGTACACTACACCATGTAGAACAGTTAAGTGTTTTGCTTTACTTACCCTCCAGGCAAAATAATTCAAGCACAGTAATGTTACAGATAATTTGCAGTCTGATATTCTTTTTTAAGAGAGAACCAAAAAAAGACATGTTTCTTCAAACAATGAAAAAAGGAATTCTTGAAATACTTAACTTTTTTCCTATTTTCCAGACTTCTGCAGCTTCCATGTTTTCCTGGAGTATGACAAGCATGAATTTGAAGAATGCCTATCATGTATCTCTGCAACAATATTGGAATACACCAAAGCAAATAAATATAATATTTCTTGAAACCTGTAATAAAAAAACCAAAGCAATTTTTTTTTAAAAAAAAGCAGTGCTAACTAATTTATTGTAAAGTGGCAGTGTTAAGGAATGTTTTTCAAGACATGCTATTGCCTGCATTCTAACTAGTGGGTGTAGGTAGTGGGAAATGATACAGAAATATCTTTTCCACTTTTTAAGATTTTGATTTATTATTTAAGATGCTTTACCTCACTTGGGTCAGCCTAGAAAATCAGCATTAAAAGAATAATGCTGTCTGGTGCAGTTTAATGCATTTTATGGGGTATATATGCAGCTTCTTGAATTCGGCAGCTGTAGCACCAAGCAAAATTATCTGGGAATGTCTGTGCTATCTTTCAGTGTTACCTACTGGGGTTGGGGGAAGCTAGGGTTTCAAATACAGGATCTCTCTTTTCATAAAATAGCCCAGGAATTTTACAGAAATTGAAAATAAGTGTTGTTGTTTTCCCATGTGGCCAAACAGCTGTGAAATGTTCATAACTTCATGTATCTCACTGTTATTGGTCTTTGCAAATGAGTTCACGTTTCTGGCTTACTGCTTTGTACTCTCCTCAGTATACCAAATGTCAACAAGCTTTCTTTCTTTTTACAGTCAATAGAAGTAAATCTTTATGTGCAGGCCTGCAACTTTCATTTTTAAAAAAATGTACATAGGTTCAGTACAGTATTGGGTTTCTGAAAGAAGCTTTGCCCTTATTTGGATAGTACTTTAACATAACTGTACTGCATTATAGTGTTAGGTTAACAGGAGGAACCAAAATACTATTGTCTATTGAATGATGTATTTGCTGCTGCTTCTAGTCAGCAGTTGGCACTGTCCGTCAAGTATCCAGTGCTGTGTAAGTAGGGTACCTCTCATTCTCTCTTTCCTACTGTGCCCCCCAAAACCTCTCTTGAGGAACCAGGGACACTTAGGGGGGAAACTGGAAAGTGGAGCAAGGCAGTGCAGTAGAGGGAAGAACTGGAGAATGAGAGCTTGCAAAAGTAGCTTTTGCAAGCTACCTGAGTCAGATTTTAAGCAGTTCTCCCATCCTAGGCCTTTCCTTGGTGATGTGCTTAGGAAGTTGCAGTGAAAAGGAAGGTTTGGGAAGCCTCCTTGCAGGAGCAGACATCTAGCACTGGATTAAATACCACAATACCTTAGTTTGGATGTTACAAATTTGGTGCCCTTTCAGAAATCTAAAATGCATTGACGTGAAGTTTATGCTGACAGATTGTTAATAGAACACACTATTTTGACAGATAATTTGGCAATATTGTTTCTCAAAATCATTTCTCATGACTATTATTGGTGTGAGTGATAGCATGCACAGTATTTCCCTTCCAACATCTATGGCATATTGAAAACAGTTTGATTGCATTAACTCCAGGCAGGCACCGCAGTCTTCCCTTCATTCAGAGGCTTATCAACAATCCATCCCACACAATTGTCTGAAATCTGGTAAACATATGACAAGTGCCCGAAAATAAACTCAATTTTAATCCTCAGAAATTGCATCACTGAGTTTCTGGATACTGGAAGTCCATTCATTTTGTCAATTATATGATTTGGTTAGAACAGTGCTTTTGAAGAAAAAGATGGTTCATTTTCTAGACCCCTGTAATACAGAACTGGGTGGAGCAGAGGGACTTAATACTAAAAGGTGCTAATTGCTTTGTCTGCTGGTCACACATAAGAAACTACTGTTTCTACCTTCAGATAAATTTCATGCTGTCAATGATGTGGTAGGCAAATCTACTTGACGATTTGAGGGTATCCTTAGGATGGTGAAAGCATGTTAATAACAGAATGCACAACCCTGTCAAGATAGTCTACTAAATCTTCACCTGTTCCTTCGGAGAACTCTGAGCTTTAAGAGCTACAGAGCAGGATTAAGGGCATCCAAGTTTAAATCTGCTTGAAGAAAATGATAAAACTCCTCCTTCTGTTTACAATGTGGCTGTGTGCAAAGCTTTTGGAAGGAAAGCAACAGAAGTAAAGCACTGTAACAGCAGCTAAGACATAGGACTTGCTCAAAAAGTGCCAATTGGGTTCAAACTGGCACTTTTTGTAGAACTTGTTTCTCCTTTGTCAGTGTGAGATTCTTGAACCTATCAGTCCATATTCCATCCTTTTTCACCTCAATTCCAAGCAATTCCAAGGCTTCTCAGATTGCCTTGCCTAAAGTGTTGAAATCTTAATTTTTTACTTGTGGTTTGAGGAGCATTTTATTATAAGGCAATGTGGTGTGGTGGTGAGAGTTGAATTTCACCTAGGAGACTAGTGCTCAAATCTGCAACTCTCTCTTGAAGCTCACTGGGTATCCTTAGGGCAGTTGCTGTCTCATAACCTAACCAACTTACAGAGTTGTTGTAAAGATAAAATGGTGAGGGGGGGGGGAACCATGTACACTACCTTAAGCTCTGAGGAAAAGTGGGATATAAATGTCATAATAAATGCTTCTGCAAACTTGGTGGGAGTTGGTGGATTAAAAGGGGTGAGGCACACCACTTGTTTATCCTAAGAGGCTCTAGAGTTAGAATGTAAGCATCCTACAAAATTAAAATTCTCAAGGTTTCATAAACAGAATTCATTAAGAAACCACTTAGAACTACCAACACACCATGATGCACTGGTCCAAACGCTATCCTTGATTTCCAGATTTTTACTGCAATATCTTTGTTGCCTGGCTGACAGCTCTTTCTCCTGGATATGTGTGCTCCGCTCCCCACCTTTTAGAAAAATAAGCTGACTTATAGGCAACATAAAGTGGAAAAGCAGACTATCCATTTAGAAACATTTGGTGACAAGAAAATGGCTGTTGGGATGTAGCTGGACAATTGTACATTGTTGGTTTGCAACCAATTTGTTTATGTAACAAATCAGTTACATTCAAATATTTCTACAAGTGTGGTCAAAATTGCAACTCCCAGATCAGTAATCCAAACTGCAGTGCATTATATATACACATTATTATGTGTGCGAGTTAATGTACATTTGCTGGAGTGTTTTTCATGCAAAAGCTCAAATATTTATTCCCAAAGTAAACCTTTTCATTCAAAAAGTTTAAAGGACATTTGGAAGACGTTAGCTTGCATAAGCTGTCATACAATAAAGGGCTTGGCAGAAAAAGTAGAATCACTCTGAGAGTTAAAAAGCATGGGGAAAGGGAATCGTGTGCAATATGAGCATAAAACAAAATGTTCATGAATAAAATTTATAGGAACTCTCTCTCTCTCTCTCTCTCTAAATATATATATTGCTGTATGCAAACCACAACAATTAGTATTTAATAGTTTCCTTTTGAATTTCCAACTTTTCTACTGCTTTTGCTATGTCTTGCAGACCATTTAAAGTAGACCAAGGGTTCCCAAATTGTGGTCCATGGGAAGCCAGTGGTCCACAAGCTACATTCAGGTGGACAATGGCATGTCTGTGAATTTGTGTTTGAAGACAGGAGGTGGTACAGCTGTGCATTAAATGTTCATATTGATTTTTAACTATTTTTTTGCATTCTATATCTTATATTGTATTTCAGTTTAAATTCTATCCAACTAAGTTCCTCTCAGAGGAACTCTTTGACATGAATGAACTTAGTCATGTCTATCAACTTCATTGGGTCTACTCTGTGTAGGACTAGCACTGGATACCTAAGAAATAAAAGAAGAAGCAATAACATACAAGTTAATAGCCCTACAGCATCTAGCACAGTGTGTTACAATTGCTACAACAAGCAGAAAAATCACTGAATGATCCATCAAGATCCTTGGTAATTTTCAAGTGGTTCATGAAGAAAAAGGCTTCGGAACCACTGCAGTAGACCATCTCTGTACAGATCAACTCCCCTAAACAAAAAAATCCTAATATAGCAGTTGTTAACTCTGGGATAGGGATCATTAGATCTGAGAGTGAAGTCAAACCGCTGCGCCTCCCGGGGCGCAAGCCTGGGCAATGTGTATGGAGGTCCTGGGCTGCCCAGATGACAAGATGCCCCCCTCTTGGTCTCACTGATGTGAAACAAAGGAAAGCAGAGTAATATGTTTGGCACCAGCTTGGCTGCAGGAATTGCTGGAAAGAGAAATACAAGGCTCCATCCAACCGCTCAATCCTGTCCATCCCTAACTCACAGAGGAGTACACAGGGGCATAAAATTAGTATAGTATAAGGAGGGTGGGTATAGGAGTGGTTGCAATCTTTTTTCTTGATGAAAAGCAGTGTACCAAATGCTTGAATAAAATTAAAAATTGCATAAACGCCCCACTAAAAATGGCCTGGCAAGGACACATGAGTTCCCAGAATGTATGACATACTGAGATGGTACAGGAAGAAGCGGGGTGGGTAGTGGAGAGAGAATCGGCCAGCTCAAGCCACTAATATCATATAGTAAGCTTTTCACTCATTTTACCTGGTCCTAGTGGAAGATTTTCTGTGGACACAACAGCATGACTGTGTTACCATGCAAATACAGTGGTGCCTCGCAAGACGAAAAGAATCCGTTCCGCGAGTCTCTTCGTCTAGCGGTTTTTTCGTCTTGCGAAGCAAGCCCATTGACGGCTTAGCGGATTAGCGCTATTAGCGGCTTTTAGCGGCTTATCGGCTTAGCGGATAAGCAGATAAGTGGCTTAGAAAAAGGGGGGGAGGAAAAAACCCCCGCAGGAACTCGCAAGACATTTTCGTCTTGCGAAGCAAGCCCATAGGAAATTCGTTTTGCGAAGCACCTCCAAAACGGAAAACTCTTTCGTCTAGCGAGTTTTCCGTCTTGCGAGGCATTCGTCTTGCAGGGCACCACTGTACCTTTCAAATCTGGTTTTGCAATGAATCAATCTTCTGAATCTTAGAAAGCTGTAAGTCAGACTTCAGAAGCTCAAGATATTCAATTAATCTCTCACTACTTTATTTAAACACCAGTCCAGTTGCATAAATGTACTCCAGCCTCAATTTACAAATGGTTGGCTGCTGATATATATCTCTAAATGTTTCTCTTTCTTCCTGAACCAGACACTGGCATTTGTCAGATACATTTACACATGGGTCATTCTATATGTCTCTGCAGAAACCTTGAAGCTAAGCCAGAACCCTGAAGCTGTCATTAATGCAAAACCAACAAAAATGATAAATTGTTTGTTCACAGATAGCTGTAGCTGAGCAGATGTGCTTATATTTTGCTTAGTAGTTGATTAATATGAAAGAAAGTTAAATTCTTTGTGTGTGTGAATTTGATTTTTTGTTTGCAATTCTTTAGGAAGCACCACAAAGCTAGTAACTTATTTTAAATCACTACAGCTCTTTCGGGAGGAAGAGGGGATGTACTTTTATTGAATAAATAACAAAATTCTCCTAAGTATTTATCACACCTCCTAATTCTTTTGTTTAAAAATCTAGATAAACTCATCAGTTACCAGAAAGCCAACCAATTACACACATCTTACCTGAGAAAGGCAGAGAAATCACTGAAAAGTGAACAGCAAATTTTGAAAGCTCACAGGCGCATATTCAGTCTTTCTAAAGTTATATTCTATGAAGTACAGTGGTACCTAGGGTTACAGACACTTAAGGTTACATACGTTTCAGGTTACAGACTCCACTAACCCAGAAATAGTACCTCGGATTAAGAACTTTGCTTCAGGATGAGAACAGAAATCGTGCTCCGAAGGCGCGGGGGCAGCGGGAGGCTCCATTAGCTAAAGTGGTGCTTCAGGTTAAGAACAGTTTCAGGTTAAGAACGGACCTCCAGAACCAACTGAGTTATTAACCCAAGGTACCACTGTAGTACTATACATACAAAACAGGTTTGTGCAGATTTATTACCTCAGTGGGGACTAGGTCCTTGAATGCTAGAATATTAGATAAAGCTAAGTGACTTCTGAATGATTTTACTGCAGGGGACCCCTGCCCAAACTGAATTGAATATTCACTCCATTTATACATTTCAACCAGTTGCAGAAATGAAATGCAGTTATAACCCTTGAAGTAGGTGACAGAGGATGCATCCCCCCCCAGTTGTTTTTACTTTCCTTTTCTAATACACAAAAGGCAATAAAAACAATGAAGAGATCAAAGCAAGAAAGAGAATGGAAGGAAGGATACAAGAAGAGAGCAGTAGTATTCCAAAAACAGCAGCAAAATTCCAGACAGTTGCCCTTCATATTATCCAAGAATGTTTTCCTAAAATAATCTTCTCTTAGAAGATTGCCTGCTGCCAATCATGTTCCTTTACTTACATGTATTCAGTAAATGGATGGTAAACTTTAGAAACGTTGTCCTTCATTTTCAGATTGTGTAGGGTATATTTTGTGTTTTCCCCCCAATAAAGCAATGGTCTAGATCTGGAGGTACCAATAGTCTTGCTTCTCCTGAGGCTGACTTGCAGTGTTTGACACTGGGGCTATGTTCCTAATCCCACTTTACTCAGAAGAAAGCTCTATTGAATTCTATGGGGCTTCCTCCTAAGTAAGTGGGATTAGGAACATAGATGGTTAGGCTTTCATTGTCATTTGCTGTGCTCTTAAACAAACATCTGTGTCACTACATAAAGTCAATAGTGTCAAAAGGGCTTCCTAACTTTCAAATATGAACACCAAAATTAAGCTCAGCTGGCTGTAGTACAAGTCTGTACATAATGGATGAACATGCCAACATCACTGTGTACCCTATATGTTTACTTAAATGCAGGGATGAATAGCAGGTTTTCCCAAACCACATCATGGTCTATCACTTCAAATGCTGAGTTCTCCCCATTTGAAGCAAACTGTTCTTTCCAGTCTTTCCACCCCTACCTTCTCATGCACTCAGGAATCAGAAAATGCAGGGCACATACTCGTGATACCACACAGCTGATTTATGAAATTGGGAGTCAGACTGGATAAATCTAATTTGGCAACCAAGATTGTTTTCCAGGAAAATCCTATTTTTTGTGCATAAATAAACCCAAGCTTCAGATGATATTATGCAAACAACTGCACTTTGGATCTACTGACCTTTTCTTGCGAGGAATCTTATTCGGAATAAGAAAATTTCCCTTTTAAAAAAGGGAAACATTGACAGCTATGGCCAGGATTTTTGTCGGGGGGCAGGCCTTTTGATGGGGAGGGGGGCAGAACCTCAGTTTGCTATGTATTTTTTATTGATTGTGGGGGCTGCCCGCCTTGGCAATGCCCATGACATTATTCAAATCATACCATTTTGAAGCAGAAGGCAAAAGCCATGTAATTGCATTCATTAAAAAGGTGCTCTGCCCTCCTGTTTACAAATTTGAGTTTAATTCCTATTTAACTAAAACTTAAGAGAAGCTAAAGATGTGCTTATTGACTGATAGAATATGTAGTAGTTCCATGCAGGTTAGGCAACACGAAGGGCTTGTGAGTAATTATTAACCCTTTCAAACAATATGTTGGGTGATGAAAAAATTAGGCAGGTGCCACAATTAAGCAAATCATGTGTATGATTTGTATGAATGCAGATCTCAATGAGCTCCTGAACAGGTGCCAAGATACAGTGCTGGGACTGATGGCAGAGAAATTGATCCAGTTAAGAGGAGCAACTAGTATTCAGAGTCATACTGTCTCCAGCAAAATCTTCCATGGATTTTCTTTCAATATGATGGCTACCACTTCATCCAGTAGCAGCTGGTGAGGCTGCATGGGCGCAGAGACTGTGCTGCATTCTTGCAGTGGCAGACCCAATCCAGTGCTGTGAGCTCCCTACTGCTTTGCCCACCCTTTTCCCTCTCTGTAATCAGCACTTAGAACTGTCAGGAGTTCCACTGGTTGCTAGTACTCACTAATGACTGCATCAGGTGGGAACAAATGCCATAGTTTCACAATGTGCTGTGTGAAGAAGTACCTTATTTTGTCTCTCCTGGATCTTCTGACATTCAGCTTCAGTGGACGGCTCTTAGTTCTGCTGTTATGAAAGAGGGAGAAAAACTTTTCGCCATCCTCTTTCTCAACACTGTGCATTTTAAACAACTCTATTGTGTCTCCTCTTACTCACTTTTCCTCAAAACTGAAGAAAACACAAAACCTGTAACCTTTCCTCATAGGAGTGTTGCTCCACTCCCTTGATGATTTTGGTTGCCTTTTTCTGATCATTTTTTCAGCTCTACAATAACTTTTGGAAGTGTGGTGACCAAAACTCTACACAGCATTTCAAAGGTGGCCATACCATGGATTTGTATAATGACACTATGAAACTGATAGTTTTATTTTCAATCCCTTTCCTAAAGACCCCATCTAGCTTGGTACATCATTTTCACAGCTGCCATACACTGAGTCAACTTCTTCATTGATTCTTTCCTGGTCACTTTCCTGGTCTGTCACTGCCGGTTCAGACATCATGAGTGCATATGTGAAATTAGGGTTTTTTGCACCAATATGCATATTTTCCCACTTGCTTACATTGAATTGGGTTTCCCATTTTATTGCCCATTTATTCTTGCTTGCTGCTTCCTATTTCTTAATCAGTAACTGATACATAAGATGACCTTTCTTCTCAAACATTCTAAAAGATAGGACAACATGCAAACTAGCTCTTTTGTTCTCTGTTCTATATATAACTGTAAAGCAGTCTGCCTCCCAGGGTAAAAATGACTTCCTGTATATTAAGAGCTCCTCTGCTAATATAATACTGTGGGCTTTGCATTATTCCTTCTGAGAATCAGCCTTAGACTCAGGTAACAGCGGTGGCAGCAGGAGAGTTCAGATGGCCTGTGCTGATTAATTACAACTGTATACTTAATCTGTAATCAACAGATCAACCAATTAATCACTGACTAATTGATAAATGGCTTCAACTGTAATTTTAACTTAACTCACATTTCCCCACCAATTTGGTAGTAAATAAGAACAGGTCATAACTTTTCCCACAGAACGTTAGATTACTGTATTAATAAATGTAATCCATACATTCTGTTTTCACTCATATATAGAAATCAAAATCAGATGTTTACTTGCTAATAGTTTATAGCTGCAAGATTCTGTGTTGTAGCACTGAGGTTGCAGATGTTTTCCCCGATCCAGCAAGAGGAGTGTGCAACAAATGAAAATTGGACTTGGTTGAATGTTATGGATGCTAGTGTGCATGCAGGTAGGCATTTGAATCACTATCTGAAACCACTATTTGTGCCCAACACAGCTTACTGGAACTGTATTGGTGCCTCTGAGTTTGCATATATTTTATGTATTTGTTTATTACATAAGCACACATTTTTATCCAACCTTAAGGCCTTTATCCAACTTTTATCTTCACAAAAATCTATTTACAATCTTTATTGTTTAAGAAGGTCACAGTTCCATTAAAAAAAAGTAAAGCTAAAGAATGTTTATTGTAGAATATCTGATGCTGTTAGTTAAAGCTAACTGGATGGCAACCCTGAGTTGAGTTCTGAATACTGAATGCCTAAGTGTTTTCCTGGGAAAAAAGGCCAGGTATTTATGTGGAGAAAATTGGGATAATTATACACACAGTGGTCCCTTGGTTCTCAAACTTAATCCATTCCGGAAGTCCGTTCCAAAACCAAGGCGCACTTTCCCATAGAAAGTAATGCAAAATGGATTAATCTGTTCCAGACTTTTAAAAACAACCCCTAAAACAGCAATTTAACATGAATTTTACTATCTAACAAGACCATTGATCCACAAAATGAAAGCAATAATCAATGTTCTGTACTATAACAGTACTGCAGATGATAAAAATTACAATTATTTTTTTTCCTTACCTGCACTGATGATAGTCATTGTTTGGATGGCGGGCTTCTATCCATTTCCGCAATCACACAATCACACAATCAATCAATCAAAAAATGAAAACAAGCCACAGACACAAAAATGAAAAAACCACACAAAAACGCAAAAAATAAATAAATAAAAATTAACGCAGTAGCAAGAAGATGATCAGAATCCCCCTTCGGATCTTGAAATATGGGTCCCCTCAATAAAATTTAAAATTCGGCTTTGTAATTCGGAATTTATGTGATGTGATTTGATTTGATTGGCCAGTTAATAAAAATTATTTTAAAAAAAAGAAACGCAAAAAAATAGCAAAAACTTAAGCACCAAATATCACCTCAGAACAGTGCAATCAGAAACGGAAGGCTTTAATTATGATGGGGGCAGGGCTTAAATTTGCTGCTTAAGGGTAAAAGGAGAGGGTGAAAGCCTTCATTACGATGGGGGAGACACTTCAGTTTGCCGCTTAAGGGTAAAAACGGGACGAAAAAAGCCTTATTTACGATGGGGACTTAAATTTGCTGCTTCAGGGTAAAATGAGAGGGGGAAAGCCTTAATTACTATGTGGGGGACTCAAATTTGCTGCGCAACAGTAAAAGCAGCAGTTCAGGAGCACGTTCGGCTTCTGGGGCAAAGTTTGAAAACTGGAACACCTACTTCCGGGTTTGCAGCGTTTGGGTTCCAAGTTCTTTGGGAACTAAGCTGTTGGAAAACTGAGGTACCACTGTAGTAAGCTTCCCTGGACTGACTCAGCCCAATGTTCTGCTTAGATGTGTCAGATAATTAAAAAACCCAAAATGGTGGATGATTAGCTAAGTCTGCCCTGTGCACATTTATTTGGAAGTAAGTCTCACTAAATTTCTTAATATTTATTAAGACTAGAATCTTAATGTGGTTCATCTTAAGCTTAAACCAAAATTTGATTGAAATCAAAAGAGTAAGCTATTTCCATGAGGTCTGGTAACATTCTCCATCAAAGCTTTTTCTTTTAAATTCACATATAGTCACGTATTTAAAAATGCATCTCTCTATGTGAAATGTCTTTTTAAACTTGAGAAAAATTCTTTTGAACAGAAGCGTAGTATAAATTATATTTGTCCAGTATAACTGGTTTGTATTCCAGTTGATTAAGCAGTTAAGAAAAATAATTATAGAGATTATAATTGTTTCTAGAAAATATCCTTAATGAACTCTCCTCTGTGCTTTTGTTCAGCAACCTGCAGCATAAAAAATCCAACTCTTAAAGCTAAAAAATAATCAAATATGTGCAGTACGTGACCTGCTTAAAGAACAACATTGTTTGAGGAAGCTGAAGGGACACGTCTGTGTTTGCTTTTCCGTTACCACAGTTCAGCAATTTCTTACTAGTCTATCTCCATGTAGAAAAATGCCATATGTGAAGCAACCTATAGTTTTAGAGATCTCCACTCTTCATTTATAAGTAACCAAGAAAGCATGCCCAAACTGAAATAACTGGAAGATCTGAGTATGAAATTAAAAATGAAAGGCGTGCATTTCATCATTCATGTATTGAAGAGATAAATTTTATGATGCTTTTACTTTAGCTGAGAGAAAAGTCTTGTCAAGTAAAAAAATTAAAAAATCAGGAATCCTTGGGAACTCCCCCCCCCCCAATGTATATAGAGCACCAAGCAGATGAGCAGTCAAAAATTACAAAGCTTCAATGTCATTACTGAAACCTGCACTGAGAACCTGAAAGCTATTTAATTCCTAGTGTCTTCTGGTAGAGCTTTTTTCCAAACTGGGTTGGCCTTTTCCTGTCATCCCTGTTTTGGGGAACATTTTGGGAATTCTGAGAAGGTGTCAGGGGCACCAGTCAGAAAATAGCTGCCACCAGGGTTGTGTACTAACACAAAATAGCTGCCACCTCTAAAAGAGCTTAGGGACGAGGGAGTGTGTTGTGAGCAGCCAAAAAGCCTCCTGAGCGAGGGGAGCAGGGAGGGAGATGGCAGGCGTTTCCAGCTCTTTCCCATCTGGGAAATGTGCCCCCCTTTAACCCCTTCCCTGAATCTCCCCGGAGCAGCTGCAGTGCTACAACATAATACCGGGATGTATGGGGGTGGGGGAATCCTCAGCGAGCCCCACTGACCACAGGATACACTCCAAAGCAACTACTCTATTCCAAACTTAAAAATGGAAAGCGTAATGCTGGTGGTCAGCAAAAGAGGTTTAAAGACTCTCTCAAGGCAAATCTTTAAAAATGTAGTATAAACACTGGCATTTGGGAAACACTGGCCTGTGAGCTCTCCAGTTGGAAAACAGCCTTTACCAAAGGTGTCCTGGACTTTGAAGATGCTCGAACTCAGGACGAAAGGGAGAAACGAGCTAAGAGGAAAGCATGTTTGGCAAACCCTCACCATGATCAACTCCCGCTCAGAAACCTATGTCCCCACTGTGGAAGGAGGTGTGGATCCAGAATTGGTCTCCACAGTCACTTACGGACCCACCGTTAAGACCTGTTGTGTTCATGGAAGACAATCTTACTTGGCTACAAGTGATTGCAAAAGTAGAAAGAAAGAAGACACTCAAAGAAGGTGTGGAAAGCACATTAAGTGGGGATGTTGCAAGCAGTTGAAGGCAAAGGTGGGGCAGGGGTGAGGGTTGCAAAGAGGGAGGGGGGCCTTAGTCCTCCAGTGGGCAACTGACCTGGGGTTGGGCTCTGCTTCCCAGGGAAGCAGGAAAGTGCAATCCAAAGGCAGCGCTGAGGGCACTGCAGAAGTGCCGTGTGGAAATGTGCGTGCAATGGTGCAGCGTTTGTGGGGGAGGGAACCAAAGGAGGATTTGCTTCGGCAAGAGAGAGTTGAGGGGTAATGAAGGAGAACCCCCCACAGCCCACTTTGCCTCTGTGTGATCTGTGCTGTCTACTTGCACAGTGTGGCCCAAAGTGCTGCAGGATCACCAGTGCAGCACCCCCTTTAAAAACCTCCCATCCCCCCAGCTCAGAACTGAAAGGTGCAGCCTTCTGAGTGGCGTAGGAACATGCAGCCCAGACTGCTCGTGCACACCGCTCTTTTGCACTGTCTACATGTTTAAAGGTAAAGGTACCCCTGACAATTAAGTCCAGTCACAAACAACTCTGGGGTTGTGGCGCTCATCTCGCTTTAAAGGCCGAGGGAGCCGGCGTTTGTCTGCTTCCACAGACAGTTTTTCCAGGTCATGTGGCCAGCATGACTAAGCCGCTTCTGGTGAAACCGGAGCAGCGCACGGAAACGCCGTTTACCTTCTCGCCGGAGTGGTACCTATTTATCTACTTGCACTGCTTGCTTTCAAACTGCTAGGTTGTCAGGAGCTGGGACCGAGCAACGGGAGCTCACCCCGTCATGGGGATTTGAACCGCCAACCTTTCAATCAGCAAGCCCAAGCGGCACAGTGGTTTAACCCACAGCGCCACCCGCATCTCGCTGTCTACATGTTTAGTAAAATAAAATCACCTGTTACACTTCTGCAGTCACTGCTGATTTGTTGTTGTTGTTGTTGTTTTGGGGGGGAGTGAGGGTCACTGGTTTGTTAGGTGTGGTGAAGTTTTAGTGGGATGCCAAATGCTGGGGTTCATAGTTAATTATCCTGTGGGGGCGTCTGTATGATCATATTCCTACTTCCATTTGCTCCTCGCCTGAGCACAACATAGCCATTCCCCCGCCGCCAGTGGCTCAAAATATGGAAGTGTACCTATTTCACTGATGGCTGAAGGTATATGTAATTTCAACAAACCAATTCTGAGGACCTATTCTTTCAAAATCTCAGTGCGTGGGGGATTACTTTGAAGACTGTAATCACAGTACTTAATGTTAGAGCTTCAAACAAAATGTGAGGACTTTTGCACATCAATCCTGCATGCAGCAACAAAAACCCACTTGTGAGGTATAACCCCCACCTGGAAGTGCCCTAGGTGTCTGTAGAATTAATTTACTAATGGCTTCCCTGGTACTCCGTGTCAAGCTTTGAACCAGGTTGCTGCATCTTTTTAGGACGTTTTCTGAAAACAACATGCCTGGGTTTTATAATGTGCGTGGTCGAGTACAGAGCTATTGGTCAAAAGATCTTCAATTTGTAGTAGCTATCCTGTGCTCTTGGGGGACCTCTTTTTTTTCTTGACCTGCTAGCTTTCAGATCAATAAAGACTGCAAATTCCTTGCCTTAGCAGAGAGTAATATAGGTCTATGCAAGCCTATTGAAGATAAAACAGTTTTTAAGGAGGAACAGTTTTTTGATGAGGAATGTTATCTGAAATCAGCTTTTGCTTATCTGCAACAGACAAGTCCAAACAACAATGTTTTTTAAATAGGGGTGAGGGTCAGGCAGGAAAATTTGTTTAGTACCTAGCAGAGAGTAATCTTATGAAGCCTGCACCACAGTTCTTGGAATTCACCTTATGATAGTTTCTACAGATGTGACTTTATCATGCCAGCTTGTGCTCCTCCAATGTTTTGTTTAACATCTAGGATTATGAAGAATTCTAGCTTGCTTTCTGTTTTGTTACATCTTGGTTGTTCCTGATAAAAAATACCTCTCTGGTGTGTATTTTGCCTTACTTCCTTTGTTACAGCCAAATAATATTTTGACACATATCAGCAGTTCTTAATATGGCTGTGCCAAATTTTCCTCTACAATGGGTTTTCTTGGGTCTCCAGCTGTTTTTGGACTACAACTCCCATCATCCCTAGCTAGCAGGACCAGTGGTCAGGGATGGTGGGAACTGTAGTCCAAAAACAGTTGGGTACCTGTACAAAAGCGAAACATTGGGAAGTTGAAAAGTATATCCAAAAATACCTCACTTGGCTTTTTTATTCAGAGTTGCTTCCTTCCCTGATCTGCAGCATTGATGGATATTTAAAGCAGAAACTTCTTTCTCGGGCAGTCACAACCAAGTAGAGGTCATGTAGCATGGTGATGATGTTACACTGTCATGCAACTATGCAACTACTGTAATCAGATTTGGCTGCATCACAATGTCAAAAACCCAATTCAGCTTGTGGGCAGGAAGCACTGCCCTCACTCTGAGTAGACCTCATGATATTGCCAAGTATTCAATCAGATTTGGTTATGTAAGAATGCCACAAAGCCAAACCAGAATGAAGCCCTTCTGAACAAGTGAGCATTTTCACCCTGTGAACAGGTCTTCCCAAATAATCGCTTAAAAGGTCCACTTCACACAGTAATATTTAAAAATGGAAATCCATTTTTGGTTCAGTTTTAATTTTAACTGGAGATGGGGGAAATAATCTCTCTCTCTATATATAAATTGAGTTAATATTGTTAAATAATCGCGGCATATTCTTTACCCTTTGAATCTGGAGTTGAGTACAACAGACCTCAGTATTTTCGAACCAGTTACTTCAAGATTCATGCATGAGGACCCATTGGAGTGGGAGTGTACCGTGCCTGTCTTCCTTCTTCAGAAATAAATTTTGAGCAGCTGTTGCTGACTATGAAATAAGACCTTTAAGCCTCATAACTTTGGGATGTCCCCCCCCCCCCCAACACTTGAGACAGGAAATTCTACAGAAAGATTCTAAAAACAGTATATTAAAATCTGAAACTATTTTTCATGTATTACAAGTTACAAGGGTGTAATATTCCATGGAAACCATGGAAATGATCCAGGGAAAGTTAAGCAATGTATTTCAATGGCAAAATCAAATGCTCTTCTTTAGAAGTTGGTTCCCAATTTTTATTTGTGCAAAAGTCTGAAACGCATCTCAATCAGAAAACTTAGAAAACAACTAAAGCTTTTTATGTCCCTGAATACCAAAATAAGCTTTGGTATACCCTGTATCACTAATGTCTGGCAGAATAAAAAAATTCCTTCCAGTAGCACCTTAAAGACCAACTAAGTTAGTTCTTGGTATGAGCTTTCGTGTGCATGCACACTTCTTCAGATACACTGAAACAGAAGTCACCAGACCCTTCTATATAGTGAGAAGGTGGCAGGTTAGGATGTCTGGCAGGTTAGGATGGGTGGGGCTCTCCTGACCCCTGTCCCCAGGTCAAGCTGCCCACTAACTTGCTCCTTCTTGATAACCAGAGCAACACAGCCCCACCCATTCTACTGCACTGTCTGCTGCTGTTCCATATCATATATCTCCATGACCAGAGGACTTTCAAATATACAGTGGTACCTCGGGTTACAGATGCTTCAGGTTACAGACTCCGCTAACCCAGAAATACTGTAGTACCTCGGGTTAAGAACTTTGCTTCAGGATGAGAACAGAAATCGTGCTCCGGCGGCAGCGGGAGGCCCCATTAGCTAAAGTGGTGCTTCAGGTTAAGAACAGTTTCAGGTTAAGAACGGACCTCCAGAACAAATTAAGTTCTTAACCCGAGGTACCACTGTACCTTATAATGTTCTCCAGTGACAATCACTGTATCAGATATACAACTGAGGATGCTACTGCTATACGCTGCCTTTAACCCAGAGGGTTGTGCCAAAGTTTACTTTGCAACACTAACTGTGATATGCAGTGTGGTTTCTCTGTCTACCAAAGCGCCTTTCCCTTCGCCTGAAAAAAAGTAAGGATGCAAAAATAAAATGCAGAGAGAGGTCATTATTTTTAATATGTTACTTATTGTTTGCTTTCCTCACCAGAGTTTTAGCATAAGCCTGAGAAAAGTTTGAATCCTCTCAAAATCTACATCAGTAAACAAGTTTGCAGTAATGCTGCTTTTGCATAATACGTTTTACAAATGTGTTCTGCAAAGCCACACAATTTTGTTGTTGTATCCTTTGGTTCCATAGTTATACCACACTGCAGCATGGTAACTTCTTTTCTTTTGCATTCCTTTACTTTAACAGACAAGGCCACAGCAAAAACAAAGGATCAGTGTGTTTACAAAGGGGCAAACAAAATGTCACCTTTTATCCTTGAAGCCTCTTCCCTGCAATAGTTTATCACACTGGTGCTTTCATGTGATTCATTTCTTGACTCATATAGGGCACAATTCACCAGAAGGTTCTCCTGTACAATCCTCAATGAAATGAATGAAAAATGCCTTAAGCAAGCACAGTATATCTGTGTCTTATCGCCAAATTCCCAATAGTCATTCAGCCAAAACATTACATTTCAAGGATCATTCAGCAGTGTTCTACTAGCAGTTGTTGCATTCCTACATCACTGACCCAAGGCCTTTTCACCTTAGTGTTAAATGCTTAGTGTTAAATGTGTCTCCTATACTTTTCTACTTACCAAAGATAAACCTCCACTCTTAACTAAAGGATCAGTTAGTGCAACTGGCTTGTCAGTCTACCACTTGGTTAAAAGGGATTAGTAAAGGTTTTCATGATCACTTAATAGTTGCATACCAAATATTATTGTTGATAGCCTGCTTCTTGTAAAAAATAGGATGAGGGAGTCAGAGGTTGTTGTCTATATAGTTACCCTTATTTAAAAAACTGGTAAAACATATAATTTAGTTTAGATGGCTAAGAACTGTCAATTATTTGATATAGATTCTATATGAACATTAGATGCTTGACTTTCTGAAGGTACTTGGAGTCAATCAGTTGTATTTTTACATTGTCACATGCTGTAGGTCCTTATGGTCTATGACAGGTATGATTTTGTTGCTGATGAAGATTGGGTTATATCCAACCAAGTTCTATTCAGAAGAGACATACTGAAATTTATGGTCATGTCTGTCATTTTCATTGGATCTACTCTGAGTAAGATTAAGATTGGCTACATCATAATAATATTTTTCTTTGTTGATGTGAGGTCAATTCACTTTAGAACTTAGATGAGAAGCCCCCAGATGCTTCTGAACCCAACACCCATCAGCATCAGCCAACATGGCCAATGGTCAGTGTTAGGGAATTGTAGTTGAGCACCATCTGGAGGATCATGGATTCCCACCCCTGCTTTAGCTGCCCCCTTCCTGTCTACTTAGCATATCATAAATTATTGTCTCAAGTTTGGTCTGGGTCTTAGACCAAGTCATACAGCCCAGCTGGTCTGGTGAAGTTATAGAGATAGAGTACAGCTGGAGCAAGTTGTGGTCATGTACTTTCTTCACAGGAAGATGCTCAGTTCACTTTTCCCATGCCACCATTAATATGTTTGGAGCAGATTTACAGTGGCATGAAAAAAGAGGTGGGTGGGTTGCAAGTTGTGTTCCTGGCGAAGTACTCCAGCGACCTTGGAATGCAGCTCAACCTAGCCATTCATCCAAATAGCCCTTTGAATGTTGAGAGTGTGGACTGAGTAACTTACCCTTCCTCTGCTTCTAAACCTGTGTGTGTGTGTGTGTGTGTGTGTGTGTGTCTGTGTGTGTCATACAATGTTTGCATGAACTATTTTGTTTGTTTTACACCTTTTCATATCCCTTTGTTCACTATATCGGTAACATCCTTTTTTCTTATGAAACAAACACCAAAAAGCCAGTCATTTAATTCTTGGTGCTCATACAAAATTGTAACTTGACCTTTACGTAGCCCATTATGTAAGTTAACACACTGTGGAAGAGGAGTGCAAGAGAAGTTGCTGCCTTTCTCTTCTCCTGACCTGAACCTTAATCCCATACCCTCCAACATTTCTCCTGTGAAAATATGAATGTCCTATTCCGTAATAAAAATTTTACTATGTATACCCTGCCCTTCGGACTGGGTTGCCCCAACCACTCTGGGAAGCCTCAACATATATAAGAACATAATAAAATATTAAACATCAGGGCTGCCTTCAGATGTCCTGAGGGTTGGATATCTCCAACCCTCCACTATTTCTCTAATGAAAATAGGGGCATCCTAAGGAAAAGCGGGACATTCCAGGATCAAATCAGAAACTGGGATGGCTTCTATAAATCCGGGACTGTCCCTGGAAAATAGGAACCCTTGGAGGGTCTGACATCCTGTATAAAGGTAAAGGTACAAAGGTAAATGACCCCTGGACAGTTAAGTCCAGTCAGAGGTGACTATGGGCTGCAGTGCTCATCTCGCTTGAGGCTGAGGGAGCCGGTGTTTGTCCACAGGCAGATTTCTCGGTCATGTGGCCAGCATGATTACGGTAAACTGCTTCTGGCACAACAGAACACCATGATCGAAACCAGAGTGCACGGAAACTCTGTTTACCTTTCCGCTGCAGTGGTACCTATTTATTTACTTCACTAGTATGCTTGGGAACTGCTAGGTTGGCAGAATATACATCCTCTACACCAGTATATTTGGCGGGTGGGAATTAGCTGGTGCTCTGCACCCCCACCCATAGCTGTCAACTTACAGATTTGAAAATAAGGCACCAGCAGCCTCGAAAATAAGGCATCAGCAGCCAAAATAAGGGATTTTAGACAACCAACAGCCAAACGAAGCCTCAAGCGGTGGTTCCACAGCACAGCAACCCAGCAAAGGGGATGCAGCAAGGAAAACCACCGTCACTTCTCCGCTGGGAAGCGCTGAGCAAAGGCAACACAGCCGATTTGATCAGCACAAGGCATGCAAGCTCCACCCCCCAAGTCGTTCTCTCTCCCTCTCTTTTTCGCCCTTTCCTTTTGGAGTTGCCTATATTTGGCGCGCCTGGAAACTGCCTGCCGGGGCTGAATCTCTCTCTCTCTCTCTTTCCCGCCCTCCCCCTCCTGCGTGGCTTTTGTGAGTGACACCAGCTCACATTGAGGAGGGGAAGGCAGGAAGAAAGAGCGCGGAGGGGGGCTGGCAGGAGCACAAGTGAGCCACCACGGATTTTCCTCTGCGTGCAAAGAGAGAGGAGAACAAGAGGCTCCCCGGCTCATCTGAACAGGTAATTCAAGAGCAGCTGGCAAGGGGCCGGGAGGGGCAAAGCAAGCCAGCTGTCTTAGACTCCTTATTGGGTGAGCAACGCAGCCAAGCAACACAGTTGGAGCCTCCCTCCTCCCTGACCGGCAGGGAGGGAGGGAGAGGAGCTGCTTCCTTTGAAACCCAGGAAATTTAAGGGACATCATCAATCCGGGACAGCAGCGGAAACAGTGCTGGGATAAGGGAGTTTCCCGCCAAATAAGAGACGGTTGACAGCTATGCCCCCACTCTCCCCAAATGTCCCACCTAACTAAGAAGGCTGACTATAGGGCTGAGATTATCCCTAAAAACTATTTCCAGCATCTGGGTTCACCCCTGGAATATGTGCTCTGATAATAAGATATGGGTGCATTTAAACATCTGTTGTGTGCCTTTCTGTATCCACTGAGCAGCTATGACCAGCTGTGGAAGTCACAGGGAAGGTTTCCAGCTTAGAGATTTTAATTTCCAGGCACACTTGATACCAGATGTCTTTCATTTTAGTTACATTAAGTGCTGGAAGATACCACAGTATGTAAATGCACAATTTGTGTGAAAGAGATATATCTTTAGGGAGAAGGATCTAGATTGTACAAGGGGGGCAGAGTGCCCCCCTCCCAAATCTAGTTCTTATAGTGACTAGAAACAAATGTGTTTTAAGCAATATGAATCTATGCCTTGACTGGTGATCCTCCGTTATCTTAACGGAGGAAACAAATGCAGTTCTACAAAGGACTTTTATATCAGTGCAGTTTTACCGCATACTTCAGCAGCAGCCAGGAATCTGGAATTTCCCAGAAAAGTTATTTTGGCAGATTGTTTAAAATAAATCCATTCTGGTTTGAAACAGTTTTTGAAAAATGTAATTCAGAAGAATATATTTGATTTGGATAGGTATTTGAATTGCCAGAACAATTTTTCTCATTACACAATAGGAGCCACTGGGTGTTTTACTGACTGAGAAAGCTGTGTTTAATTTAACTTGAAAATCTGAAACTTCAGCTTCTAGTTAGGAATAATGCAGAAAACCACAAGGTCTGATTTTTGTAAACAAATGAACAAAAACAAATCTGTTAACATGCCCACAAAAATAACATACACTAATACTTTGGCCAGAAGTTTGTTTGCTGCTATTATTTTGCAACCCATATCAACTGTTAAGGTTTTGAGAATTGTTCATGAGCAAAGAAGTAATCTGAATAGGTTTCAGGAAGGATCCTGGGCTAGTGTTGCTAGTATGCCTGCACTCATATGATTTTCCTTTATGTCTCCAGTCTAACATGCTGTCAATCCACACACAATTTTGATTTAATTCCCTCTATCAAGATTAAGGCACAACATTTCTTTAAAAGCAAACTGTAAAACAGGAAGAATGACAGCAGAGGAAATCAGTGCAGTTTTACTGCATACTTCTCTCCTAAGGTGTTGATGCTCCGAAGAGATTTCTGATTACAATTTTTACAGACGAAAACGAAACAGCTGCATGTTTCTTCATTGGATACTTAAGTGTAAGCATATCTTTGTACTCATCCAGTGGCTGATTTCTTAAAGAGTTCATACAGGATTGATGCATGCCATGTGCAGGTGAGGAAAGAAGTTGACTCCATGCAGAGGATATAATTGCAGCAATAGACCAGTAAAAAATGTAAACAATTTTGCTCCAAGCTGTCAATGCAACAACTTTCAACTAGCTTAAACCTCTGATTCTTCTCTATAGCCTAGATCAGGCTTTTTCAGCTTGGTGTCACCCAGATGGTGGACTACAATTCCTCTCATCCCTG
The DNA here is from genome assembly GCF_964252035.2 of Podarcis erhardii. NCBI lineage: Eukaryota > Metazoa > Chordata > Lepidosauria > Squamata > Lacertidae > Podarcis > Podarcis erhardii. The sequence goes on from NC_138507.1 coordinate 67,052,276, forward strand.
GCTAGCATGACCAATAGTCAGTGTTTATGGATATTGTAGTCCAAAACATCTGTCCAAAGAAGATTGTTAAACTTTAAGGTTGTTATGTACTAAGCTTGGATCCTAGAACAATAGGCAAGTAGGATCCTAGAATGCAACAACTGATTGGCTTTCAGGAAAAGACCAATCAGGCTCCAGGAGGAAGTTAATCAGCCTATTAGGTTGGTAGGATCATAGAATGCAACAACTGATTGGCCTGCAGGAAAAGACCAATCAGGCTCCAGGGGGGAAGCAGAATCAGTCAGTCAGGTTTGGGGGGCAATTCAATCACTGTTTTACAAGCTGCAATAAAGAGCATAAAATCACTACAGGACTCTGAGTATATTTCAAAGGTGCTTTAAGGACTCTTGCTTTTTGGTGCAAGAGATCAATTTGGCTCCTCTTCTGGAAATCATCTTTTCCTTACCAAAGGCACATGCCAATTAATTAAAGCATTAATTTAAGATTCAAATACGTTTCAATTTCTTCTCTGTAAAGTGCCATGAACGTTTGGTGACCCTAGTTGCATAATCAACACAAAAAGAAAAAAAGGACTATAAAGTAATCCTGGAGAATTACTTTGAAGGTCAAACATCAAGCAAAGAACTCCTTTCTCATGCTGTAGCTCTAAATGATTAATATGTTCCTATAGACAGAATGCACTTCCCAATGTAATTTTTTTTTGCAAAGTACCAGCATTGAGATGTGGGAAGAATAAGCACTCTTGTCCAAAGTATCAGAAAATCCTTTATTAAAGTAGCCGCATAACTCCTCAACAGCATGTGTTACCTGGGCATAGTTTACCATATTTGTTGAACAGGAGGAAAGAAGATCGGTATGTACAGCTACATGTTTGATTTCTGAGACTTCTTTGAAATGTGTGACTTGGTGAAAAATTACACCAATACAAGTAGGCTCACAAACAGCTAAGGTAGCTGTTTTTACCTGTTTCTTGGAAGCTGCAGAAAAAGACAGTTGTGTTTTGCTTAGCAAAATTCTTCTGTTTGTAAGACCTAATAAAATACCAAAATGTATCTATATTTAGAACAACTGGTGCTTTTCTTTAAGGTTGTATAGCAAATGCTTCTTAAGTACAGTATTGTTGAAATGGAGATCTCAAATTTGGTGGGATTGTCATTTAAATTCAGTTTCCAGGATCCTCATACAGAGTAGCCAGGTTTCTGACTGATTAGGTCAATGCAGATTGGTCTGTCTACTACCTTGAATAATTCCAGCTCACTGTGGGAGAATCTCTTTCCAGACACATCTGCTTTCATAGCTCAGAGATTTGTTGTTAAATGACCCCCATGGAGCCAAAAGCCTTGTGGAGAAGCTGACAAAATGTCTCTCACCTCTTAATCATCTGCATACTCCACAGATTCCTAGCAGAGGACCTGTCTGAAGAATCTTGACTGTTCTTTGTGACAAGATCTGAAACCTTTCAGACCATGGAACTAAAAGACTGCAAGCGGTGGGGCTTCTCTTTAGCTGTTTAGAATCATAGAATTGTAGAGTTGGTAGGAACCACGGGGGTCATATAGTCTAACCCCTCATATGCTACAGATTAGTTTGTTTGTTTGATTTATATCCCTCCCTCCAAAGGACACAATAGACATATCAATGCAATGATAAAACTTTTTAAAAAAAATTCTTAAAACAGTTAAGAACTTGAGTGCTGAGGTTCAGAGCCACATATGGTAACTATTTGAGTGTTATTATTGCTTCAGATCACAATTTATAGTGGTCTCACCCGGATGAGAGTTGAATTTAGATTTAAAGGTGCCTGTTTCACAGGGTTGTTTTTGTTTTTACACAATGTCCTCATCCAACATGCACTTTCTCCCCAATTAGTGCAGATATTCCCAAGCTGTGGTTAATCCAATGAAGAAAACTGAATACAAAAGTGCATTTTACATAGCTGTGAATGTACTATAGCGCATTGTGGGGGTGACAATTCAATGGGTGCTATCTGTTTCTACCCAGCCTACTTCTATCAGTCCAAAGGAAAGGATGTGGCATGCCGTTCACACTGGTTGTTGGTAAAGGCACTAAAGCAGATGTTTTTTGCTCTTGCACAAAACAGCTGTACTAAAAATAAAATTAATAATATAATTGGCCCTTCAGGAAGAATTGGCAGGAAAAGGAGTGTTTGTTTGCTGGAGCTACATTTGCAGAACATAAATCAACATTTTATAATAGATCAGTTTTGAACTTAACTGCTTTAGCAGAAAACCTCTGTATTATTATTGTTTTTAAAAAATACAAACAGGAATCAACAACTAAACATGAATTGAGAGTGAAGGGACATGAGAATGAGGGCATATTAGCAAATCAAAGACCAGTCATTTATTTGTTTTTTATTTTTAAAAGGTTTGCACAGGAGCAGTGTCTCATATATATTGTCTATGTCTATGTCTATGTCTATAAACGTGTAGCAGGAAACCCCCCCCCATCATTCAGTTTGTACAAACTTCACACACACTCACACTCACACACTACATACGCGCTACGCTTCTGTTATAAATTCATAGAAAATCAACCATGCATCGGATTTGCACTGTTCTACTTTTATTTTACTCCATTAACGAAGGACTACAAAATGGGGAAGGTTTGATACAGGGCACCATAATTCCTTCACCATCCCAGCACATCCACAGGAGCCCTGCCCAGTTGCTATGCCAACCCTGATGGTCCTAGACAGAAGACAATCAATATCACAAAGAACTTGCATATGGGAATGGATTCAGCATGGACTGGAACATGATCAGATCTTCCCTCAGGGGGCAGGAAACAGAGACTACCTTTTGTCTTCAGAAAATGACTCATGGGGAGGAGGAGAAGGGAACCAGCCAGGTGACAGGACACTCAGGTTACCACCACAACTCCTCCCTCAACCCCTCCTTTCTGTAATGTATGCATGATGTTTCTGGGGGTGGGCTTGACCTAGAGGATGGGAATTTCAAAAGTTTTTTAAGGTCTTGCACACCATTTTTCTGTGTCTTTCCTCTCACCTGCAAGTGAGGGGAGCACCCTGTTGCAACAGTCAATAAAGGCCAAGCCTACAGGCTGCTGATTTGCTCCAATTTACTCTGGTTGGTGTCTTTACTTTTTGTCCAAGGGAGCCCTCGGATTTTTCCGGTAACAACAGCTACAATAGGAAGTTAAGAGGGATGGGAATGTGGATGAAAGTAGGTGATGGACTAAGCTAAGGATGAGAAGGGAGGGTGCAATTATTTGTCAATTTCACAAGGGGGGGAGCTTCTTTGCAGCTTTCCCCAAGGCAAAACAGTTGGGTTACATCATCGGTTATTCAGAAAGCCATCTTCTGCTGAAAGTGGGGAGTGCACCAGGAAAGAGAAAGGGGACCTTGACTGGCTTCCAGTTACAGATCCAAGTGTTGTGAAATTAAAAATATTATTTTTCCCCTGAAAGTTTAAAATATAAGTAAAAATGAAATGTAGGGTTGAATCTTACAACTGAGAGATTTATTATTATTTATTAATATATTTGTTGTAGGATAAAGAAAGGGAAAATTCTGAAATGTCTTCCTGATTTAGCAAAAGTAACAGACATTTCAGGAAAACTGCAATACAGGATAATTTAATAAAGGAAACTTGGGATTCTGAGGCACATCTTCAGAGATTTGCGGCGTGGTACGTGCCAGCATCCATGAATAGGAGTCACTGGGAAGCTAATGGGCAATGTATCCTTCTTCTTCTTCTTCTTCTTCTTCTTCTTCTTCTTCGGCGATCACTCGTAGCTGAGTAAGATTGTCTTCAATGAACACGGATTTAACAATGAGTCCGTAAGTGACTGTGGAGGCCAATTCTGGATCCACACGTCCTTCCACGGTGAGGACATAGGTTTCCAGGTAGGAATTGATCATGTTGTGGATTTGCCAAGCGTGCCTTCCTCTTAGCACGTTTCTCCCTTGCGTCCTGAGTTCGAGTGTCTTCAAAGCCCATGACACCTTTGGTAAAGGCTGTTCTCCAACTGGAGCGCTCGCAGGCCAGTGTTTCCCAGTTGTCAGTGTTTATACTACATTTTTTAAGATTTGCCTTGAGACAGTCTTTAAACCTCTTTTGTTGGCCACTGTGTGTTTGTTCATATGATGTAATGTCCCTAGCCTGGGATGTCATTGTTTGACTGTGTTGCACTTCAGTCTCCTGCCTTGGAAAGCTTTGTTGAATCTCTTTCCTACTGTACTTAAGCAATAAAAAAGTACCTGGCATTGACCTACTTTCACTGTTCCTGAAACCAAGGGGAGTTACAATTTGAAATACTATCTTGTTCAGAACATTCTTTTTTTAAAAATAAATAAATATACACTTCATATATGTATATGTTCCAAGTGCATGCACACACTTTAGCATACAACTATTGAAGGGATGGCCAACTCTCAGTGTGGCCCTCAAGTCAAAAAATGTTAGCCACCCATGCTTTATAGGATTGCAGTCTTAGGCTAGCTTTTGTCGCTCAGTACTCTATCTGCAACATGTGATAATAATACTCAGAAAAGGGCTGAGAAACATTACTGAGGTACATACATGAAGCATGTTCTAGAATGCTGTATTAGCCTCTATAAATGAAAAATATGATTCTTGTTATTTTTCCTCCTGCTGCCTTTTAACACATGTTCACCCACATTGCAAGAATCTGATGTCTTTAATTTGATGACCCAGAACAGTCTGGCCTGGGACTAGAAATTTCAGCCATGCAGTAAACAAGCTAAACAGCAGACTAAGTAAAAGCTCTTAAGTGTGCTTATGGCTCAATTTTGCTAAACAAATTGCTGCATATTAATTGCTGTATACTTGCAAAATTACATATTCTTCCTTGTTTTCATTTCTTGTGCATCAGCTCAGTCTTACCCCTTGTGATGTTCTCTCTGTTACCATTTCCCCCTCATTTATCTCATCTCAGTTGTTCTCTGTTCTTCTTCCCTTTGCTGTTTCGCTCTTTCAAATGCCTATTGTCTTTCTTTGCTGTTCAAGTTCTTGAGCATTTTAAAATCTATTTCTTCTCAAGTTGATAACTATGCAGTTGTCATCTGTCAGCTATGGAATCTTTCACCGAGGTTTTCCTCCTTTTTGTTACACTGGATAAATGCTCTTGCATCCATCAAAATCACTTTCTGCACACTCGTTACTATGAGATGGAGTTTTAAACCACCATTTTCTAATCATAAGCAGGTGATGAAAGAGTAGATTTCTAGAAGTGGGCTTTTAATCCAAGGTAGTGATTACAAGCACAGGACCAACTAGGGAAGGGCAGTGGCTCTTGCATGCAGAAAGTCCCAGGTCCACATTCTGGCATTTTCAGGTAGGGCTGGGAGAGACTATAGAGTCAGTGTAGACAGTACTGAGCTGGACGGACCAGTTGTCAGTATAAGGCAGCTTCTTATGTCCCTAGCTGGCTGTATCACTCCTCCACATTTATTGATCTATGGTCAAAGAAAGGGGCGGTTTTGTTCTTGAAGTTAGAAGAATTATTTCATCAACCCCATCAGGTTTTATTCATTCATTCATTTATCATATTCTTCTTCTGTCTATCCTGTGATCAAAGCAGCTTACAACAGTGTCTAGAATACTAAAAGTATTGCAGAACGTTATGTAGTACGCATGCAGTTCTGCATCAATTACGCCCAATACAACCCCCCCCATCAATTCCTAAAATATTCCTGAAAATAATGTATCTTTAATTTCCTTCTAAGTGCTGCTATGGTTCTGCTGTGATGCATGTTCCATATTATGCTGTTCTACAACCCGGGGCAACCACCAAGAAAGCCCTAATTCTTGCTGAGGCTGGTATGGTAAGACTAGAATTTGTACATGTAGGTTTTGGTAATGTTTCATGCCCTGTGGAAATCGCCCTTCTGAACTTTGGCAAGTCAGTAAACTTCTTTGTATTTCAGTTTAACCAGACATTTATTCCTAAAGGAACTTTGAGATCTTCATATTGAAGCTCCTATTCAAGAGCAAAATATTGTTTTTTTTAAATTCCTTGTTCTGTTAGTAGCTTTGTTTCTTTTTTGCAGCTGTTGGATACCTACAGAAAACATGCCTTCCAGCAAGCAGTTCTCGACGCATATTAATTGGGCTCAGAGCACAAGGAAATCCGACCCTTCAAAGTACCTGACTGCACATTAGTCTGTTGCTGGGCTTGAAGCCTGGTTTATGGGTAACGAACAATTATAAAAATTAGCATAGAAAAAGAATTCTAGAGATCATGAGAAGATCATATGGTCTTCCACCCTCTGCTTGCAATTAAGACTATTATTGGCTAAGGCTTTTGAATCTGCAGTGTATCTTACAAAACAGAAAAATAAAAGAAGAGTTATTAAAGGAAGATGACCCAATTGTGCAAATCTTAGTGAATATACCATTTAACTTTTGCTTGAAAAACAGATGTATTGACTGTTTCTGAGAAGTTCAGAAAACACCCCCAGTTCAATAATTTTATCAGACATGAAAGCAGCTCCTAATCAATTTTGACCTTGCTGAGAAATTCAAGTCCAAAAACAGTAAAATAGAAGCTGGCAGGTCAGCCAAGGAAGTATTCTTGCTCATCTACTTTTTCCTGCTTTAACTCTTACCAAGTATCGCTTGACATATGGGCCATTCACTTGGCTGTAAAAATAACAACAGTTGTGAGAGTGCCTTTTAAAACAAAAGTGACTTGTTAAAGAGCACTCACTGGGCTGACCCATTAATGTATTTGCTATTTAAAACTGTTTGTAAAAGGAGTGAGTCTTCTTAGTATTTAAAAGATTAACTCCATGACACTTTTTTATATATATGGGGGGAAAAACTCTTGATATTTATATAGTGCCACAATGTCGCATAAGCCTTACAGGATTCCAGTGATTACGGTAGTTTGCTCAATGCTAAGTCCTCTCATTCACTGCACTGGCACTTTGAGTGTCCCGTGATATGCCTTTAATTTTGATGTCTCAGATACTACCAATCATCACAACAATCTGGCATACTATTTGTGTACACTGTGGCCTCAGAGAAGTCCAGTTGCCATCAAGTATTCAATTATTTAATAATCAAAAGTATTACATTGATGTGCTAAACAACATCTACAAGATATCTGATCTATGATTAATGTTCAGTATCACCATTTTAAATACCGTAAATATGCAATGTGAGACATCTACTCAGAAGTATGCTCCAGTGATTCCTTGTGTGATTCTCTTGCTATAAAAAAATCTTAGCTTGAATGAGAAGGTCTTGATTTTCTATTAATGACAATAGTTCTCAAAACATGTATACATCTAATTAAAAAACCCCCAAACACTTTAAGGCTTATTTGTTCACTCCTACTGGAGTGATATATAGTAGGATATATAGTGGTATATACTGGGACGCGGATGGCGCTGTGGGTTAAACCACAGAGCCTAGGACTTGCCGATCAGAAGGTTGGCGGTTCGAATCCCTGCAACGGGGTGAGCTCCCGTTGCTCGGTCCCAGCTCCTGCCAACCTAGCAGTTCGAAAGCACGTCAAAGTGCAAGTAGATAAATAGGCACCGCTCTGGCGGGAAGGTAAACGGCATTTCCGTGCGCTGCTCTGGTTCGCCAGAAGCTGATTAGTCCTGCTGGCCACATGACCCGGAAGCTGTATGCCGGCTCCCTCGGCCAATAAAGTGAGATGAGCGCCGCAACCCCAGAGTCTGGACCCAATGGTCAGGGGTCCCTTTACCTTTTTACTAATGGTATACAGTGATCAGAATCAGTTCAATGTTTTTTGTTGCCCTGAGCAGCAAAACTTGCCTCCCTCCTTTCCTTCCATCCACATTTGAATCTTCTTGCTTGTTGAGAAGCATTAAATTACCAAGTTTTGCCTATAATCACATTTTTCTTGTTTTTGTTTTAATTTATTTAACAAAACATTCAGGAATCATCTTGAAATCGTTTCGGAGTAAGCTAAACACATAAAGGTATTAGGATGGCCTTCTGGATGAGACCAAAGACCCATCTAGTCCAACACCCTGAAGCTCACTTTGGCAGCACATATACTATAAACCTATAAAAATACACAGAGGTTAGCATATTTAACATCCAGCATTCTGCAGCCAGATGCTTTGGGGTATGTAGGACATGAAGGCTTCGTCCCTCCTTCCCTGCTTGTCTCCTAGCCATTTATATTCAAAGACCTACTTCTTCGAATAGACATTTGTACAGAATAGACAGACAGTACGTGGAGAAGCAGACTGCAAAATTAAGTATCTTGTAATGCTGAATAAAGGGCAAAAAACTGCATTTCCAGTTGTTTCAATGAGATTGAATGATTGTGCATATAGACTGCTTTTGGTCACACTGTGACCTCAAAGTGGTTTCCAGCATGCAGATACAGTGGTGCCTCGCAAGACGAAATTAATCCGTTCTTCGTCTTGTGGTTTTTTCGTCTTGCAAAGCATGGCTATTAGCGGCTTAGTGGCTTAGCGGCTTAGCGGCTATTAACGGCTTAGCGGCTTTAAGAAAAAGGAAACAAACTCGCAAGAACTCGCAAGACGTTTCGTCTTGCGAAGCAAGCCCATAGGGAAATTCGTCTTGCGGAATGACTCAAAAAACGGAAAACTCTTTCGTCTTGCGTGTTTTTCGTCTTGCGAGGCATTCGTCTTGCGAGGTACCACTGTAAAATAACATACCACTTAAAATTCATAAAAGCAGTAAAATACAGCAACGGCTTAATCTGATACTAAGTACAGGCAGCTGAACAAGGTAAACAAATCTTGTAAAGGCATCTCTCTATGATCAGATCAGAAAGGTAACATTTTCCCAAACCACACCTTCATATCTCTTTATACCCATGAACGGTCCCTAAAGTGTGCAAACAGACAAGAGACAGACAAATAGAGACTGCTTCCAGACTAAATTAGGCACAGTATGCTTTAGCCTCATTTAAATCAAAGGGATAAATTGACTAACTTAAGTCACATTGATTTCAGAGGGACTAAAGCATGACTAGTCTGAATCCCTAGTCAGTCTATCTAAACATCTTCCTTGATGTAAACATACGTTTTATCATTCTGTCATCAAAGGTTTATTGTTAATACAATCTGAGGTTGGCATAGCATAACACTGAGATACAAGGAAGTTGAAAAAGAGAAAGACTACCTTTCCCTCCTACTTCTCTAGCCCACAGAAACCTCTTATTAGATGAGGCAGAAGATCACAATGTGTGGTTAATTATTATTTTTTTAATAGAATATTTATTAAAGTTTTCAGAAATAATACAATGAAAAAACCAAAAAAAACACACAACAAAAATACAAAAATACAAAAATAAAAACAACCCCAAAAAAAAACAACACATAGAATTTCCGTTACTTATTTTCTTTTAACTTATTTTCCAGACCTCCTCATACCTCCCTTTCTTGTATTCCAATTGAAATTGTTCGTTCAGCAAATCCTCGCCATTAGTTTTTAGTTATTTCTAACCTTATTTTTCATATCTCTTAAACATTACAGCTGGAAACCATTTAATTTCTGTCCAACATCATTCTAACATTCATTAATTTTACAATATTTCTGCAAATAGTTTTTAAACTTCTTCCACCGACTCTTTTCCCTGGTCTCGGATTCTGCCGGTCATTTCTGCCAGTCCCATATAGTCCATCATCTTCATCTGCCATTCTTCCAGAGTGGGTAGATCTTGTGTCTTCCAATATTTTGCGATAAGTATTCTTGCTGCTGTACAATGTGTGGTTAATTTTATCACCCCAAACAGGAAGAAACTTCATTCACAGAAATATCATTATAGCCATGTGATTCTTGGTTGACAGGTAGTATAGAAAACAACAACAACAACAACAACAATGGTGTTAAAGCAGCAAAACTGTGTCTGACAACTAGCCCCCCCCTCCACCAATGAATTAGTGAGGTAAGGATGCTTGTGGCTGACCAACACATAAGTAAAGGTAAAGGGACCCCTGACCATTAGGTTAAGTCGTGACCGACTCTGGGGTTGCGGCGCTCATCTCACTTTATTGGCTGAGGGAGCCGGCGTACAGCTTACGGGTCATGTGGCCAGCATGACTAAGCCGCTTCTGGCGAACCAGAGCAGCGCACGGAAACGCTGTTTACCTTCCCACCAGAGTGATACCTATTCATCTACTTGCACTTTGACGTGCTTTTGAACTGCTAGGTTGGCAGGAGCAGGGACCGAGCAACGGGAGTTCACCCCGTCACGGGGATTCGAACCGCTGACCTTCTGATCGGCAAGCCCTAGGCTCTGTGGTTTAACCCACAGTGCCACCCGCGGACAAACACATACGTAGGTGTCTATGGTAAGGGTATTGATTATACATACCCTGTTATTATTTCTATAGCTATAGGCCCCTCTTAAAAGTGAGCTTCAATTGGACTTTGCCAACATTCTAGTGCATAGTTGTGACAGTTGAAAAACAGCAGTTAAGAATGCAGCAAAACCATCAGTGGGCAGGGGAAAAGAATCTGTTCAAGCAGAGGAGCTTTTATCTCCCCTTGGTGGTATTCCAACAGCTTCACAAGGTTGGGTAAGTGTTTATATAATGGAGTATCACCTTGATGTTTTACGTTGGTGTTGTATTTGTATTAAGTTTTACCATGTTTCGAAACATTGATTTGGAAGTCTGTTTGGAAGTTCAGCGGCAAGAAACCAACAGCACCAGAATGTATTTGCGTGCTAACGTTTCGGCCATTAGTTTCAGAGCTGCCTTTGGCATTACTTTTTAAGACAAGCAATTGTTGCACAGCATACATTGCATTGGAGTGGGGAACGTGAAACCTTCCAGATGCTACTGTAGTGCAACTCCCATCAGCCCGTTATAATGGCCCATGGTCAGGGGCTGATTGGTGCTCTATTCCAGAAATATCAGGAGGGCTACAGGTTCCCCATAGTTACATTTCCTTGGTCTGATCTTAGAAGACCCCCGTTAACCACTCTCCCTCTGTCACCAGTTTCTCAGGAGACTAAACCTCAGCAAATGTAATACGTTAGCACCTTTGAACCTGTTGAATATAAAGGCTCCACTACTGTTTAACTGTTGTTATGCCACTTCTCATAGCACATTGGGATGTTTCCTTGTGCGTAGTGCAACTGAACAGTGGTGTAGCCTGGGGGAGTCACAGGGGTGATTGATTGCCCTGGGGGGGGAATTGTTAGGGGCGCAAAATTTCAACACCCTGTGCTGCCTCAATACAGCTGTGCCCTTTCATCACTGGGCTCTGTTGAAAACAGATTCTCCATTCAAACCAGGAAGTGACCTTTCCAGACAACAGAACAACTCTTCTTAATCCTGCAGTTACAATCTTCTGGGTGATGCGGACGCTGTTAGGCAATTGAAAGTGCATGCATACTCCACCCCACTCCCCCGCACAGCCCTGGGTGCTGGCAACCCACATTATGCCACTGCAACTGATTGTCAGACTGCTTCCCAGCTATCAGATTGGTTACAACTCTTATCAGCTATTCAGGTACTGTTATGTGTTGGGAACATCACAGGAAAACGAACTCATTTTTAACACATAATTACATTATTGCAAACACAACTGAAAATGAGACATAACCAGGGACTTGAATGCTTTGCAGTTCCTAGGATATGTTTGGAAGGTGCCAGGTTGGTACACAGTCAATTACTTATGTTATAAATGGTGTTGTTCTCTCACCTTTTAAAGGCATTATTAGTGCACAAAGAAAATAGGAAGTTAATAAAGAAAGTGACTCAAGGATAAAGTACTACTAACAGAAATGCATGTAAATGCATATAGCCCATGAAAAGAGAAGTCTGTGAATCAAAGATTGGTGAAAACAAAAGTATAGCATACATGAGTACTTAAGGATTAGACATTACAAAGATTTTTAAAAAACCTTACACATACTCTCCTCCATTTAAAAAAATAATATCAATAATTCACTATCCTGTTCTAACTGCCTCAATTATTTAACATGTTGTTTTGAGTAAGACACAGAATAAAAATATTGCCCATTAACCCCTGATTCTAAATACCTTTACTTTGTTTTGCTGGCACTTGCTTCCAAATAGGATTAAGACGGCATATCAGTTATCCAACAAATAACTGTTTTAACACTAAATCATGGCAACTCACCCTGTATCCTCTTCATAATGGTACAATAATAATTTCCTATCCTGAGGAACTGTATTAGCTCTTACAGTGTGAAGAGTGGTGGGAAGCTGATAGTAAAAAATGTATTAGTTGAAATGATTACCTTGGAACAATGAACGTTTGGTCTTACAAACAACTGCAGAAATAAATGTTGAAATGACTCTGAGGTTTACCGGTAGATGTAGGAAAAAAGGAATGGGATTAACCCAAAGTAAATAACCATAAGGATTACAAAAGTGTACTATTAATATATAGTTTAAAATATAGTTTAAAATGCTTTAAACTTTTATCAGTGAGTCAAGTATTTGTTCTGAAATTTTACTTAAACAGCAATTCTGAATTTGTTAGGTACTTGTATTGAGCCAACTACTGCACCATGGGAAAGGAAGCTGAATTAATTCAGTATCAGGACACACAATCCTATGTTCCTTGTTCTGTTTTGTTCACCACTGTAACTTAACCTGAGCTATTGGAAATAGCATAAAGGACCTGTTTTGCATGAAAAGAAATCTGTATTTATTCTGATGCAGCGTTAGGGGTTGAAGCCTTGCTTTGTTGGCTTCTTTTTTGTCAGCTTTCCATCGAACAGAACCTCATTAATCAGATATTAGGAGAACTAACAACACTCTGTAAATACCTTTTGAAATTTGGTGGATGAAAAATATGTTGGAGGAAAAATTAGATAGGCTCCTCTGCAAAGCTGTGAGTGAAATTGCACCTTTAACTATGGATTTTTAAAAATATACCAATGCACATATTTTACATTTTCACTTAATCATACTTTCAAGATAGTACACCCCTAATATCAATGGACCTTATTCCATATGTGCTTAGAGTTGCAGGCTCAACTTTGAACAAATACAATCTAGGGTTCAGATTCCTTACATAATAAATAACTGTATAACCACTTCCTCAGCCTAGTCTAGTCATGACTATTGCATGGCTTTGAGCAGGTAACTATTAGCATCAGTGCATGTGAATAACATATTGTGTGAGCTGCAACCCCACACCTAGCAAAGCATTTCACCTTGGGCTGAGTTTACTACCTCAGACAAAGGAGATGGTGCCCCCCTTTCCATTTTCCTTAATGAAGCTGAGTGAACTTTAGTTCAGTAGTAGAGCATCTCCCATCACACTGAAGGGGAACAGACTTGCTTCAGGGACGTTGTGGGGGGGGGCAACACTCAATAGCTCCTGCTTAGGGTGTAATAGGAATTCTAAAGTCTCATATATATAAATCAGTATTTTCTTACAACAAGGGGAAGAAAACAAGAGGAGGGCACAGCTTTGTCCTCCAACATTTTGCCACCACTCTCTGTCTCTGGTATCTGACAACTGAGGTGACCACCTCTTTTTGTCTAATGCTGGGAGTGCCCTGTGACGGCAGTCTTTCATTGGAAAACAAAACCCTGACCAAATACATTTTAGTAAAAATGGGTGAGTAGCAGATATTGCTATCACTTTAAGAATGTCAAAAGAAAGGTAAGCTGTTCTGTATGCTATGAGAAAATCCAACTATTATGTCCCAGAATCCTGGGAACTGTAGTTTGTTAAGGGTCTTGGGAATTATAGCTCCATGAGAGAGAAACTACAGTTCTCAGTATTCTTTGGGGAAAACTATGTGTAACATATTTACAATGCAATCCTATGCATATCTACTCAAAGTAGGTCCCATTGAATTCAGTGCATCTTACTCCCATATACACATGCAGGGTATAAAGTGCTAGGACTTTTTAAAATAACTCAAAGTAAACAAAATATCTGTTTTCAATTTTGTTGAAAGACAGCTCAGTCATTGCCAATTTAGTATCATCTTATAAAGAAATAAAAAGCCATCAATATTTTATTACATTTCAGCAACTGCACTTTTCTTGTCGATCTCTGGAAAATCTCCAAACATCAAAATACGATCCTAGTGATTCAGATTAGGCCTGTCTCCATGGCTTTGCAATGCTACTGGTTAATGGCAATTATTTTACTGGCAAATCTAGCAGATCTAATGCTATACCACTTTGCACCCCCCCAACCCCCCCCCCCCAGAAGAATAAATTAGACAAGTCACTAGCCAGCAGTAGACTATCACATAGAGAGCACAGAACAGGGTACCTTCACATCAACATGAAAACCAGGCTTGTGGGCCTAGATAGGAGTCAGGCCTGCAGGTCTGCCAGTCTCTTCTGTAGCGTTACACTGCCGTTCGAGTTGGCCGCCAATGGCACGGGCCCAGGGACACACAAAAATAATGTCTCTCTACTCTGGCTTGGAGCCCGCCTGCCTGTGTGCCAGGTAGGGCACACAGGCTCCTCTGGGCGCCTCAGCTCCCTCCTTAGGTGACCGGTCAAGGGTTCAAGAGACAAGGGCGGCGGCGACACTGATGCAGCTCCTTGCCAACAGCACCAAGAAGCCTAGGTACGCCTCTGCATGGAACACTTGCAGAAATAGAAATTGGCCACCTTTGATCTACTCCCATTTTTCCCCTGTGTTTTGCTGCATGGGAAATGTTGAAATAAGGGACGTTTGGCAATTCTAGTCCCTGGTGATTTATGCTTCGAGTACTACAGTAGGCACGGCCGCCAGCCTTTGCTGGGGTGGGAGGTGGGGAGCACATCAAAAATGCCTCGTCAGCTGAAGGTCACGGAGACGTAATCTGCAGAGCCACTTTCCCTCCAGCTCTCTCGGTAATGGAATTAAGGCCCATTAATCTAGCGCGATGGCGAGAGCGGGAGGCGACTCTTCCTTAGAAGGGGCACTTAGAAAAGTCAAAAACTATCTCTGTGGCGGGGGGGAGGGGGCGAAGAAGGCCAGGGGGGTGGGCAGCCACCTTGGTCAGAGGTGGTGGGATGTTGTCTCTTTCTCTTTCTCTTCCCCCGCCCCTTCTCGAGTCCAGGTTTGATGCTGCAAGGCGTGTCCGAGACTCTGCTCATGTGATGGAGCAGGAGGGAGAGGTGGGCGGGAGGACCAGAGAGGAGCTTGTTCTTTCCTCCTCCCCAGCTCTCTAAAGGAGTTTGCAGAAAGCTACTGGTTTCCGTCAGTCGCAGCTTGAGCGCTCTGCTGAGCGGCCGAGACTGAGGCGAAGGGCGCAGCTGCCTGGACAGCTTCATTATTGCTCTCCTCTCTTTTATCATTCCTGGGCGGGAAGCGTTGGGTCTGGGCAGCGGAGGTGAGAGACCGGCGTCGCGAAGCAGCCGCTCACCGAAGAGAGCGAAGCCATGGGAGCCGGCAGCTCTGCGGAGCAGCGGAGCCCGCAGGACGGGGCCACTGCAGCAGAGGAGTCCCAGCCCGGCAGCCCTGCGGGAGAAGCGCCCACGGCGGCGGCGGCGGCGGCGGGGGGGGCCGAGCCGGAGCAGCCGGAGGATCCCGCCAAGGTACGAGCCTCGCTGCCATGCTGCGCGCCTGGGAGAGCGCTAGGGGGGCTGGGGGGTGTGTGTTTTGAGGCCGCTCCGCCTCAGTCAACTCAAACTTTAGGGGGGCGCCTAAGCACCTGCGAAGGGGCTGGCGGGCACCTGCCTCCCCTTCGCCCCCCCCCGTCCGCGTCCTCTCCAACCCCCCCAAAAGGGGTGAAGTTTGGCGGGGTGGGGCGTGGCGGCCGCTCGGCTCGGCTCTCCTGAGGCGGGGAACTGCGCAACCGGCACCTCCGCAGTAATAAACTCCTCTCTTCCCTTTGTCAGAAGGGCGGCCCCAAAAAAGTACTTGGCGCAGGCGAAGGGCGGATGAGTGGCCGCCGAGGCGCTGCGAGGAGCCCCCAGGCCCCCCAGAAGCGCGGCCTGGCGTCGCCCCCCCCCCGCAGATCACCTCATGCCCTCTTCCCTGGGCGCTTTTGGGGGCGCCCTATTGTATTTGGCTGTTTCGCATCTCGCCTAGTTTAGGCTCCTGTGCGCAAGGTATTGCGGTGGGGGGGGGCGAGTTAAGGCAGCCTCCCCTCTTGGTTTTCCTTTTGTGTGTACGTACGGATTGGTGTGAGAAAAGACCCCACCCTATGGCCGGACGGCAGGGAGTGGACTGTGCTGTGCCAGGACTGCAGTCCTGCAGTCAGCCAGGGCTTGGTGGTACCCAGGGCTGCTGCAGTTGTAGCCTCTTTTCTTTCTCAGAGGATGAAAGTGAGAGGTGTGTGTAATCCGAAAGTGAGGGGTGGGAGTAAGAAAACAAACGGGAAACCCAGGACTAGTCCCTTGGTGTTTTCTGCACTGACAAGTGTTTAAAAAACCAGCTCTATCCTGCCCCCTCCTCATATCGATCTGCTTCAAAGTACAGCACGTGTTCAGAATAGACAAGTTATTGAACATTCTTCAGTGTTGCATATTATATGAATAATGTGTATGCATTGGTTGCAGCGAGATACTTGTAAATAAATGCCTGCAGTTTCTAGAACTACAGATATTCCTATAAGTAATAAGCTGTATCCTTAACTAACCAAATAATTTTACTGAATATCCTCATAAAAGTTACACATACAAATAGCAACAGAGAACTTAGAGAAGCAAAAAAGGCTCTCTTAATACACATTTTCTGTGCACTTTTTTGAGTTACATTTTACAATTTTCCAGACAAAATTTCTTGTTTCAGATAAGGATGGTTTCTTGCATTATGCTATTTTTCCACCAATATTCCAATAAGTATTTTTCTTTACTTTTTAGAAAATAGTCAGGTTTATTAAGCACACTGATTTAGCTCAATAAAGTTATTTAAAAACAATTTAGATACTTATTTTAAACTCTAGATGGAATATTTCAAGCTTGCTGTTTTCCTAATCTAATGTGTGGGTGTTTCTAAAGCTTGAGAACTGGTTGTGACTTTGTTTTTGTGACCTTGAGTCTCAGATTTTTAACTCCCAGGAAGAATTTTCCATAGCTGCTGTCCTACAGTGTTCACTGTTGAGGGTGGTATTTTCAAAAGTGTTTTAAAAAAGAAGTTAAAATGGAACAAATAGTTTTAATAACTTGAAAGAAATATGTCTTCTGATGACACCTTTCCAAAGTAAAATTTCACAGTGTACGCACAGTTTGTTGCTGTGAGATAATTCAGCTACAGAAATGTAACTGCAGAAATCATGAAATGTGACCAAAGTATCCGACCAAGATGATAAAATAATGCTGGCTTCAAGCTTGAGAAAGAAAAATTCCTGCTAAGAAGGTCAAACCAGCGTCTCTTAAGCTATGTGAAAAAGCATAAATTATTTACTATGTTTCGAATCCTCTTGTACTTTAGGTTCCAGGAAGGGACTTACGCATTTTACCCACGTGATTCCAGTTGTTGGGAGAAAGATAAACCATATGACTATTTTAATATTAGCTGTGCCAGTGTCTAGAAAGAATTAATCAGAAAATGTTTATTCAGAAACAAATATATTATTTTAAGTAACATCTAGCCAATAATAATACATTTTAAAATGCAGTTGTTTGCATGACATCTTCTAGACCAGGGATAGGCAACATGGTGCCCTCCAGATATTGTGGACTGTAACTTGCCCTCAGTCCCAGCCAGCATGGCTAGTATGCAGGATGATACGCGTTGTAGACCAAAACATATTGGGACCATCATTTTGGCTACTCCTGCGCAAGACCACATAAAATCAATTATACCACACCACCGTAACCTGTTCAAGCACCAAAAAGCATGAGCTGCTAACAAAAGCACTTTATACTGAGTGAAAATAATGGAAAGTTCTGGTTCTTTCTCAAACTCCACTCCCATCCCTTCCATACACTTCTGTCCACTGTTCAGGTCAGTGTCTCCAGCAGAGCCAGGCATGGCCAGGCCTGTTTTCTCAAACCTGTTCCTTCTTTCTGTTTTTCCAGATGGAGCCTCCAGTAACATTTTCCCACTACCAACCCAGAATATTTGTTTGTGGTTGTTCTGGGGAAAGAGGCTGCACATTTCCTTCTTCACTCCTGGTTATAATACTCATTAGACATTCAGCTGAATCAGACTAAGGGTTCATCTAGATTCCACTGAGTTTTTTGCAAATGGTAGCTAACCAGATGTTTCTGGGAAGCCCACATGCATAGTACCAAATAAATGGCCCACTCCCATTTTTCTAGTATTGCAGTGGCAAATCAGGCACTCTCTTGATGTCATTAGACTACAGTTCTCATAATCCCTGACCATTGTCCAAGTTGGCCTGAGCTGATGGGAGATGGTATCCCAACAACATCTGAAGGGCCATAGGTTCCTCATCCCTGTTTTTGCAGCTGCTATTACACAGTCTTTGAACATAACCTTTGATAAACTTATCCTCCATTAATTTGTCTAACCCTTTTAAAAAGCCATCAAAGCTAGAGGATATCACATCTTGCAGTGGTGGATTTCATAAGCTAATTCAATGTTTATGGCTGATTGGAATAATCGGACATACTGCCTATGCTTTCGACATGGGGGAGGAAAGGTATTGCTCCCCCCATGGTGACTCTTTTAGTGGTAACCAGGCCACCCAGTGTTGTTGGTGGTTGGAAGACTTTGCCTGCCCTTTAGGGTTGTACCCAAGTGCCACACTTTACCCCTCGCTTTCCAAAGAGAGTGAATGAATGAAAGATAGCCATTAATCTGCATGGGGAAAAAATGCACACATTGGGATAGAGATAACTGTCCCAAGTCCCTGATTATCATAGTGCCTGTAATGAGAAGCAGGTTTCAATCTAAACAGTCCCAGTCTGCATTTTTTTTTTCCTTTGTCCAGTAAAGCTCAATGGGAACCTGAGAGGCATAGTAGCAACTAACTACAAAACCCTACCATGGCCTGGATGCTGTTTCTTAGAACATAGGTAAAATTGAGACAAGAGAATTGTCTTTTTGGAACTTCCTTTGGTATATGTGGATTGCAACAAGTATTCTGAGAGTTTGTGATGGCAGTCCCCTGCAGCACACAAAGGAATCATAGAAGTGGTATGCTATGCTTCTACATAACTTTAAGGTGCTTAATTAACACCATGTAAGTGATATATACTGGCAGACTACTTTAGAATGTATGCTGGAAATTCCCTATCATACCCCAGGGTATATGCTTCTACCCCATTTTTGATTCATATAAACTTAGCAGGTTGAGTTGCAGTAATTTTGAGCCATTCCTTAGAATGCATATTACATTGCCAGTAGTGAAGGAAATTATTTTGCCTCATGCACTAATGAGAGACCATAACTTTCTAGTGCAGTGGGCCTTGGGCCACTTTTAGGTGACCCTCAGTGCCTCAGGCTGCCCGGGGCCTCCCCACTTGCCTACTGTGCCCCATAGCCTTTTAGTTGAACCAATGCCAGCATCAGGAGCGCCTTGCATATTGAGTAAGAGTGCATGGGGTGGAGTGGTATCAGTTGGAGGAGGGGACATCTCTTCTAACAAAGTGTTGGAGGTGTTGAAAGCCATTAAAAAGTGAGATTAAAAGTTATTTATTATTAATAACCTTAAAGATAAAAATAAATTAGGAATAGAAAGGAAGGGTGTGTGAGAGAATCTGTTATAGGAGGAAGAATAGAATATAAAATGACCACCAAGGAGGAATGGGAAGATGGCAGGTTATTTGGGGGGGGGTATGTGTGAAGGGGATAGGGTAAAAATTGAATGTAAAAGGAGACTGGGCTTCAGTTCTTTCCAGCTATTTCAATATCCTTAAGTGCTGCACTGACTATTCTGGAATAGCTACCTTTCCTGGTTAAAATCCATACTTCATACATTTAAAATTCATATATTACCTACAAGTAGCATTTGGTTAAGGGATAAATACTGTAATTTGTATTAAGTGACTTTAAATATGCATCACGCATTAAATAGGGGATACACATACCCCTTTTCATTTAAAAGTGCACAGAATAAATTCAGGTACTGGACAATAAAAACAGTTTATGTTGGGAGTTGAGCAGGAATTTAGAGAAGTACAGTTGATGACCATTTTGTGCTGGGGGGATCCGTTCTTGGCCCCTGTGTGTTTTAGCACAGCGTGTATAAGCATGTTTCACTCCACCTTCGTTACACACCCTTTTAGTGACTTGTTTAGTGACGTTTCCAGTTTGCTTCCGGGTTTGGCGCCATGCACGATTGTGCATCATTTGGACGCACATTAATCAGTCATTGCCTGCACATGCAGACATACCCCAAATCTACCAGTATTGCTTATCTTTGATTTGTTGAAGTTAGTTTTTTTATAGTGTTATTCTTATTCTGAAAATGTAAAGTAAACATTTTATGCTGCAAGCATGTACACATACAGTGGTACCTTGGGATGCGAACAGGATCTGTTCCGAAGCCCTATTCTCATCCTGAACAGAACGTAAGACGTGTCTGCGTGTGTGCGAGTCACGTTTCGCCGCTTCCGCACATGCGCATGACATCATTTTGACCGTCTGTGTGAGCGACGAAACCCGGAAGTAACGCGCTCCGCAGCGACCCAGAAGTAACCAAAAAATACTTATCCTGAAGCGTATTTATCCCGAGGTATGACTGTACAGGCAGTTTCCCATTTACGTGGGGCTTATGTTCCGATGCACTGCATGTTTAAATAAAATTGCGTATATTGGGAACACCATTGTGAAAGGCTGCAAACACCCTCTGAACCTCTGGAAACTCTTGAAAAGCCAATCAGAAAACAAAAACTCCACCAAACTCCTCCACAGTTGCTCCCTCCAAATCTCCTTGCTCAAGCTCCAAGTCCCCACAGGCCTCAAAGGTTGGTGCAAAGGCTCCCAGGATTGCATTTGCAAAGGCTCCTGGAATTGCTAGATGCTATTTTTGTGCCATTTTGCCATTTATACGCTCTTTTAGGGCTGTTTTTGCCCCTATTCCTGCCACTTCCTGGTTTGCTATGGTAGGCGCAGTTGTGCGTGACTCAAATGTGCGTAAATGAGGAATTGCTGTAATTAATGATGCATGCATCACTTGTGCTCCTGTACTTCTGTAGCACTGGCAAAAGTTTAATCAGTTCCTCTTTGAAATTACCTACCTCTCCCACCCCGCTAAATCTTTCTCATGTTGTTTAAAACAGTCTAGTTGATTTTAAGTATGGTGGGTGATACTCAAAGATCATTGGACTTATTCATTCACTTCAGTGGGACTTCTCTGTGTATGAGTTGGATATCACTCTGAATAGAAATACTTGTATTATCCTGGCTTCAAAATTAAGACCTGCCTTCCAGATTCTTTCACCCTTTTTAATCTAGGAAATGTAGAACTTTTCAGTATAGTAGCACCTCAGATTACGTAACCCCTCTGGTTACGTAAGCTTCAGGATGTGAAAGCGGCAAACTCGGAAGTATTTGACCGGATTTCAGCATGCGCAGAAGTGGTTCTCAGGTTGCGGAAACCTCAGGATCTGACCTGACCACTGGGACGGATCCCGTCCACAACCAGAGGTACCACTATACACTGAAACCGTCCTTAATGTGTCTATCGCATCAGTACCTTAGTTACTACAACATAATTTATTGAAAATGCACTAATGTATAAGTTCAAATAATAGATAGTTCTATGTTTCACTACAAAATATGCAAAGCATTATTTCACAACTTCTGGGAGCATTCTTAGGCCAATGCAAACTAAGAAATAGTTGGCAGGTCAGTTTCAGCATAATACATCACAGTAGTTGAATCTGAATCCCTGGTCCTGTTCCTGTATTTCTCAATCTAAGAGAAGTTTACTTTCAGCTCTTTCTCTTAAAATGATTTATAATGTAAAGCCAGCTGCTTGATGACTTAAGCTCAATAAGCTCATTCACCCATTGATCCTCAAAATACAGCACATTGAAACAGTGGTAGAGGACAAGCACATTCCACATTACTGCTGCTGCCTTTCCTGGCCAAAGTTGCAGGAGTAAGGTAAAGGTAAAGGGACCCCTGACCGTTAGGTCCAGTCGCAGACGACTCTGGGGCTGCGGCGCTCATCTCGCTTTAGTGGCCGAGGGAGCTGGCGTACAGCTTCCAGAGCAGCACATGAAAACGCTGTTTACCTTCCCGCCGGAGTGGTACCTATTTATCTACTTGCACTTTGACCACTTTGATGTGCTTTTGAACTGCTAGGTTGGCAGGAGCAGGGACCGAGCAGCGGGAGCTCATGATTGTATTCAAAGTAGTCACTCCTCGGTAAAACCTATGGTAAATTCTGCACTATTTAGTTACGTGAATCCACCTCACAATAGAGTTCTCTGGAATTTATTCTGACGAAATATATTTACAAGATGCAGTATATCTTTGGAGGGACAGGGTGGATCCTGATATTACTATCAATGATCATGCTATCAACTCTGTCTGAGGAAACTCCACTCCACATATTGAACTTCCCCTGACTTGAGATCTACTGGGAAGGCCCTGCTGGTAGTTCCAGCTTTAAAGGACATCCTGGGGTTTATTACCCACCAAAGGACCTTCACAGAATTAGTATCCTAGTAGTGGTTTGCAGCCACCCTAGGGGCTTGACTGGCACCAGCATGGTTTAGCTTTAGGCACCAACTGAAGATCTGTTGCTTTGCTTTTTGATGTAGAAGGATGCCTGGGTTTCAGGACACTGACAGATTACAGGAAAACAGAACATTGGTGATTTTAATTGTTTTCTTTGTTAATTGCTTTATGTATGAATTGTTACTTGCTCTGGATTTTAGGATGAAGGGTAGGATATAAGGTTTTTAAAAAGAATAAAAATAAAACCTCTTAGTAGATTAAAAGCACAGTCCTATGCATAGAAGTGAGACCTGATCCTGTTGATGACTTAAGCTCATTGGGACTTACTTCCAAGTAAGTGTGTATAGTATTGCAGCCTAATACACCAATTGACATGTTTGTCCAGAAGATGACTTTTATATTATATTTTGTGAGACCTTTACATTGTTTTCCAAACTGCAGTAATAATAGGAGGATTAATTATTAATGCTAATGTAACTACTTAGGCTTCCAGGATTCTATTTTTGCGCAGTCAAGTGAACAGCAAGATGGAAGGAAGTAATTTAGCACATTACTTCAGTCTGTCCATTTCCATAGTTTCCATATTTAATCTTCCAATATAGTGTATCAATGTAGCGGAACTAGAGAATAATATCTATATAGTACTTGCAAAGTTTGTGAAACCTGTGACTGTGTTGGGGTCTAAAAAGTTGCTTTGGCCTGCCAAAGAACTTGGGACTTTTGAAGCGTTGAGGCTTCTTATTTGAACAACAGACTGCAAACCATATCACATTCCCCTCAGTTTCCCATTGCAGAGATATAACACTTCAATAAGTTTTAAAACAATGGGGGAAACCTTTTTTATTGGGTGGGATGGGGGAAAAATAGAGATTGAGTGAGAAATAGCTAATACTGTACTTCATTATGAAACTTAAGTTTACTTTGTTACTGAATTTATATGAAGTGTACTATTTGGTGTATTCATGACATCTTGTATGTACGTGTTCTCCAAGCAGTAATTGTAAATATGCCAAATGTTATATAGGCGGAGCAGCAAGCTGTTGCATCCTAATGTACCTAACTATAGCTTATTTTTTCTCTTTGGAGAAATAGTTACAAAAAAGGAAATGAAAATAGCAAAAGGAATATTTTATTTTCTATCTTTCTAAATGGTATTTATTTTATTTTATTAAATTTATATACCACCTTTCATCCAATGATCTCAGGGTGGTTCACAATATAAAAATACAGTATAAATACAGATATATGGAACTCAACATTATCATGCAAAAACAAAAGAGATGTTTTTTATAGAAATACACATTTTTTTCAACCTGGGACCCCACTTCAGAATTTACCTGAAGTAGCACCAGTTAATTTGTTTCACAGGTGAGCATGTGTAATTTTGTATGTGCAGTAAATGTGAAGATCTTTGAATGGGGATACTAAGCTTTAGAAGTGTACCATGTACAGGACACGTGAAGAATACATTAGAACAAAGCAGCAGTTCTTCTTCCTAAACCTGGTTGAGAGAATGGGGTAGGAGGAGAATATTATTCCCCAAATACTAAATGGATGAGGGAGGGTCCTCTCACAGGAGGCATTCATTCCATTCATGTCATTATTCTATTCTGTCTGTTTCAGGTTTCTTGTGGTCTCAAAGGGAGCTTACTCCACAGTTTGATAACCACTGTGTTAGTGAAAGCTTTAGCAAGCACAGAAGCTGAAGTCTTTCATATCAGGGCTCTGATTGGTAGATGTTAATGGAAGTTCTTCCTTTTCATTGAGTCATGCAATTTGCAACCTTATCCTAAACATATTATGATTTTCAAGACTACATAGCCAGAGACACAATTGCTCACACAAAGGACTTTTTCTGTTTCCTTTCTAGCAGGTTTATAAATAGTCACCTCTCCTCAAAAGGCCAATATATGCCAATAGCCCTGTGAGAAGAAGAGAAAAGGGAAGCAGGCAAAAAACAACATTAGGGTCTACCCTAGTCAGACTGCCCCCCCCTCAAACTTTACTCTTTATCTTTACCTTGACTGTTTGTCATTTATTGTAATATTTTCAAATTGTAAACCACCTTGCATATTTGGGCAGAATATAAGTACAATAAATAGATAATAAACCTGGGAACCTTAGCAAACAGATTTATTTATTTATTTATTTATGCATACATTTATTCTGTTAAAAAATATTGTGAACATATGTCAGGGAGATTTTCTACCCCTGTATTTTTGCCCACACAAAAATCTGCCTTTAGAATGTTACATACAATTAATTAGTTACATAATAATTGAAAACAATAGAGGTTAATTTCGGTACCTGAAATTGATACAATATCAGTTAAATATAAAGTCAATCTTGTAATGTCCCCCCCATTTGCCCATCCCTAGAAAGCACGTATATTTATGCGCACAGCTTGTCAATCATGTCAACACAAGTGTATTCGCAGAATTTCAGTGCCTTATTTTTCCTCTTGTTCTAAATAATGTAAGGGAGATTTAAGCTAAGAACCCAATAAGAGCCCTGCTGACTAAAGGCCTATCTAGTCCAGCATCCTGTTCCATAGTGCTCAACCAGATTCTCATGGGAAGCCTGCAAGCAGGACATAAGCAGAACAGCGCTGTCCCTATTTTTTATTCAGAGGTATATTGGCGGTAGTACAGTAGTACCTCGGGTTACATACGCTTCAGGTTACATACGCTTCAGGTTACATATGCTTCAGGTTACAGACTCCGCTAACCCATAAATATTA
Source organism: Podarcis erhardii (assembly GCF_964252035.2). Taxonomy (NCBI): domain Eukaryota; kingdom Metazoa; phylum Chordata; class Lepidosauria; order Squamata; family Lacertidae; genus Podarcis; species Podarcis erhardii. The sequence goes on from NC_138507.1 coordinate 67,077,521, forward strand.
CCTTGGGTTAAGAACATTGCTTCAGAATGAGAACAGAAATCGTGCTCTGGCAGCGGGAGGCCCCATTAGCTAAAGTGGTGCTTCAGGTTAAGAATAGTTTCAGGTTAAGAACGGACCTCCGGAACAAATTAAGTACTTAACCCAAGGTACTACTGTACACAGCCATCATTACTAGTAAGCTTTATTCGTCAGTAATTTACTTAATTCCGTTTTAAAACTGTCCGAAGTAGTTGCCATCACCACATCTTGTGGGAGTGAATTTCATTGTTTTAACTATGTGCTATGATAGTTGATAATCATTATGTGAATAAATACTTTCCTTTGTCCAGAATCTTCCAGCATTCATGACCTTTTTTGTGAAAGGAAGAAAAACATTCAATCTTGCTTACTTCATAATTTTATACATCTCTAACAGATCTCTCTTCCCACCCCAGACTTGTATTTTTTTCTAAGTGGAAAAGCCCCAGTGTTTTCATCATGGGGAAGTTACCCTTGGTTCATTTTGGTTGCTCTTTTCTGCACCTACAGTATATTTTGAGGTTTGGTGACTAGAACTGTACATAGTATTCCAAATATAGGTGCACCGTAGATTCGTATAATGGCATTATATTGTCAGTCATTTCACTTTCAGTCTTTTTTGTAATGATCTGTAACATAGAATTTGTCTTTTTCACAGCTTCAGTAAACTGGGTTGACATTTTCATTGAGCCTAGCTATAATGATCTCAAAATCCCCTTCCTGGTCAGTCACTGTCAATTAGGCCATTAAGTGTATATGTGGTTAGGCTTCTTTGCTCCTAAGTCAGAGGTTTTCGACTTTGAGTCTACAGCTCCCTTGACTAACTGCCTTATTTTTGCAGCACCCCTGTGGGGCTCAGGAGCTCAGTTATGACATCCCTTGCCTGCAAGCTGGCAGCTTCTCACCCTTTTTTGAACACCCTGGTGGAGTATTCCCTCGTCCTCCTCTTCTCTTCTCTCCCCTCTCCTTGAGAGTCTTCTGGGCAGCTGCAGTTGCTGCCCCTGGTCTCTGAGCTGCCTCTCCTCCCCCAAAGAGGGTTGCTGCATCAAACAGCTGTGCAAGCCTTTGGGAGGCAGAGAGGCAAGAGGGCATCAGAGGAGGGAGGGAAGGAAAGAGGGACAGAGGCCAGTGTTGCCCAGGGTGCTACGGCACACTGGTTGAAAACCACTGCCCTAAGTGCATCATTTTACACTTGCTTACATTGACCCACATTTGCAATTTTAATTTCCTTTCACCCAGTTTGCAGAGAAATTTTGGAGTTCTTCTCAATCCATTTTTGTTCTTAACATCCTAAACAATTTGCTGCAGTAAAGAGGGAGAGAAAGCTCCACTGTGCACATGGACAATTGTATATAGGTCACACTGATTCTTCAGAAGATGGTACACTTACAGAAAATCAGGACTAGTTTCATGGACATGAAATGCATAATGTATACCAGCCTCTTTTAAAATAGCAGTGTAAATATTTTCTCTGTAGGACTATAGTGTTGTTGTTTTTTAAAAAATCTGTTGAGTGCATGTGTTATGTATGTTGGCCAAGTGTAAATTACAGAATTACAGTGCTTTTATTAACCAACCAGATTTCATTTCAACTGCTGCATAAGCATCAGTGCAGTAAATGGATAGGATTATCTTTGGTTATCAGGAATCCTATTAAGCAGGCTAATGTAATGTAAGCAGGGTTTAGTTAAACCTGAGTTTGTTAATCTATTCTGTGAGTCAGCTTTTGTGTCCTGATTTCTTATGTAGTAAGAAAGGAATGTGTGTGAAATTATAAATGTATTTAAAACTCAGTCCCATAATCTTGGAGACAAGAGCATGGAGTGAATGGAATATTTAAAACAGCGCCCCTGGCATTTCCCTAAAATTCTAGTCAGTCTTCTTTTTCCCCTTTCATTTAAATAGGTAGCAAATCCTGCTTAGAACTATGAACTGAAATTTTTTTTTTAAGATAGTGTATTTGTGACCTGTGCAACAGATGAGAGTTATACAACTCTTGATTTCTATGTCTATTTCTATGTCTATTCAAGTATTGGATATTAAGATAGATTAAGCAACCTGTGTAACTACTACATCCTTGGCAATGCTTTTGTATGTAGCGTGATGCCGCATAAGAAGTGGGTCTTCCATGCTATCTTCCTCTGTTGCCAGTATGACCTGTCATCACATAAAAAAGGATCTTAATGGTGGAATATACAGTATATTGTACAAGGTGTGGAATCTTCTTGCCGCATCTTCAGAGGCATGAAATATTTAGAAGGCAAATGTTGCCTCCTAGAGATAAGAGACCAAAATGTAGTGTTGCTTATGAAGAGTACCACAGTCCTTTGCAGTCTTTTGGATCTCTACAGGAAAAGGCCTTGCCAAACAAGAACTCTCCTTTTCATTAGGGTGTGCACTGGAATACAGTCCTGAATAATGCAAATTGTGTGAATTGCACTGAAAATATGCAAAATAGTTTTATTTTGATAATGCTGGTGTGTTTTGAATTAATTTTTGAAGCTCCCATTCTGTATGAAGCATTGTGAATATTAAACTCAAGTAGACTATGATATCCATTCCTATATCTGTTGCCAGTCATCCCTGGACATTTGTAGAACTGCAGCTGATATATAGCCTTTCAGCAATGGAGAAGAATGCTGGGAATGCTTAAACAATCTTGGAAATAGGTCATGGTTTAATAGAACTATACAAAAGTCAATGATGGTTTTTCAAGAAGTTCTTGTGATCCTTGAAGCTTATTATTAATATATACCTGACTAAATTATAAAATGAATACAGTGACTGAATCAGTTCATTAAACCTCCACAGACAATGACCATTAATTTGGCAGAAGTTATAGTTATTTCTTAAGGATAGTTTCAAACTATTTTTAATTTTGTATATTAAACCATTTCTTAGCAAAATAAAATTTACCTGGTAGTAAGCCTCATTAGTACTAAGTCAGACCCCAAAACAGTGTTTCCGTGCACTCTGGCATTCATCACTGTGTCCCATTGCTCCAGAAGCAGTTTAGTCATGCTGGCCTTTGACTCGGAAAGCTGTCTGTGGACAAACACCGGCTTCCTCAGCCTGAAGTGAGATGAGCGCCACACCCCATGGTCGCCTTTGACTGGACTTAATCGTCCAGGGGTCCTTCACCTTTTACCTTTACCAGGTCCCAAATAGCTGGTATGCTAATAATATGAAAGCAATGTGTTGGTTTGCTTTTTCAAAATTGTGAAATAATTAAAGAATCTGGTTTGTGATTGCAGCACACAGAATGCCTGACCATTTTTTTCCTGAGGCATCTCCAGGTAGGACTGGGAGAACCCACTCAGAAATCCAGAAGAGCTTCTGCCAGTCAGAGTAGACAGCACTGATCTAGATGTACGCATGATCTGATTTAATAAAAGGCAGTCCCCATGTTCTTATTTTCTTGCTACAAACCACCTTGTTGCTGTGGTTGCACCTTGGGGGACAAATAGCTGTTTTTGGAAGTTTTTAATGGGGAAATGGATGCAGGTAGGTAGGTTGGGTCCACCTCATAATTCCCATTTACTTCAGTATTTTTCTACATAGGTAAAGGTAAAGGGACCCCTGACCATTAGGTCCAGTCGTGGCTGACTCTGGGGTTGTGGCGCTCATCTCGCTTTATTGGCCGAGGGAGCTGACGTACGGCTTCCGGGTCATGTGGCCAGCATGACTAAGCCGCTTCTGGCGAACCAAAGCAGCACACAGAAACGCCGTTGACCTTACTGCCAGAGCGGTACCTATTTATCTACTTGCACTTTGGCGTGCTTTCGAACTGCTAGGTTGGCAGGAGCAGGGACCAAGCAACAGGAGCTCACCCCGTCGCGGGGATTTGAACTGCCAACCTTCTGATCGGCAAGTCCTAGGCTCTGTGGTTTAACCTACAGCACCACCTGCGTCCCTTTTCTACATAAGTACTTAGTGCCAACTGGATCCCAGCTCTCCTTAGCACTCATTTGGATTTCTTGGTTCACTTCAGATCCATTTAGATCAATAGATCTACCAGCAATAGGTTTGTTTTAAAGGTTTTCCAGTGCTTACATGGGGGCAGCCATGTATGTATGGGCATTGAAAGTGCATAGTGTCAAGGAGCCCTGTCTGCTAGCTGCTCAGGCTGTGGGTAGCTCATGGCACAATTCTGAAGGGTTTAAAGTGGGGTGGGGAATTGTGGCACAGAGCAGAGTGACAACACACACAGATGCTTTTCAGTGTAAAGCATTTTTTTAAAAAAGACTTTTAATTAAAAATCTGCTTGTAAATGGGAGAGGATGGACTTAATGCTGTCCACTTTGAGAACAGGAATGGACCAGACTTTAATGGGTCTGTCCATCCCTAGCTCCAGCCAGCAGGATCAGTAATCAAAAGTCTAGTCCACAACATGGAGGGCACCAGATTGGCTACCCCTGACATAGTCTCTCTTCCGTTTGAAATGTGTAAATCAGAAACAGAGGAAATAAAAGAGTTGTGTGTACCTTGTCCGTGTATATATATTTGTATGTGTCTGTGTGTATGTATGCCTAGGATGTTCATTTGTGTGTAGTGGGAAAGATGGCTTATGAAAACCTGTAGCTAGCCTTGGCAGTTGTCTGGTATATAAGCTGCAGATAATGTATGTCACTGTGGTGTGATTCAGATATAATGCTGGTTCCCAACAAAATAATGGCTTGCAAATGGGGAGGCAACCACATGGATACTGCACTCTCTCTTTCCTTCTTTGGAGAAATTTCTGCGTGGTATCATGGTAAAAGAAACTAGATTTCTCTGCACCCTATTTTTCTCTTCATATTTTTCTCTTCTCTGGTTTACAGGGAATCCTGGCTTGTATTAAGTCTATGTAACATAAGTCAATGGTGTGGGAGGTGCTACTGCTTTATATTCTTACTCCTTTTGAGGTCATAAAGTAGCAAAAGCGCCTTGCAATCGTATTGTCTGGGAACTAAAAAATCAATACACTATTCAGTCTAGACATTTGTGGACTAAAGGTTAAGTTTCTTCTACTTAGCTAGAAAGGTTATACAGACTGCAGGCAATAGGTGCACACCCACCCACACCCACCCACCCGCTGAGTTGATGCACACTAACATGACACTGAACTTCTAAAAATACTTGTTTTTATAAAATTAAAAATATAAAAGTACATTGAATAAGGTTAACTCTTGAAACTTTATCACTACCATAGCAAAAACAGTTGTTTCTGCTGTGGTTGCTACCCTGTCATTTGTTATTTTAACGCTAGACACAGATGTCCTGGGCTGTCTCATCCCATAAAACATTCTTACTACAGGGAAACCAAGGAATGTGATGCAAGTGTTCTCAGTTCCTAGACCAATAAACGAACTATAGGGTCTTGACTAAGAGGACATCTCTGACTCTGCTCTCTTATCTTGAAAAGGAGGCTTGAATAGCACACCTATGCTGCACGAGGGAAAGGAGATCAGCACTTTTACAGCACACCTAGAGCTTCCCCTGTGCCAGCACTTCAACTAGGGGTCAGATACAGTACATTTTTGGGGATCCTGTGAGAGGGAAAACATATATGACAGCAACAGAAAATGTATGTCCATTCTTATGATCTGATGCTTTAGTACCAGGTTTAGTACCAGACTCACATGTTTCATCTTCTAAGATTTCAGTTCTTCGACTATGAGCTACAAACACATTGTTCCGTTTCCTCAGTCCTTCACTATTTACATTACCTATTTAATGACTTTTTTAATGACTTGCCACAAGCCTCCATGTAATGCACCAATAAATTCTAGGCAGTAGAAATTCTTTGCATTTTTCACTAGCAAGGAAGGAATGCTTCAGGATTAGATTCTCAACAGGTGATGCAAATGCTCAAATTGTCTTGGAACACAGTACCCCACCGCACCTCTCTAGGTTGAATGGTGTTTGATTTAAGCAGCTTTATTGCTAATAGAAGGATTAACTACACTGCATCTGGGGTTTTTTTGGGGGGGGTGTAGAGTAACTTTTTGTACGTGTCAAATCTATTTAAATATTTTATTTGAGGGGAGTCTAGTCAACAGTGATGGAGTTACTAGTTGCTTCATCTTTTTACTAGTCTTAATAAACAGCAGCAAAATATAAATGTCCAAGATGACTGTAATCTACAGTGTACTTATTGTGAACTGCTTCTCTGTTTATTATGTGCAAATAGCCTGTGCTGATACTCTGTAATACTCCCAAATCATGGTATATTTCCTCTTTGACTCCTGGTAGTGAACAAGTTGCCTGCCTTTACTGTAGAGCTAAGTTGATCAAGGGCTCATGTGTGATCTTTAGTAATGCAAAAGATTCCACCACATGCACCTCACAAATCACTGAAAGTGGGGGTGAGGAGGGAATGCATGTGCAGAAGTTGCTTTTATCACAGGATTTTGGAGAGCTTCTGTAATAGTCCTCAGTCACATCCCACCCACCCTTGCCAAGGGTACACTTTGATTCCCAAGGTTCTATGTCAAATGAAGTCCAGCTTACCTCAGCAGAACTTTTAATGATAGGACCTGTTTGTCTTGTTCAGATGATAAACCAAACCATTGTTCAGATTTCAGTCCCCAGATGTTGCTGGACTACAACTCCCATTGCCATTGACCACTGACTGAGCTGGCTGGAGGTGATGGGAATTCTAGTCCAGCAACCCCTGGTGTCTAATGTTGAGGAATGTGTATTGTGAAAGATGTGCAGTGAATATTGGTCTTGTATGCTCCCTTTTCTCCTTTGCATGTGATCTTCCACTTGCACTTTTGACTCAGTTTGGCCCTAATGTGTTATAACTAGAATTTGAAAAAATACAATTCCCTAAATGAGGGGAGAAACTTTCATTCTCTTTGTGTACAAAGGATTGGGTGAGCTCATGGTTCACTGTGGCTTGTTCATGATGATCTAAGCCATGGTTTAGATTAGGATCTGAACCAAGTTATTAAGGACTAGAGCGCTTTACAGTAAATATAATTTTGGAAATAAACCAGGAGTGGAAAATGAAATTGTATTTTACTTTAGTAAAGTTGTTCAGATAAAAAGCTGCGGGAATTTGTATTAATTTGGTGACAATTTGTTAAAAATTATTGAAAAGCAATAAAAAATGATTGGTATAAAAAGAAATTATCTATAGGTTAGGAATCTTACATTGTGGTCCAAGTAATAAGTGATTATTATTGTGTGTATAGTTAGTTCTTTTTGTTGGTGAAGTATAAGATGGGGAAAAGTGCAACTGCTGACTATTCAAAAGTTCCATTTTGAATAGGTTGCTTCTCTCTTTTACATTTTGTGTTTCATGCCAGTTGGGATATACACAACTCAAATTCAGTTTACATAATGCTGTATCTTAAAATGGCCCTGCTTAAAGACAATACATTAAGATAGTGGGTGTTCAGTAAATTTATACTTAACACTATGTGCCCTATTAAATCATGGACTTGACTAACTTAAGTCTATTTATTTTAATGGGTCTACTCTCAGTATGCAACTCATTGGTTCATTTGAACAGCTCTATTACCAAGCCCTATCTTTTCAAAAAATGTAGTTACTTTGGCTGAAAATAGTATAGAAGAGAAGGAAGGAGTACAGTTGACAGCAGATCATGGAGTTGGAATTATGAAAAGAGAATTTTATGCTAGCCATTATTCTAACTGCTGGCTGCTGGAAACTTGGGCCTTACCTTCATTTCTGGGTACTCGCTGATAGCAGTGGTTCAGTTTTAGAAGTATTGTGACATACTATAGTTATGCCTTTGAGATCATACATCCTTGAGCACCCTTTGTTCCACTATGCTAACTTAATTGTGTCTATGCTAGCGAGTGAAAATGTTTTTACCGCCCGCCCGCCCCCCCACATATATCCTTGAAATTGTTTCTCATCCACCTTGTTTTAGTCCTACAAAATTGACTATAATAGAAATATGTTTTTCAAAGCTTTTTGAGTCTTTCTCTCTGGAATGCTTATTGGGAATTCTTTGGAAAATAAAGTAACTCAATGATCTAGGATCGTTTTGATGTCTAACGAGAATACTTTACTGTTAAAGAATGTATTGTATTGCCTTTAGGGATTGAATAACTTGACTGTGATTTGTTCTGACATTTGGCAGTTGTATTATGACCACGGCAGTAGTTGCCTTTCTTTCAAATTTTTCCTTAATTGGAAATGGATACACAAGGGAATATTGTGTCTTCTTCCAGCCTCGAACAGTTATGCACTGTAGTAAAGTTCCCAAGGGAAAAACTGTTAATGTTGGTTTGAAACTCCCACAGCAGCGTTTTCAGGCAGTACATATGATTATACAGTGTTGATAGAAATGTGCTGTTTATCCATATTGATCTCAATTGTGAATAAGGCAACTTCAGTATATGTGCATGTTCTAAAACAAAGTACTTTGAAAAGTACTTAACTTTTAAAACTGGAATACTTTATTCAGAAATGCTTGCCAAGACTTTACTGAACAAATGATGTCTGTTTTTATCCATGTGTACTTTTGGTACTGAATTCATATGATATGGAACATACTTTTATTTTTTAATATTTATTAAATTTATAGAATACTTCACAGGATAAAGCTGCTGAAGTGGTGTACAGGGCAAAAAAGGAATAAAAGCAGAAACACAAGCTCTAAAACAGTAAAGCCATCCATATAAACTGAAACCAATGAAACCATTCCATCAGTTACAAAACTAGTATTCCATAAATGACTGGATTACACCTAAGGGAAAGCTTTCCTAAACAAAAATGTTTTATTAGGCATCTAAACATCATACTAGGTGGCTGTTTGATTTCAGCTGCTAATTAATTTCAGAGAGCTGGAATGGGAACACTAAAAACGTGAATTCTGGTACAAACGAAAGGCATCTCTGGGGTACATTGTGCTCTCAGCAGTGCCCATCTGAGCACTTGCTGGGTATGGATATAGTGGGCAGAGGTCCCTTAGATATCCTGGTCCCACGTTGTTTAGGACTTTAAAAACAGCAGGGCCTTGAACTGTACCTGGTAGCATATTGGCAGCCAGTGCAACTCCTTCAGCAGAGGTGTTATATGGTACTGATGGGAGTACCCCAGTAAATAATCCAGCTGATGTATTCTGCTCCACCTTTAGTTTTTGAGTTAAGCCCAAGGGAAGCCCTACATAAAGCGCGTCACAGTAATCCAGTCTTGAGGTTACCAATGCCATGATCACAGTGGCCAAGCTATTTTGGTCCAGGTATGACTGTAGCTATCTTACTAACCAAAGCTGCTTTAAAGCATTCCTAGCCACTAAGACCTTATGTGCCTCAGGTGACAAAGATGGATTCAGGAGCCCCCTCCTCCAATTAATATTCCTGTTTCTTCAGAGGGAGTGGAACCCTATTCAAAACAGGTGACTGACTTACGTACCTCCCAAACACAAAAACACTCATTCACTGGGTATATGGATGACACTTTACTTCACATCCCATATTGACTGCTCCTAGTGGCTTCATAATAGATGTTAAATAGCCTTGAGGACAAAATAGTGCCCTGGAACACCCAGTTACATAATTGTCACTCTTTGGAACTGACCCTAAAGGTAACACCGGAACCACCATAAAACAGTGTCCCTGGGATCCATCTCACATGGTTGATGGTATCAAAAGCCATGGAGAGATCAAGCAAAAGAAGCAGTGTTGCACTACCTTTGTCCCTCTCCCAGTAGAGGTCATCCATTGGGGTAGATTGAGTCCTGAAACCAGGTCTCAATAATTCGTTTTGTCCAAGAATGCCAGCAGCTGGTCTGTCACTTAAATCATTTTTGAAACTTATTACCATTAATAAAATTATCCTCTGTTGATGTCTTATTATATGTCAAAAATATTTTACTAAAATTGGACAAGTAGCAGGTTATCCTCCCCCCCCCCCCCAATGTTAAGTGAAACAGCTCCTAAAACAGAATTGGTTAAAGAAAAGCTGCCTTCTTTTTTCAAATATTGAATAATTTATTAATTGGTGGTGATTTTTGACATTAAGGAAATGTATTTGAAGTTTAGGGAATTTTCTTTAAACAATTTGCCATGTTTAATCCTCAACCCATGTACAGGATACATGTGCTTATTGAAGAGACAGTTGAAACATATTCTTGAGACCTTTGTTTCTGTGCAAATGTATATAGAGAAAATATAATGGAAATTTGTTTTTGAAAGAAACTTGACTTTTTAAAGAGGAATAGGAAGAACTTACAAAAAATGTATGCCCCAATATAATCAAGCAGTATATAAATGTTGTGAAATAGAGAAAAATAAATATATTCAATTCATTCTTTTGAATCTTTTATATGCTGCCTTGTAAATATTTGTTTTCTTAAATACACGGATTGTTTAAAGACACAGTTAAATCATGGGTTTACAGAACAGCTGAAAATGCTTTCCTTTGTTGAATGTCTAAATACATCCAACTCAATAAACTGTTCCTTGTCTGTAGTTTCTCCTTGTAAGGCTGTTGTCAGTATCCATTTTAGTGGCTTTAGCAGAGGTGAGAATCACAGGGAGCTTGAAGTCAGTTTCCCCTTTGTTTTGTAACTGATGATTAGAATAACACAGATTTAGGACAGGCAAATTATATTTGGAATCTGGTACTGTTATTTACAGTACTTGCAATGAAGCTTTGACCCACACCCTTGCTCTGCAAAGCATTCTCATTTTATTGTAGACACACAAACATATTTTATAAGGGAACCCCTGCTTTCTGTTTATCTCTCCTCTTTGTATGTGAAGGGTACATGTGGTATTTTTAGCTGACCTTGGAGAAGATGCATAATTAAAAGCCTTCTTAGTAAGCAATTCTGATGTGGCTGAGGCAATGCAGTTCCATTCTTACTGCATTCACATTCTCTGTGGTCCATTCTTACAGCTAGTCCCCTCCCCATTTTTTTTAGTGCCAAGGTAAACCTAAAAGAAAATAACAGTTGAACAAAACTGGGAAATGTATCTTGTTATATTTAGGTGTTATTTAGGAATATTTATTTGTACCTATTAACCAGAATTCTTGAGGTAGCTTGGAAAATATTTAGAACACAATAAATAGATACTAAGGTAGGACAGAGGTGTATATAATTCCCACCCACATGGTTTCCCAGTGTTACCCGAGCACAATGAAAACAGCACTGGAATCCACCCATAGTTATATATTCAGATGTATCAAGGATTATTCTTATGTGGATACATTCTTTAAAGTTATAATTGGGTTTATTCTACAAATTCCCATCCATTCCTAAATTAATTCACACACACACATTTTCATTTTCAGGTTTACAAACAACAAGAAAGAACACATTTAAAATATAAGCATTGAATCCCCTTTGACTTCCCTTCCCCTTTTTGTAGGTCCTTGCATTTTCTCCTGCATCTCCACTATTACTCCAATTTTATCAAGTTTATAAATAATCCATAATTCAGCTTTTAGCTACAAGTGTTATATCAATCCTACTAATTATTTAATCCTACTAAGGATTTTAATTGTTTACAATAGTTTTTTTAAGATACAATATATACCGTACTTTCCCCATTTCTTATTAAAATATAAATCTTCCAGGTTCCTAATTCTTCTGGTCAGTTTTGTCATTTCAGCATAACCACCAGTTTTATCTGCCATTCTTCTTTGGTAGGGACTGTCTTTTATTTCCATCTCTGAGCTAACAAAAGTTCAGGCAGCTTTATATACATTTCCTTAATGTCCAAAATCACCACCAATTAATAAATGATCTCTTCTGGCCACTTGGATTTTCGGCACCTAGAATTCCTAAAAGAAAAGCTTCTGGTTTCTTAGAAAAGGTTATTTTGAACATTTTTTTTCAACTCGTTATATATCATCTCCTAGAATTCTTTTACTACTTAACATGCTCACTACATGTGATAAAGGGTGCCCTCTTTTTCTTTACATTTCCAGCATGCATTGATCTTGATTTATACATTTTAGCTAATTTACTGGAGGTTAAATACCAACAGCACACCATTTTCATATTGTTTTCTTTCACAGTATCGCATGCTGTAAACTTTAAATCCTGGTTCTATAACGTCTCCCATGCTGCCCATTCTTAAATTAATTCTTTTGCAGAGTTATTTGTTCCAGGCAATAAATTACTTTGTCTGAACATTAGTAAGACTGTCTGCATGCATCTTGATGAAGAAATGTGGCTTTGAGCTCATGCCTATCCCTTGCCCCCCTTGATGTTGATGTCTGGAGGGATTAGGATGGAATATCAGTGTTTCTCTCCTAGCCTCCATGGAAGTCGCAGCTGTGCCTGCAGATCTCCCAAGGGCCCAATCCTTACATCACTCATCTATGCCAGATGGGAGCTGCCATAGCACAAATATGAAAAAACCCACCTCCACCTTGTATTCTGGCCAACACAACCAGTGGAGTCTAGGGTATGACAGTGTGTCTGCTCCTTCCTGGCCTAACTTTGGATAGCTGTCAGTCATTCTGTTGCTTCCTTTTGCAAAACTGGAGAGATGTCTGAGCATTGCACATGGACTTCTGGTGGCTTTATTGTGTCAACTAGATGCACAAAAAGAGCTTTTAAACTCTGCCTTCCATGTGTTTCAACCATGTGCAGTTTCAACCATCTAGCTTTCAACTACTTAATGTTGAAATCATACATGTTAAACTCAGGAAAGTTGTGAATTATCTGTAGTGCATAATTTCATTCAGGTTGCAGTTTGTCACAGGTAAAAAGTGGGAGAGACTGCAGAATCATAAATCATATGTTTAGCACTACACACCAATTCTCAAAAACAAGATTAAATAATGTGTTACATTTTAAAATATTTGCCTTATAGAATCATTATTTTTCCATGTGATAAATTAAGTGATGTTTTACCACACCTGTGGTCTAATTACAACAAGGCCTTTCCTAACTAAGAGACATCCTATCAGGAACATTTTGAATGTCAGAAATGAGAATTTAGCATGTTCAGAATACAGTATACCATGCAGTAAAACTTTTGCATAGTATTAAGAGTTCATATTTGAGAATATAGTTATAAAAATGAATTATTATGATTATGATTCTTTTATTTGTACCCGGCCATCTGATTGGGCCACCCCAGCCACTCTGGGCGGCTTCCAACATATATAAAAACATAATAAAACATTACACATTAATAAAACTTATAATGGATGGACTATTTCATTTTAAAAGCTATTGAAACAATACTTTTATACCACAAAGTAGGTAGAATTCTGTTGCCCTGCCTGAATCCCAAAGCTGTCATCTATAAATTTACAAAGAAAAGAGAGTGCAATATTATATTGCTTGTTTGACATTAGGTTCACCTGGCAAGTGCTATTCTTTACTAGACAGGAAAGGAAATGTAATATGGGATATTTGAAACATTATAAAAATTGAAGGTAAAACAATGCTACTCAAGTCCAGCTCTGCAATTCAGTTGGAAATGCATTTTACTAAAAGACAAACTGAAACGATAAAAATATGATTCCTAGTAGATGGGTTGCACATGTGTGTGTACTCCTGCTGTTACAGAGGCATTAGCTTGGAAAAAGAAACCAAAACTTGACACCCTCGTTTCCTTGTACTGCACTAGCTAAACTTGTTAAGAATGTAGAGTGCCAATTTAAAAAGAAAAAATGGGAAAGTTATCAATTCTGGCAGACATGAGTATGAGGTCAACATATCTTTGAACAATGCTAAGAGAAGAGGATTGTATTTTCAGTGCTAAAGCCACCTTGGATTTGTGCTGTGAACAGGAAGGTTGCAGCCGTACTTATTTGTTCCTTTTAAACATAACTCAGGAGTAGAATCAATAGGCAAGAATGAACAACTGAGGAGATCCAGAAAAAAGCATGGCAAGACAAAGGAGTCAGATTCAGGTGTAAGAAACTAGATGACCTGCATTGTTTCCAGTAACTAGCAGGTTCCAACTGAAGCCTGGTACAGTGGTACCTCTGGTTACAAACACCTCTGGTTACAAACACTTCGGGTTACAAACACTTTGGGTTACAGACTCCGCTAACCCAGAAGTAGTACCTCGGGTTGAGAACTTTGCCCCAGGATGAAAACAGAAATCGTGCACTGGCGGCTCGGCGGCAGCAGGATGCCCCATTAACTAAAGTGGTACCTCAGGATAAGAACAGTTTGAGGTTAAGAACGGACCTTTAGAACTAATTAAGTTCGTAACCAGAGGTACAAGTGTATAACATGGTCTCTCAGATCACCTCCAACACCTACTGCAAGTTCTTGAGTCTGCTGTACGAGTCTTTACCCTTGAGTAAAGTGTTTTTACCCTTGAGAGGAGTGTTGTTACTTACAAGCAGCTGCTTCCTCAACAGTCACATGATGACATTGGACTCTCAGATGTGCACTCTCATCATCAACCAGCTGCCTGAGCTTGGACTTTCTGGCATTTCTGCTCTCAAGGGTTGGATGTGACTCAACATCTAACTCAGCCAGTGGTTCCTATGCTAGAGGTAAGTCAGGAACCTACCCAGAGGGTCCTTCTAGGGTATTCCTTGGAGGTGGACATTTCAGGGCTAGTGTTGGAGGCTCTGTCACCTGGGTTGAAAATCATGCGAACCAGGTCTTCAGAGGATTTGTTGGCCAATGTTGGGTCAGGGCCTGTCATGATAGTGTTTAACTGCATGCTTGTCCATTTTCAGAAGTGGCCAGCCCCAGAGAGTTTGCTCCAAAGACAATGCAACCATCTGAGTCAAAATGTTTAGCTACCCCTGCTTCCTACGTTTCTAATTGTGCAAGTTTCGTACATTTGTGAATTGGCACTAGATGGCATATAGGAAGTGGTCTCTCCTGATTATTACCATCAAGAGTTTAGGCTATAGTAATAAAGATGGGATAAGGTGCCCTAGTGTTAATTTGTTTCATTATCTTAATACAGAAATGGAATCTGCATATTGCTGTAGAAATATTATTGGGATTATAGATTTATTTCATTTTGTGATATGAAACCTTATTTTTAATACCCTTTTCAAATGATTCCTAGCTTCACTTCCTGCTCACTAGTTCTAAAGTAAACTTTCACATAGTTGCCAGACTCTGAAAAATGCTTCTTAATGCCACAAAAAATAAAGAGTATTTCGAAACACTTATTTTCTTTTCCCCCACCCCAAGCTTCTTTGTGGGTTAACAGTTCTTCAAAAATATTGACAGATTGAAATCTACACATGTACAACTCTGAAATAATGAGTGTCTTGTCCTCCAGCTACTTTGGAGAAAATCCTGATCCCACCAAAATTAAAGTTGTACGTATGTGGATTTCACTCTGTTTTCCTTTCTAAAAGAATCCCTAACAAAGAAGAACTATGCTTTTACCAACGTTCCACAATAATTTTAAAACATTAGATGGTACCAGATTTTCCAATTCTTTGGGATCTATTGAGATCTCTCTCCTTTGATGCTCTCTCATGTCTCTGCCTCCCAAAGGCTTGTGTGGCTGTTGGTGCAGCAGCCCTGGCTACAAGCTCTACAGGCAAATAGTGCCTCTGGGGCTGGCCAGGGGGTGCTGGTTACCAGGAGCTGATGTGGGCTCAGAGCAAGTAAGTGGACTCAACCAGCCAGTCCAGCATTCCTTGCTGCTGGGAATGGACAGACAAGTCCCAAGCCCCTGTGGGACAGCGTGAGGAGGCACCTCAGGATGGGGCAAGGGGGCAGTTCAGACACCAAGGGCGGCGGCTGCTGCCCAGAGGACTCCCAAGGAGAAGGGAATGGAGAGGAAGCTGAGGGAACACTCCACAAGGGTATTCAAAAAAGGGTGGCAAGCTGCCAGCTCTGCAGGCAAGGGGTGACATAACTGGGTTCCTGAGTCCCACAGGGGAGCTGCAGAAAGAATGTAGTTGGTCAAGGGAGCTGTGGACCCAAAAGTTTGAAAATCTCTGTCCTAGGTGGTTCCAATGTTTATGAGGACCCCTTTTTAATCTCATGACCCCCACATGCTGATTGTTTTAATTTTAGGTTCTGTTAATTGACCAAATACTTAATCAACATGTATAATGAATACTCCTGCTGCTCCTTTCTTCTTCCCCCAAACTTTTTTTTTTTTTAAAGCAAGCACCAGCATATGGGGCAAAGGAGATGCTTGCCTCTATCTAATAGGCAGCATTTGCCTGAACATGTGGTGATATCTCCACCAGTCCTCCTCACCCATTTTTTCCAGCCTGCAGCTATCCC
This sequence comes from Podarcis erhardii, assembly GCF_964252035.2. Classification (NCBI taxonomy): domain Eukaryota; kingdom Metazoa; phylum Chordata; class Lepidosauria; order Squamata; family Lacertidae; genus Podarcis; species Podarcis erhardii. Next base: position 67,093,692 of record NC_138507.1, read on the forward strand.
CAGCACAGGAGGAAGAAAGTGCTTAGTGCTGGCAGACAGAAGCAACCTGAACATGCACCTAAGCGTGCAGGGATAATCCTGCCACAGCTTTCTTTCTTCACCAACTTTCTGTTTAAAAGTAAGCTTCAGCACAGGGCTTCACAGACCTTCTTGGGATAATTCTTTGGCCCCCAGGTTCGGAACCACTACTCTAGATACTAGTTAGAACCAGATCCAAAACTCAGAATCTGATCCAGAGAGAAATCAGCAAATAGCTAAGAGCAAAATGTTGACACATAAGAAATAAAAGCAAGTAAGAGAAATATTGAACTAAAATCAATCATGTTCCCTTCAGTCTTCTCTTCGCTTGACTAAATATACTCAGTTCCTCCAGCCTTTCCTCCTAGGACCTGCTTTCCGTAATGTTGACCATACTGTATTCATTGTTCTCTTCTGAACATATTCCAATTTGTTTATATCTTTCTTCAGATGTGGTGTCCGGAACTGGACATGAATACTCTAGATGTGGTTGGACTAGTGCTTAGTTAAGCTTAAAGAAAATATACCAGTTTCACTGAGGTTGCTAAATGGGAGAGCAAGCTGGTGGGCCTCTCCCTGTTGCAAGACCAGCTCAATCAGGAAGTAATATGTAGATTTGAGGATCTTAGAATCACTCTTCCAATGCTACTTTGCCTCTACCTGGCTCCTACACACATCCGTGTGTAGGAACCAGATAGAGGCAAACTAGCATTGGTTTTTATTTGTACATGGGGGTACTTTTATAGCTCTGTTTAGAGTACGTAATGTTTTAATAATATAAATGTTTTCAGTCTTTTTTATCAATTCAGTATATTTTCTTTTAATTGTCAAATAATTCTGTGTACATTGCGGCATCCTTTGGCTAAGTGCAATAAAACTGACTGACTGACTGACTGACTGACTGACAAATTAGCATTGGAAGAGTAATTCTAAGAGCATGCCCCAATAGTGAAGATTATGTAGAAGTATGTCCCACATTTCTCTTAGGAGGGCTGGAAGAACTAGGCAGCATGGAAGGGGGATGCAATTTCAGGTTTGTACTTAACTCTCTTGACTTGCCAAACTGATACACGTTGAGGAATCTTTTTGTGTGCTTTAATATAGTTCTGATAGCACCTCACCTGAAACTTGCATCATCATCATCATCATCATCATCATTATTTATACCCCGCCCATCTGGCTGGGTTTCCCCAGCCACTCTGGATGGCTCCCAACAGAACACTAAAGCAGAATAAAACCTCAAAACATTAAAAACTTCCCTAAACGGCTACATTCAGTTGTCTTCTGAAAGTCAGGTAGTTGTTTGTTTCCTTGACATCTGATGCATCATTTTTATTGCTTAACTGCTTAATTTCATTGCTTTTATTTTATGGCAAAATGTTGTTTCACCAGTCTTGGGGGCATCAATTCTATTGCTTTATATCCTACAGAAAAATGGAGACTTCTAGGCAGAGCTGATACTTCAAATCAGTTTACAAGCAAAAGGGTTGGCTGTTCTGGACTGTGAACCATATTAAGAGCATCCTGTGCTCTTTAAAAATATGCTCTGATATATGACAAACTTTTTTTTTAATTGTATTGGTACTAGATTTTTTTTATTTTGTGGTGACTGAAGCTGCCAAAGAAAAATTGCATGGGTCTTTTCCCATGGGGTTAAAACTCTTCCTCTTGTGCTTTATTAGTGCCAGGCATATTAAATGTTACTTTCCCATTGTTTAATTGTGCAAGTTTTGTGGCTGAATCCTAAAAAGATTGAGCATATAACATCCAACATCAACAGCCTTCTGTGTTGAGTGTGATGATTTTATATTTGCAGGGCATTCACAAAAGCATGGGTAAGGAACCTTCTGAGATATGTCAGACTAAAAACACCATCCAATAGGCAGATTTTTGCAGATTACCAGGAACTTGGGCCAACAATTTGAGTGCTTGAAAACAATTATCCCCTCTGTAATGAAAACAGTTGCCTGGGTGATCTCACCAGGGTGATTCAGTGACTGAGCACTCACAAAAGGTAGCGGATGCTCTCTAACTGGTTTTTGGGCGTGCTGATGTGTATATCTGTTGGCTGTATTTACCGTATTTTTCGCCCTATAGGACGCACTTTTTCCCCTCCAAAAATGAAGGGGAAATCTGGGTGCGTCCTATGGGGCAAATGCAGGCTTTCGCTGAAGCTTGGAGAGCGAGAGGGGTCGGTGCGCACCGACCCCTCTCGCTCTCCAGGCTTCAGGAAGACATCCGCAGCCTAGGCAGCCCTGCGGGAGTTCCCACAGGGCTGTCTAGGCTGCGGATAGTAGCCTACTTCCCGGAACGCCGGGCGCGCTGAAAGCAGAGCGCCTGGTGCTTCGGGAACACATCTGCAGCCTAGGCAGCCCTGCGGGAGTTCTCCGCATGGCTCCCCACGCTGCGGATAGCAGCCTGCCACCCAGCGGGCGGGGCGCCCTGAAGCAGAGCGCTCCGCACGCCGGGCAGACATCCGCAGCGTGGGGAGCCCTGCAGGAGTTCCCCGCAGGGCTCCCCACGCTGCGGATAGCAGCCTGCCGCCCGGTGCGCGGGGTGCCCTAAAGCAGAGTGCCCCGCGCGCCGGACAGACATCCGCAGCATGGGGAGCCCTGCAGGAGTTCCCCGCAGGGCTCCCCACGCTGCGGATAGCAGCCTGCCGCCTGAGGCAGACATCGGCCAGCCCCACAAGCTCGGGGGACAGCAGGGAGGCGCAGCGCCGTTCCTCGACCTGGTTCGGTTTCCCCGACCTGCTTTTGGGGGGGAAATAAAGGAAAAAAAGTTTTCCTTTATTTCCCCCCCAAAAAACTAGGTGCGTCCTATGGGACGGAGCGTCCTATAGGACGAAAAATACGGTAGCTCCTTGAAATCTTTGTAATCACCACCAGAATAACTATCAATACCCTTGATAACCATACAGTAATTATATATTGTATCCACTTCTGAGCTAAGGGATTTAGAACTATCTGAAATGCTTGTTAATTTAAAAAAGAAAGAAAATCAATAACTATTACTGTTTTCATTAACATTGAAGGTTTGTCCACGTAGAACTACAATTGCCTTGTTATTATTTATCAAACTTACTAACCACTTTTTAAGCAAAAGTAAATCAAAGTGACTTACAAGAGGAATCTGAATAGAGACCAATCATCCACATGACTCCTGAACATTTTACTGATGCAGTTGCCCCTAAGAAAGGCAAGGGGAGCTGGATTGTGTCTGTCATATTATTATTGTTGTTGTTATATTTATTTATATCCCACCTTTTTCCTGGACCGGGATTCAAGGTGGCTTACACAAATAAAAACAATACACATATAAACATATAAAATATAATCATTGATTAAACTGTAATAAAATTTAAACAATATATAAAAACCCAGTAAATAATACCCCCAAACAGTGGATTGGTGTGGTTGCCCTTTTTCTCACTTGAACTATGCACTTGCGCCTGGGTAGCTAATATGGAGATATATTATTCAGGTTGCTCTTTTAGTTCACTATTAAACTAGGATAGTTATTTGGTGTGGATTTAGAATTGGGACTGCCCAGCCACCACTGCCAGAGCTTTGAGAGAGCAGGGGGTATTCAACCCTTTCGCCTCTTGCTCTCCCATCTTCTTCCTAATGCCTGCTGCAGCAAGCAAAACTGGCAAGAATGTGAGGAAATGTGTGATTTTGTTTAGATTGGGCTCATTTGATCTTGAAGCACTTCTGTTTTTTTCTTACCAGTAAAATCTTTATAGTGACCGTATGGAGGCTAACTACTTGCTTGCAATGGATTGATTTTTATGGGAAATGGTTGGATTTGATTAGTGTTAGATTTTTTTGGCTCATGCGGAAAGGCTCTCTCTCCTGTTATTTTTTTGTTGCTTTTAAAAATAATGTCTGAGTTTGAAGACTCTCGCCGTTATTTTGCTCTTTCCATTGCTGCTGAACTGCTTTCAGTCTATAACTTAGGGTGATATAATCAATACTGAAATGGTTACTACAATGTCACATAAGGATTTTCAAATCTTACAGGGTATGGTGCAGCTGAGTAATCTATCAATACAGACGTTTTAACTGTGTGGAAAAATATTTCAGTATGCCATTTAGTTTAATCAGTTGTTCAGACAGCTGGATCTAGCTTATTTTAGGAATCTGTAGTAGAACTGATGTAGAAGGATTAAGACAAGGAGGCAAAATTAGCACTAATGCATTTGGGCCTGGTATGTGGAATCCTTGGAATGATCCTGGGTCTGGCATGAGGAATGTTGGGAATGATGGTGATTAGAAGTGGAGGAAGACATAGCTATATCTGCTGGATTCTCTGAGAATAATGGGCAAAGCTTGCTACATTCATCAGCATGCTAATACTGAGTTTCTGAATGCTATATTTGAGGAGATGGTAAGTTGAGGGGAACAAAGGCGGAATGGAAAGTCAGCAGACATTAGTTTCCCTTCCATTCTTAGAAGGATGCAACCCATTTGAATACAATTCATTGTTTGTGTGTTTTAAAGCCAATTGTTTCATCAGTTTTCCCTTTAGAAAATAATAGGGTGGAATCCGCTTGGTGCAAGGTGGAAGATGGCTTTAGGGCCTGCAGGCAGAATAGGCAAAAATCCTCTCATCTTCTGTTAACAGATGCCTTCACTACATTGAAAGCTCTTCTGTGAGCCCAAGAGCATCAATTGGGTTCCACCCATAGTTTTTATGTATTGTATGAATATGGAAGGAATAACCCTGGACCTCTGGGCATTTCTAAACTGTTGTTCTTTTGTGGATTACATTCAGTTGCACACCGGCAAACTCAGGTTGTACAATTAAAGTGTATTTGGCAAAAGGGGAAAAAAAAGAATCAGACTTTTTCCAGTAAAGAAAGTGACAGGAAAACACTTTGGAGAATGTGGGATAAGTACTTGCATGATGCAGCCTTGTATACCCTCCCTGCAAACAAATCAGAACCGGTGCTTAGTAAACAGCTGACATCATGTAACCCCCCCCCCCCCCCGCATCATGTAACCTGGGATGAATTTTCAAGAAACACGTCATCTGGTAGCAACCTCAAAGCTTTCAGCCATCCTCACCAAAGTCGGTCCCTGTTTTTACTTTATTTTCTTGTTAAAACAAGTATCCCTATTTTGCCTTTGGGCGATATATCTCATTAGTGTGTGCACATATACTAGAATTCTTCTCATTCCAGTCCTTGGTCAAGTTTCTAGAAGTTGCGTTTTGACTCTAGTGCACATGCATCTAAATGCCAGTGCACTGCTTCCCATAACTGCCTGTCTGGATGGCTGCAAAAAACAGTGTTGAACAGACTATTGCAGTGTAAACAAACATCAAGCAAAGAACCTTAAGCAATGTGTTCTTTGTGTTGGGAGGATGAAAATTTCAGACAGTGATCCTTGGTGTGAAAATAAGTTACCCAAGTACACAAATGTTAAAGAGTACATAGAGGTCAAGTGAGCAGTAAATGAATTGCTGGCTCATGCAGCATGCATTTTTAATGATGTTATGCAAATCCATGTTTCCCCCATGAAGCTAAGTGAGCGACTTTGGATAAGCCTTTGGTTTTGTTAGGATTAAATATAGTATGACCTCTCCTCAACAAAGGTAGCAGAAAATGTCAATAAATGAATAAATAATATCAAACTGACATAGTGCTATTTCCTGTATTCCTCATTTGCGTGTTCTTAGCTAAGTTTTTGTGCTTCTCAGCCATGTTCCAAAACAACTGCTTTGAATCTGACTGAGTTGAGTCATTCCAAATGGAATTGAGAACACTGCTTTTATATAGTTGACATAATTGGATTAAATTGCAGAACAGATCTTTCTGAGAAATGAGGCAGTTAATGTGAGTGCAAAGTAAAATAAGTAGTTCTGAGGTGCTAATGCAGTGGGACAGATTGAATTGACCCACAAAGTTAGTGCTGTGGGAGAATGTACCTTTCCGAAAGAGTCTGTGCATCATTAATCCAAAAATATTTAGAGAAGTAAATATGCTGTCATAACTTTTACTTTGTGATTTTTTTTCCACAGTAAGAAGATAAACAATATATTCTGACAGTTTTTAAATTTTTGCATATAGCTGGCTTGCCTATGGTTACAGTTGTATCATTGTAGAGTCGTCATAGATAATGACTTATTGTGTACTCTTGTTTATTTTACCTGGTGCTTTCTTTGAGGAATAGCCTAAACCTTTAAATAAATTCTTGATTTGTAGATCAAGGATCTGTCTTTTTACCTTGTATCATGTAATTCTTTGTATGGTGGTATAGAAGTCAGAGAGACACAAGGAATGTTTATGACACCCATCCCACCATTATCTAAAGCTATCAAGCCCCATATTTGGCCTGAATACCAATAAGGTAAAGAGTATAAATACTAACTGCACATAGTACTCCCCACAAATTTCATCCTGAGAGTTGACCCCTGATGTTTTATTTTGAGCAAGTTGATCTGTGCTTGATTCTGCTATCCTGTATTTCTTACTTTTTAAAGATTTTAGAGATGTCTAGCGTTACACTTTTGTTAAAAAAATGCAGTTTATGCTGAAATGTGGGTCGACAATATTTTAAAACAGCCTGTAGCACATAATGTATTTTATAAATGATAAAGCACGTTCATCTCTATGAAGAAAATAAGTAATTGTGATTTCCGCCCCTCCAGCACAAGGTTTGACTTACAAAAGTTGTTGCTTTCTTTCTTCCTCCAATCTCTCCCTTGGCCTGTGCAGCTTTTACAGAAGAATGGACAGATATCCATTATTAATGGAATTACGGAAGAACAAGTGGAGCTCAGCCTTAAGCCAGAAGAGCTGAAAAAGGAGCAGGGAGAAGCAGTCATAACAGATGGTAAGTAGATGCCTATAATGACATGGAAGATTACCCAGGACTATGGGACACACAAAAGGAAATTGGTATCTTGAGCCCTTTCCTATAGAACAAAACATCACTTTATTAATTTAACACTTTGATCCCAGGTTCCTTAATTGGGGATGCCCTCCCCCAAACAAATGATTGGCATTTCCAGCTTTGATAGTAATGACCACCTGTTGGAGAAGAGCAGGTGCCTGGATAGAGCGGCCCTCACCGCCTGGTCCACTCATAATCAGTAATGTTACAGATTCTTTGTTCAATCTAGCTCCACTGCAGGTACTGTACCAACATGCATAGGTTGCCTGTATTGTCCAATATGACTCTGTTTTTCCTGCCTTCACCTAAGTGCTTATATGTGTAGGCTATATAAGGAAAGGGAAGCACATGTGCTCCTCCCATATCCTCATCCAACCTTATTTCTCTGTAAGTAACTAAAAAGGGTTACTTGTGTTCTGGAGCATATACAAGTTGTAGAGCACATGTGCAGAAGTCAAGTTGGGGGCACAATATCCATGCATGGACCTTTCATTTCTTGCAACAGCCCCTGTGTGCAAACCCTTAGAAGAAATGGGGCTTTCTGAGCCCGATGGGAATCTTGTGTGTGGTGTTGTATCCAAGGTGAACTGGGTTAGGCCCAGTGTTTTTGAAATAGTCTATGTTTTCATTCTTCACTCCCTTACTAATAGTTGATATCTCTAGAGAGGCCCCGAACAAACTGTTTGTGTTGCAAAGAAAACATGCAGCAAGTTCATCCTGTTGTTAGAAAGTCCAAATATTTACACATTTACACAATGATTGAGAAACTTAAGTCCAAATAACTTAAGTTTCACAGTCATTGTGTAAATGTTTTGGTGTTTTTATGTTGGTTTAATATACCCAAATTGCTTGCTGAATTTGGAGATACCTCTGAATGTTAGAAACTTTTTCTGCCTGAGCACACCTGCTCCTGCTGCTGAGCCACAGCCTCTTATATGCCTATTTCTTATCTTGTCCATTAATAAAATCACACTTTTAAAAGGCATATGTCTGCACTCCTTATAGCTAAGAAATGAAGTTTTATTTATTTTCATTATAGATGGTAGTACAAAATCTCACCAAATTTGTTTCAGCCTCTGTTCTTTATGCCAACCATGTTTGCAACCCATATTATTTATAGTTTTTCCCATCACTACAGTGCCATAACCTGACAATCTTCAGGGTGAAACTTTACATACTGATTTTGACTGACCAGCTGCTTTTAAGTGCAGATTTTTAGTTGTTCTAGTGTATTTGACTGATACTAGTACTGATACAAGTTTTCAAAAAGTCACATGAGGATTTAAATAAGTAGTACTAACAGTAGCTTTTGTTTTAATTTATCTGTTTGCTATAAATGGAACAGTATATATGGTTACTGTTGATGTTATAAAGAGCTTTTCATCTTCTCCATTGTTAAGATTGCATTTGTTTTTTCAGAAACCCTTTGATATAGAGGCATAACTTCAAAAACTTTCATATGCACATTCCCTGCAGTTAAAGCTTATCCAGTTTTGGGCTCATAGGGAATGCTCTGTTACTTCCTTCTTTCTATATACAAAAGCTGCTGTTAAGACAACATACTCACTTTTTACATGTTTGATAATGATTTTGTGTAGGCAAAGCTCTCTTAATTCCAGTTGTGAGTCAGGAAGGGGAAATGTACTGGGTAGCCTTATCCACAGTCCAATTAAGCTGATGTTCTTAAAACCAGCTTTGTCCTACTGATTAAGACAGCTTTTTAAACAGTTTGATTGGAGAATGTCAGGGATGACGCAGTGTTTATAGTCGAAGTCTGTTATAGTCTGTTTCATGGCCTATTTGAGAGAGAGAGAGAGAGAGAGAGAGAGAGAGAGAGAGAGAGAGAGAGAGTGCAGTAGGGATAATGGTGGCAATTAGGATTTTTTTTTATTTCATGCAAATTATATACCTTTTGATATTTAAAACATTAAAAAACTAAAACTGAAACAGATTAAAACACATCAGTGTTCTAGATACCCAAATACATTTGTCTAAACACAATTGATTTTAGCAGGCAGCAAGAAGAGTACAGTCATACCTTGGAAGTTGAACGGAATCTGTTCCGGAAGTCCGTTCAACTTTCAAAGCGTTCGAAAACCAAAGTGCAGCTTCTGATTGGCTACAGGAAGCTCCTGCAGCCAATCAGAAGCCCCGTCAGACGTTCAGCTTCCAAAAGAACACTTGAAAACCGGAACAGTCACTTCCAGGTTTTGATTGTTTGGAAGCCAAACCCTTCGAGAACTAGGCTGTTCCAAAACCAAGGTATGACTGTACAGCTATATCAATTGGCAGGGAATTCCAAAGTATATGCACTGCCACATTAAAAAATTAATTTCTTACAAATGTGGAACAGATATTATGTGCCACCTGTAAAAGTGGCAGTTCCGCAGATCAAAGCAGTTGAGTGGGCATATATGGGATGAAGTGATCTCACAGGTAAACTGATCCTGAGTTGTTAAGGGCTTTATATAGCAATAGTAACACCTACCTGGCCCAGTAGGCTTCATAGACCTTTAAGCTTAGGAATTTAGAGTACCATAGACCAGAAGGAATGTTTGGTACCACGAACTCATCAGGTAAGGATTTTAATACCCAAACAAATAAAAGTTGGAGACTACTAATGTTGGTCTTCAGAACAGTAGCATAACTTGCAGTTTTGGGAGCAAAAAACAAGTGCTGAAATATGTGAAAGAGTGTTGAAAATTGAGTATGGACACCAAATCTCTGCGCATCTGTCAAGCTTGCTGTGTAGCCTTCAACAACAGCATCTTCCTTTGTAAATATGATTGGGGTATAAATGAGGTGAAGACCGTAAAGGGTTGTACACCAAAAAGTCTGTAAGACTTAAAAACTCTTAACAAATCAATATTGTGGATTCAAAAATAATACAGTCTCTTTGATTTAGAGGTGACTGGTTTGTGATGGTGTATGGGGCTGGGCATTTCATTGGAAGGAAAATGTTCACAAGGTAATAGGAGTAGCTGAACTCTTTCTTAAACAAAGCAGGTAAATTCTTCTGCATTCCAGACTAGCTAAATCACTGAAATACAAGAGAGGGCTTACCAATGAGTCAAGGGGCCACTTCTCACATTACTTTTTCCTACAGAAGAACTGGACCTGTTGGTGTGGAAAGTGCAGAAAATGTGTGCCTGCTTTATCTTGAGATTAGCTAGACATATTTCTATTTTACCACTGAGACACATCTGGTTTCCATCAAACATTTGCTTGTCAGATGCTAGTCCTAGCAGAAAATAAGAAGTATTTTTCTGGACATTCTCATATTACAGCCCACATGTTTCTTTTTTGCTCTTTCTGACATACTTTTGACTTCTGGAGGGTCTTGATGAGAATCAGAAATGTCCCTAGTTTACAATCATGGTTTTCAGGGCAAGTGCAAACCATAGTTTCCCAGTTCAGATATAATGTTAAATTGGTTTTCTGTAAACCAAGACATAATTCATTAAGCAGAGCACAGTGGAGAGAGGACTACACAAGCATAATGCTTTCTTCCTTAGTGCATAAATGCTTAAGAGGGGCCCAAAAGATCAAGCTAAAGGCCTATGTAGTCCAGCACTCCATGTCTTCACAGTGGACAACCAGATGCCCACAGAAAGTCTGCAAGCAGAACCTGAGCACAACAGCTTTCCCCCGCTCCTGTGATTCTCATCAATGAGTATTCAGTGGCATACTGTCTCCAACCATAGAAAATATAGGGAGAAAGGTAGAAGACATGGAGGTAGAAGGTAGAAAATATAGCCATTGTACCTAGTAGTCATCAATAGCCTTATCTTCCATTAAGTTATCTAATTTTTTAAAAAAGTTATCCAAGTCCGTGGCCATCACTACCACTTGGGAGTTAATTCCATAGTTTTAACTATGTGCTTTGTGAATAAGTACTGTACTTTCTTTTGTTTGTCCTGAGACTTCCAGCCTTCAGCTTCATTCATCTCTCCAAAAGTAGCTGGAAATAGTCAGTGACCACTGAAGGCTTGCTTTTTTTGGAGGGGAGTGCCATGGAGAGAGCATAGCTGACTGGCAACCTGAATTTGAGCAATCCATGCTGCAATATTTTGTTGCAGCTTCTACTTGTTAATTGTAGTTTTAAATTCGATACATTCACCATGGGAGAAATAGTCATGGCATATGCTGTTGCATCTGCATCGTTGCCTTTGTCAGTCTTGGGTTTGTGTTTTGTTTTTGCTAACGTTAGGGCAAAAGCATGTCAATAGTTTTCAAATTATTCATTGGAATTCTGAGTTAGAGGTTACTGGGATTGTTCAGTGAGAAGAATAGTAATGTTAGATCGTGTCTGAAGGACAAATCATTCGTCATTACTCACCTTCCTCTACAGTGCACACTCTGGGCCAAATGAAATGTAAAACTAAATGTGTGAGTGTTCATTTTTTTCTCCCTTTTTAAATAACAGCCTCTGGAGATAGGTGGGATTAGGATGAAGGAGCAACGGAAGGAGGTTTCAGCCTTTCCCTTCCATTATGGATCCATGTGAGAGAAGCTTTTTTCCTGGGTTTAGTCATCAGGACTATGACTGTGATAGGAATGGCATGGTGAATCCCCTCCGTGCTGACATGATCCTGATATCCCTAAGCTATTTAGGAGAAAACTAGACATGTTAAAGGTATTCACACATTTAACATAATGTTCACACATAATGCTGAACCAAACCATGGTTTATTGCATCCACAGCTATGGATTAAGCAAAACGTTAAACATGTAATTTGCTTGTCTGCAATCTGACAAATTTCATGCATTTGAACGTTAATGAAAATGTTCCACACTATTTGTATTTCATTGCAATTTGATCCCACTGTGTTCATATCCCCCCCATCCTGCAACCCAAATATGTATACGTAATTGCCAATTGAATATAATGTTTCTTGCATCAGATGCAGTGGTTTCCAGCCTATGACATACTATGCCATAATTGCCATAATAATTGCTTTAGCATTTGAGGTGTTACAAGGGAGACAGTGCTCCTGAAGGTAGGAGTCTATCAATTGATGAAGATGATCATCGAAATGTCATAGACTAAATGGAGCAAACAGCACGCAGACCTAGTGGTGGGAGGAAAAAATCCTTAAATAAGAGACACGGGGGAATGATTAATGGACTTCAATGTCTGTACACTAATGCTCAAAGCATGGGAAATAAACAAGATGAGCTTGAGCCCTTGGTACAGCAAACTAAATATGACATAATAGGCATCACTGAAACCTGGTGGGATAAGTCCCACGATTGGAATGTAATAATGGAGGGATACAATCTATTTCAGAGAAACAGACCAGACAAGAAAGGAGGAGGAGTGGCGTTATATGTCAGGGATGTGTATACCTGTGAAGAGATCCAAGATTTAGAACCTCAAAGCCAAAGTGAGAGCATTTGGGTCAAAATTAAGGGAGAGAAGAATAACAGTGACCTCATTGTGGGAGTTTACTATAGATCCCCAAGCCAAACGGAGGACATAGATGATGCCTTCCTGGAACAGATGGCCAAGCATGCAAAAGGAAGGGAGATAGTAGTAATGGGGGACTTAAATTACCTGGATATTTGTTGGATGTCAAACTCAGCCAAGAGCATAAGGTCAAACAGATTCCTCACTGGCCTTGCAGACAACTTCATTGTCCATAAAGTGGGAGAAGCAACAAGAGCAACAGCCATTTTAGATCTTGTCCTAACCAATGTTGATGACCTGGTTAGTGGGGTAGAAGTGGAAGGATCATTAGGCGCGAGTGATCATGCTCTTCTGAAGTTTACTATACAGCGGAAAGGAGCAGCTAAGCATACTAGGACTCAATTTCTTGACTTTAAGAAAGCCGACTTCATAAAACTTAGGGAAGTGCTGGGTGAGATCCCATGGACAGTAATACTAAAAGGAAAGGGAGTTCATGGTGGCTGGGAGTTTGTTAAGAGGGAGATAGTAAAAGCACAACTTCAGGCAATACCAATGAGACGGAAACATGGAAGGTGCCTAAAGAAGCCAGGGTGGCTATCTAAAGAACTTTTAACTGAGTTAAGATTAAAAAAGGATGTGTACAAAAAATGGAAAAGGGGGGAAACCACCAAAGAGGAATTCAAACTAATAGCCAGCACGTGTAGACATAAAGTCAGAAAAGCTAAAGCACAGAATGAACTCAGGCTTGCTAGAGAGGTTAAAAGCAACAAAAAAGGCTTTTATGGGTATGTTTGTAGCAAAACGAAGAACAAAGAAACAGTGGGGTCACTCAGAGGAGAAGCTGGTGAAATGCAAACAGGGGACACAGAAAGGGCTGAACTCCTCAATGCCTTCTTTGCCTCAGTCTTCTCCGATAAAGAAAACAATGCCTGACCTGAAGAATTTGGAGCAAATGATTCAGCAGAGGAAACACAGCCCAGAATTACTAAGGAGATAGTACAAGAATACTTGGCTAGTTTAGATGTATTCAAGTCTCCAGGGCCAGATGAACTGCATCCAAGAGTATTAAAAGAACTGGCAGATGTGATCTCAGAACCACTGGCAGTCATCTTTGAGAATTCCTGGAGAACAGGCAAAGTCCCGGCAGACTGGAGGAGGGCAAATGTTGTCCCTATTTTCAAAAAGGGGAAAAGAGAGGACCCAAATAATTACCGCTCAGTCAGTCTGACATCAATACCAGGGAAGATTGTGGAGCAGATCATTAAGCAAACAGTCTGTGAGCACCTAGAAAGGACTGCTGTGATCACCAATAGTCAGCATGGATTTCTGAAAAATAAGTCATGTCAGACTAACCTAATCTCGTTTTTTGACAGAATTACAAGCCTGGTAGATGAAGGGAACGCAGTGGATGTAGCCTACCTTGATTTCAGCAAGGCATTTGACAAGGTGCCCCATGATATTCTTGTATAGAAGCTGGTAAAATGCGGTCTTGACTATGCTACCACTCAGTGGATTTGTAACTGGCTGACTGACCGAACCCAAAGGGTGCTCATCAATGGTTCCTCTTCATCCTGGAGAAGAGTGACTAGTGGGGTGCCACAGGATTCTGTCTTGGGCCCCGTCTTATTCAACATCTTTATCAACGACTTGGATGATGGACTCAAGGGCATCCTGATCAAATTTGCAGATGACACCAAACTGGGAGGGGTGGCTAACACCCCAGAGGACAGGATCACACTTCAAAACGACCTTGACAGATTAGAGAACTGGGCCAAAACAAACAAGATGAATTTTAACAGGAAGAAATGTAAAGTATTGCACTTGGGCAAAAAAAATGAGAGGCACAAATACAAGATGGGTGACACCTGGCTTGAGAGCAGTACATGTGAAAAGGATCTAGGAGTCTTGGTTGACCACAAACTTGACATGAGCCAACAGTGTGACGCGGCAGCTAAAAAAGCCAATGCAATTCTGGGCTGCATCAATAGGAGTATAGCATCTAGATGAAGGGAAGTAATAGTGCCACTGTATTCTGCTCTGGTCAGACCTCACCTGGAGTACTGTGTCCAGTTCTGGGCACCACAGTTCAAGAAGGACACTGACAAACTGGAACGTGTCCAGAGGAGGGCAACCAAAATGGTCAAAGGCCTGGAAACGATGCCTTATGAAGAACGGCTAAGGGAGCTGGGCATGTTTAGCCTGGAGAAGAGGAGGTTAAGGGGTGATATGATAGCCATGTTCAAATATATAAAAGATGTCACATAGAGGAGGGAGAAAGGTTGTTTTCTGCTGCTCCAGAGAAGCGGACATGGAGCAATGGATCCAAACTACAAGAAAGAAGATTCCACCTAAACATTAGGAAGAACTTCCTGACAGTAAGAGCTGTTCGACAGTAGAATTTGGTGCCAAGGAGTGTGGTGGAGTCTCCTTCTTTGGAGGTCTTTAAGCAGAGGCTTGACAACCATATGTCAGGAGTGCTCTGATGGTGTTTCCTGTTTGGCAGGGGGTTGGACTCGATGGCTCTTGTGGTCTCTTCCAACTCTATGATTCTATGATTCTGTGAAGGTTGCAAGGTTCTTCACTGAACTTTCAACCATGGCATTGGACTGTATTTTTGAGATTAAAGTTCCTAGAGGAACGAGTCTGGTTGCTGGAATATTCTTATTTTGTATATAGAAAGTGGTTCTGGAAATTTTTCTCCTTTCACTTAGTAGGCATGTAGTAAATATGAGACAGGTATGTTACACACCCTCCTTGATCTAAAGGACTTCCAGTGATCTGCATAAAGCCCTTTGTAACAATAGGGAATGTGGTTTGGTCAGAGGGTGGAGATCTCATTGTTAAAGTTAGGAATATAACCTGCCCACTCAGCGAGCAGCTAAGGAGGGGATGGGTCACAGAGAGCTGTCTGTCAAGGACCAGTCTGCTGAAACACAACTTCAGTCTGCCTTTTTCATCAGACACTGAAGGACTGAAACGTGTTTCTGTTAGCTCTGCTTCCCTCCTACCCCCCTCCCTCTGATTGCACTGTGACTTGGAGAAATAAAAACAACGGGGTGTCTTGCTTTGAGGAGAGGAAAATCCAGGTTGCCAAAGGGTAGAGAAAATGCTGGGAACTATCACTCTAACAGGTATGAAATGTTTACATTTTGAATTGTATTGATGGTTCTGTTGTCTCTTTGTGATGGTGATTCTATGCAGCAGCACTTTTGTCCAGGACTCAAGTACCGGTATGTGACACACATATTGGAGCAGTTCTTTATTAAGCCATGTACAGCATAGTCTATACATGTCTACCTGGAAGTAAATCCCATTGAGTTCAGTGGTGCTTATTTCCGGATAAGTGGGCAAAGTATTGCAGCTATAATAACTTTTAAAACTTATAATTTATGTTTAAATAGGAGTGGGGAAGTGTTTTTGGATTAAAATCCTAAAGCTGCAGCTCTATGCACACTTACCTAGAAAGCTGTTGCAGTTACATTTACTGCTGCGTAAATATGGTTGAACTCAAGCATCTTTATGTGGTTGAGTTAGGTCAATTTCCCTACATGTTTACGCTTTAAATTAGGAAGTTTAATTTATAGAACAATGTATTTCAAATGCAACAGTATTTCATAGATTACAAAGTACTTTAGGATTAGTGATTTTATATTGGCAGGGGTACTTTATATTCTCTGGTATCTTCTACTCACAGAAGCTTGCTTGTTTTTGATCTTTCAAATGTCAGAGAATTTAAAAAACTTTCATTTCTCTCTCCCCCCCCCCCATTTACTCTTTAGTCATGTCATTTAATTACCATATTATTTCACTTAATTTACACTGTGAGTTTTCTCTCAGCCATTTGATCCTAGGTTTCATATTTTTTTGCAACCTCCCATGTCTTAAAAGTAAACTTCCTTTTCCTTAATTTCCATTATCCTTGACCCCAGGCACAACCTTTCTACATAAATAATGGAGCAAACATCTGTTTTAACTTCTGAAGTGCAAGTGATCACTGCTCACTTCATCTTATTCATTAAAAAGTGGACTATGTATCTGCTCATAAACACAAAATCATTAAATTGGAGTGAATTAATTAGTGTGCTTGGAGGGAAGCTATAACCCCCTCTGCCCCCAAACTCCTTTACAACTTAATTTTGGAAACAAAGACCTTTGGAAACTCATCAGTATATTGCTGAATGGTTGGGAACAGTTGCTGAAAAACAATACTTAGAAGCGCCAGGGTTTAGACACTTCATTTTATCTTTCCTGCTGAGATGCTTGTTGAAACATTCCATCGTTTATAGAAAAAAAAGAACAGTGATGGTGGACAGTATAGTATATTTATTGCAATATAGGCAATAAATATTTTCTGCTTATGCAAATGTTTTACTGCATCTCTGTGAGATTTCCCCTCAGTTTTGCCTATTAGTCATTTTTGTTTGATCTTTTCTCATAAACATTAAATAGTACTAGCACCAACAAACAGAACTATGACTTTTTTCTTTTCTTTTACAATATCAGTGCTGTGGAATGTATATGCATCCCATGTGGATAACCGAAAGAGGCCAATTCTGTTTTGACTTTACTGTAACTCGTTCAGAATGCTAATGTGTTTATTATCATTCTGGTAGTAAATTGGGACATCTTAAAACTCCATATGTCATATACAGTTATATGCCAAAATGGCTTCTCTTACAGTTGTAAAGTGCTGGTTGAACTGACATCACCACAGAGGTCAGTTCATTTGTTTAATGTAGGTAAAATACATTTTAAAGCTTGCCCTGCATAGCCTCTTCTAAACTCAATGTAACTGTATCCAGCAATTGAATTCCTATAACAAAAAGCCAGCTTATACTTGGAGTGAAGAAGTATGGCAGTTCAAATTCATTCTTAAATTGTTCAGTTGGACCAGCTGTTGTTAGACTCATGACAGTGAGCAATTTTCTTTCCACATTAAATATGTTGTAACACTAGGTACAAAATAGAGCTGTGAATTTTTTAACAGCAGTTGGTTTAAACCAAATATTTCAAGGCAATGATCTGCTCTCAGTTAAACACAATCAACGACACTGATGGCAGTGGGATTAACTATGAAATAGAGAGACTATTCTGGTCTTAGATGTTTAAATATGGAATAAACTTAAGTTTTGTTTTAAAAATTGTTTGGAAACTTTCAGTGGCTAGAGAATTTTGGAACACTAGAGACCCGGGTGTGTATGACATATATCTGATGGATACAGAATGTAGAGAATTCATGGAGAAAATCCAGGGCAGGGCAGCAAATCCTGGGGGGGCGGGGGGAGTCAACCAGCTCCAGATGTTGACATGGTTGACTGCAAGCACATGAGGTGTTTCAGATTTAACTATTACAGCCTGAGAAATACTTTCTGTCTTCCAACTACAAGAAATGGTATCTCTCCTTTCTTGTAAGGAGAGAGAGAAGGTGGGGGAAACGGAAAAAGTTTGAAATGTTTGTTAGAAGTAAAATGTATGTGTAACACTTTTTAGGTATTGTGGCAGTAGACACTCACTTGATTCTATTCATGTTGGAATGGATAGTTTATCTTCCTAATCAGGGCATCATATAAAACAACTGCTTTAAGGCCCAAGCTAGAGTTTTCCCTCAGAGTAATAAGGAAGTGTTTTCTTTTTACATTGTATGTCAAATGACTGTGAATGTTGGACCTAGATTTCTAACAGCACGTTCTAAGTAAAATAAGCTCTATAGTACCAACCACATCAATATCAACTGTGGGAATAAATGAGTGCCTGTGTATTATACGAAGGGAAGTTGTAGTGAAGAGAGATTGAGTACAAGTACTTGCAAGAACTAGTAGCCATAGATGTAATGTGTATTCCCATGACTCATCCAGCCTGTGGAGTGGGACTGGATGAGTATCATGATTTTGAATATGCATGTTCTCATTTACACCACCTGCATGCATACCTTGCCAGATCTTCCTGGCTTGATCAGAGGACTAAGAAAAGGGTGCCTTTTACTCTTTGTTCTGCTTCTCTTTCAGTGACAGAGAAGGCTTAAATCATTCTAACGCCTCATTAAGGTTTTTTAAAAAAAGGTATAGTACAGGCGTGAGAGAATCTCAGCTCCTGGTATTCTGGTTACGTAGAAATCTGAAAAAGTCATGCTGGTGTCTAAAGTATAAATTAAAATTGTGATTACAGTGCTGGAGTTGATCCTTCTTCAAGGTCCTATTTTTCAGATTATAATCTTCCTCTACCCCAAAGTATTGGGGGCACAGGGGGAGATGAAACTTAACGGAACCTTACAAAAAAAAAAAGCTAGCTGAAATTTCATTACATGTATACATGTGACATTCAGTTAAGCTGTCTCGTCACTTCTTTTCACACTGCACAATTAAGAACAAAGTCAGTAATGCTGACTTCATTGAGTCATTACTGCCATATATAAGTATGAACTGGCATTTCAGAGAAGCAAACCACAAACAGCAGAGTTATACTAAGAGACGCTGTTCTCTATGGTTGACAGATAGTTTTGAATGTCTTTAGACCTGAAATCAACATTGTTTACATCATCCCTTTGATGTAACTGCACATAAAGCTACTCTGCAAAGTAATGAGTGCTTTTTACAATAGTGAGCAGCGTTGTTGGGCACTCACAGAATGGAACTATGGAGGAGACTTGATGTAGGACAGGGTGTGGCTAAAGAAGCTTTGGGGTACAATATTTGGATGTTTGGGTGGACCACTCCTTGACACACAAAGTGGTTTTCAGCATTTTCAAGTTGATCTGGGGTAAACCTTTCTAGAATTGTAATTAGTACTCTTAAAAGCAGTAATCATACCTTTTCAGTGAATTTTATTTTATTGGCATCATTGCTATTCATAGGCATCATTGAAATTTATTTTGTTTTGGCATGCTTTTTCTTATGAATCCATAAGCATAGCATATCTTGAGTTTTAAAAAATACATTGAATGTAGTTATATACAATCTCGTCTATATTATGCACCTAGTATTTCACATAAACCTTTAGATTTGTATAGTAAAATAGCAATGAAATACTGCCCTCTGCTGTTCATTTTTGTCAACAAATTAATTTTTCTTTTTGAAGATAATTGTTTTGCTTCTGACATGTCAAATGACAATGGAACAATAAGACAGCGCCTGATAAACTTGCAGTCATTAATTTCTAAATATTGTGGTCTGCTTCACAAGTCACTTTAAATGAAACTAAACTATGGTTTAAAGCTGCAAACTGCTGTAGCAATTTTGCTCCTCTGCTGGGAATGTGGCTTGTTTGGGGAAAACAAGCCACAAACCTTGGTTTGAACATAACACTAAGCCAAACCACGGCTTAGCTCCTAGCAGCATGGTGATAGCAGGAGCAGAGGAGAAGTGAAATGCCTGTCCTTTCAGCAGCATGCACCCACATGCTGTGTGCTAACCTTTAAACCACAGTTGAAAATGGTGTGTGAACAAGGCCTAAGCATTTGTGTAAATTCTAACCAAACAACTGCTGTTTCCACAAATCATTAAGTTAGTAGCAAGAGGAATGTGTATCTCAACAGCTAATGCTTTCTGAGACCAATTTGTTTATGTTTTAACTTATATTCTGCTTAAATTCATAGAAATTATATCCTACACTTCCTCCCAAAGGAGTTTAGGGTGGCAAACAACAAGCAATAAAAACACATTAAAAACAATTTGAATACAGATGCAGACTGGGAAAGAACTCGACAAGAAAGGCTTGTAGGAAGAGGAAGGTCTTTAGTAGGCACCAACAAGACAACAGAGATTGGGGGGGGGGGTCTGTTTAATATTTAAGGAGAATGAATTCAAAAGGGTAGGTACCACAGTAAAGGGTAGGTACCACAGCCTAATACCTAAATTGCGCAGAACAGAGCTCATAATAAAATAGTATTTGCAGGAGGCCTTTTTCACCTGCAGAGTGCAAGGGTCAACTGCATATGTAAGGGGTGAGATGATATTTCGGTATCCTGATTCCAATTTGTATAGGGTTTTATACACTAAAACCAGAACCTTGAACTTAGTCTGGTAGCTAATTTTCCACCATGTAGTCTTCAAGGTGGCTTATGATACGGAATAAAACAACAAAAAATCCAATTAAAAGAACAGCAGCAACTAAAATGCATTCCTAATAATAAGATTTTCCAGTCCAGACCTTCTCAAAAGGTCTGGCAAGGTAGATCTTGTCTTTACTGAAGTATTGAAGCATCCTAAAGGTGAACACTTTTCTTTTGACAAGCAAACATTCTCAGGCCACTTACTGCAGCTTCATCTCATTGCAATTTTAAATGCATACAGTGCATCATAGGAATCTAGTGTATGGTTTGAAGGTTGCTAGTGATAGGTGTTTGTGATTAAGCAGGTCCTATTACAGCAGTTGTAGTAGACCTGGATTTCTCCTCCTGTAAAAAGCCTGCGAAACAAAGGCCCAATACTGTACTTAGCCAAATCTAGTACAATTATATGTAGTCAAGGTTCTTAGGTAACTGGAAATCGTTCAAATTTGAATTGCTTGGCCTGTTTATATGGAAGGTACTGCATTGCAGATAATGACTATAAAATGTTAGTGCTCTCTGAAAGTATGCATACATCTCTTGAGGAATTATTCTGGGGATGGCTGGAGATGGAAGCCATCTGTATGGAAGGGCAAGTTTCCATTGATTATTGCTTTATTATGGTTTGATCATGGTCAGGAAGTGTGCTTAATGTAATGCAAATAAGATCAGATGTGATTTAGTTGTTAGAGGATCTGGAGCATTTTTAATAGAGGGGTACCTTTAAAAGATTCCTTTACAGTAAAAGCAGAGAGACAGATTTGTTTTTTCTTTCTTTTGCTATATAATTAACATGTCAGAAAATACTCCTGCTTCTTAATTCAGCAGATGCTTAGGAAGGAGATTCAGGACAGACAAAACTACAGTTCTTCACATAATTAATTTATTTAACATTGTGGCACTTTGCCTGTGGAATTCGCTCCCTCTAGCGATACACCAGATAACTTCATTTTGGGAGTTTTTGTTGACAACTTGGTACATACCTATTTACCTAGGCATTTGTGCTGTCTTGAGATCAAATGTTGGGCTTATTTCTGCTGCGCAGTGTATTTTTCATCATCATAATTTTATTTGTATGCTGCCTTTCCATAGTTAAAACCATGCTCAAGGTCGCTTACAACATAAAAAGATTTATATAATTACAAACAAAGCAAAAGTAAAACACATCAAAAAGTGCACAACCAAATTGAACAATTTCAACATAAATCATAATACCTAAAAATAAAGATACAAAAATTAACAGCAATAATAGCAACAAACAAACAAATCCCTAAACAGTACCTCAGCAGCCTCCTGGAGTCAGTCATTCAGGGCCCCTCCCTCCTAGGCCAGGTAGAAAAAAGGCTTGCAAGGCATGGAGCAGGTCTTCCAGGAATCACAACCAAAATTTATTGTTTGTTTTATAAAATTGATAAACTGCTTGACTGTAAGAAACCTCAATGTGGTTTACAAAAATATAAAACAAGAAAAGCCTCTTAACTAATGAAAATAGATTATGGTCTCGGCTGCTGGCTTGACTCAGATGCTATTAAAAATACTATTAAATTTTGGAAGTAGAATGTCAGGTTGGGAACATGGTGTGGCTGCCTTTACATTATCAAAATTCTGAAAGCAAAATATTTGTTTTCTGATGTCCACAATTTATTTAAAATTCTTTTGATGCCCTAGGTTTTTCCAGTATAAAGCTTCCAACCAAATTTTGAAGTGACTTTATTTCACTTCATTATCTCTCTATATAATTATGTTTTGTTAATTTTATGCATAGATACCCTTAAAATAATGGAATCTATTTTTATCATGCATTTTAAAAGGCATACAGTCATACCTTGGTTCTCGAATGGAATCCATTCTGGAAGTCCATTTGACTTCTGAAAATGTACAAAAACCAAGGCGTAGCTTCTGATTGGCTGCAGGAGCTTCTTGCACTCAATCAGAAGCTGCGTCAGACATTTGGGTTACAAAAAAGTTTGCAAACTGGAACACTCACTTCTGGGTTTCTGACATTCGGGAGCCAAAACTTTCGAGTCGTAAGGCATTTGGCAACCAAGGTACGACTGTATATAATGTCCACAATCTTGTACAAAATTGAATATGTAATAATAATAATAATAATAATAATAATAATAATAAATTTTATTTATATCCCGCCCTCCCCAGCCGAAGCCGGGCTCAGGGCGGCTAACAATAATCAAATAATCAAACAGTCAAATAATCACACATTCTAAAAATATTTCATTATAAAAATTAATTAAAATCAAATTAATGGCAACCGATTAAGCAAAATTCTGTGCAGGTTGCCAGAGGAGGGAGTCAGGCTGCGCCCTGACCAAAGGCCTGGTGGAACAACTCTGTCTTGCAGGCCCTGCGGAAAGATGTCAGGTCCCGCAGGGCCCTAGTCTCTTGTGATAGAGCGTTCCACCAGATTGGAGCTGCAGCCGAGAAGGCCCTGGCTCTAGTTGAGGCCAGCCTAACTTCTCTGAGGCCTGGGACCTTGAGGATGTTATTATTTGCAGACCGTAGGTTTCTCTGTGGGGCATACCAGGAGAGGCGGTCCCGTAGGTACGAGGGTCCTAGGCCGTATAGGGCTTTAAAGGTTAAAACCAGCACCTTAAACCTGATCCTGTACTCCACCGGGAGCCAATGCAGCTGGTATAGTACCGGATGAATGTGATCTCGCAGCGAAGACCCCATAAGGAGTCTCGCCGCGGCATTCTGCACCCGCTGGAGTTTCTGGGTCCGTCTCAAGGGCAGCCCCACGTAGAGCGAGTTACAATAATCCAGTCTGGAGGTGACCGTCGCATGGATCACAGTGGCTAGGTCAGGGCGAGAGAGATAAGGGGCCAACTGCTTAGCTTGGCGGAGATGAAAAAATGCCGCCTTTGTTATAGCTGTAATCTGCGCCTCCATAGAGAGGGAGGTATCGAAGATTACACCCAAACTCTTAAAGGACGGTGCTGGCACTAATTGCACCCCCGCAAGAGATGGGAGTTGCCCCCTCAATCCCATATCGTCCCGCCCCAGCCAGAGGATCTCTGGCTCATTAATTTCAATGCATTTGACTTTTAATAATAGTGCAGTGTATTCCTATATGGGTTTACTTGGAACTAAGTCCCATAGCCTTACTCCCAAGTAAGTCTGCCTAGGATTAGAGGAATAGTGATTATTTCTACTTCTTATGCAATTTAAATAGAATTGTGATAACAGAATGCCTAATTATTTATTGCTTTTAAATGTCTCTTACAGTTGGACAAAGAGAAACTGCAAATGTGATTCTAAAAGAAGAGCCAGCTGAAAATATGGAGACCAAGCCAGCAGAATCACCCGATAAATCTAACATAGATGTGGAACAGAAAGATGCAGAAGATGCTGATCAGCAATTGCCATCAGAAGAAGAAAAAGTGGAAGAGCAGGCAGAACCTAGTGAATCTCCATCAGCAAATGATGTTGGATTTAAAAAAGTTTTTAAGTTCGTTGGATTCAAATTTACCGTCAGAAAGGAAAAGACTGAAAAAGCAGAACCTGTTCAGTTGCTGAATGTGAAAGCAGATGAGACAGAAGTGCTATCGGAAGGAGCTGGAGATTGTAAAGAAATCAGGCTAGATACAGTGGAGGAGGAAACACAAAGTGAGGTGCCCTACCCTGTAGAAAAGACTGAGCAAGAAACTCAGACTGAGCAGACAAAAGAAGAAATTTCTCCTGAAAAGGTAACAGAAGGTCCTGTTGAAGCAGGAAGCAAGGAGACAGAGATTAAAAGTGATGGTAGCAAGTCTCCAGAGTCTCCAACAAGTCCATTAACTAATGAAACAGCATCACCCCTAAGAAAGTTTTTTACCCAGGGTTGGGCTGGGTTTAGGAAAAGGACAAGTTTCAGGAAACCTAAAGAAGAAGAACAGCAAGCCACTGAGAGAGAAATGCAGGAGCAAGAAAAAGGAGTGATAAAAGAGGAAGCCACTCCCACTGAAGAATCAGAAAAAGAAAAACCCATACCAGAAAAAGAGAAGGCAGAAGTGTCTATAGAAGCCAGTGATGCTATAGTAGAAAGAGAAGAAACAAAAATGATAGATGTCTCAACAGAAACACATAAGGAGGAAGCTGTTGCTGCCTTTGAACAGCCATCACCACAAATGTCTGCTGAAAGTGTGGACATAGAACCCAGTAAAAGCTTGAATAAAATCGACTTGGAGGAGAACTTGGAACCTGCACAAAAATGTCAAATGGCCCTGGAGCACAGCCCTCTTGCATCATCTGAGAAAAAATCTGAACTAGCAGCTCCTTTGGCAACTGAAGTATTTGAAGAAAAAACAGATCAGTCTGCACCAACTTCTCCAATGCCTATAGAAACGCCTGAGGAGCATTTTGAAATAGTTGAAGCCATATCTGAACCGAAGGCTCCTCTGGCAACGGAAAATTTTGATGACAGACCCACAGAGATATGCACTGATGTTAGCACTACTGTGGAGAAGAAAGAACCAAAACCAACTGAAAAATCCAAACTTGTTCTTGAACAGTTCGTTGAAACTGATGTTGAGATTAAAGGACAAGCCACTGATGAACAGCTAAAAGTCAAAGAAAGCTTGGTTGAACTAGTAAATGAGCCACTCAAGCAAACTGAACCAAGCAGTGGAGATTCAGCAACAATCAAACCTCTAGAAGTCATTACAAATGAAGTTGAATTACTTTCATCTCAAGAAAGAGCCAAGTTACAAGGCAGCCCCCTAAAAAAGCTTTTTACAAGTTCAAGCTTAAAGAAGTTGTCAGCAAAGAAACATAAAGGAAAAAGAGAAGAAGCTAAGCTAGGGGAAGCAGCAGAACAAGCACAGCAGTTGTCTGATTCTGCAGAAAGTCCAGAAGATCCAAGAGCAGAAAGCTCTGCTTCTTCCCCTGAAGAAACAACAGAATCTGTAGGAAAAGTTACAGATGCAGCACAGACCACTGAAACGGAAGATGGTTCTACTTCAGATATGGAGAGGAAAAGAGACATTGTTACACCTTGGGCGTCATTTAAAAAAATGGTGACTCCTAAGAAACGGGTCAGGAGACTTTCTGAAAGTGATAAGGAAGAAGAACTTGAGAAGGCAAAAACTGCTACTCTATCTTCAACTGAAAGTGCACCTTGTGAAGAGCAGGATGATATAAAAGAAAATGTTGAGGAACAGAAATTAGAAAAAAGCATAGATGAGCCCAAGAGAAAGGTTGATACTTCTGTATCATGGGAAGCCTTAATTTGTGTAGGTTCATCTAAGAAAAGAACCAGAAAATCATCAACTTCTGATGAAGAGGTAGGACAAAGACTTGCTCAAGAAGGACAGAAAATAGATGAAAATGGGCCCAATAAAGAAACAGCACCAAGCATGACCATTACTAGCTCACAAGAAAGTGATCAAGGACAAGGAGGTTTTTCACCAGAACAAGCTGGAAGCCCATCTGAAAGTGAGGGAGTTTCAACATGGGAGTCCTTTAAAAGACTAGTAACCCCAAGAAGAAAATCTAAAACAAAAATGGAAGAGAGAAATGAAGAATCTTCCACAGCTCCAAGTTTAGAACATTATACTTCAGATGGAGAGTCTGGAAAAGAAGAATCATGGGTTTCATTTAAAAAACTAATGCCTGGCCGTAGGAAGAAGAAGTCAGATGGAATACCAGAACATGCTCCTGTTCAGGAAGCTGGAGAAGAAATGACTGAAATTCATGAGGACGACTCTGATGTTCCAGCCGTTGTTCCTTTATCAGAGTATGATGCTGCTGAACAAGAGAAGTTTGAAGCTCAAAAGGCAAAACAAGATGATTTAACTAAGAAAACTTCAGACCAGTCAGAAAGTACTTTGATTATTGAGCAGTCCAATGAAGGACTAGTTCATGCAGTTACTGTCACAATGGTAGAAGGAGAGAGAGCAGTTACAAGTATTGAAGAAAGATCACCATCTTGGATATCGGCTGCTGTGACAGAGTCTATTGAACATGCAAAGGAAGATGAAGAGAAACATATTGATCAGATCTCTGAAACTGGAATTGTGGAAGAAATGGTGGTGGTTACTAAAGTCATGCCAGAAATTCAAAAGGAGTTTAGCGGTGACACTCTAACCTCAGAAGCAATCACAGCTAGAGAAGAAACTTCAGGTGTTGAAGAAACAGCTGAAGTATCCTGTGCTGAAGAGACAACGGAAATGGTTTCAGCAGTTTCAAGGCTAACTGAGTCCCCTGATACAACAGAAATAGTAACACCTGTGCAGGAGGTAGAGGAAAGCCAGCAAAACCTAGAAGAACTAAATAAACAAACACAGGAAATTCTGCAAGAAGTTGCTGAAAGAGTTAAATTGTCCAGCGAAGCACAGGAAACAATTCTGCCTGAGAAAATAGAGAAAACAGGGCAAAAAACTACTATCATATTTCAAGAGGCAGAACCACTCTCAAAGGAAGAACCAGAGAAGACAGATATCCAAGTTAGTGAAAGTAGTGAAAGTCAAGATGAAGCTAAAGAAAGTAGTCCGAAGGAAGCGTTGGAGAAGAGTAATGACATTTGTGTAGAGGTGAAGAAAAGCTCGAAAGAAACTGTTAGCTTAGAAAAGACTGATGAGAGTCATGATTCAAAGATTGAACAAGAAATTGTTCAAGAAATCATTGAAAAACAGACTGCTGAAGAGGAAGAATTTGTCATTATCACAGTAACCCCTGAAGAAGGGGCAGAAGTAAATGTTGTTGGCATGGCAAAGGAAACCAAAACAAATTTAGAAGATGCAGTTGAAGGTGGGATTACAGATACTGGTCTAGCAGTTGATGAATTGGTAAAAATATCACATGAAGAGAAGCCTCAGTTCTCTCAGAAACTTGAACAAGTGGTGAACACCATACCTGACTTGGAAGCTAAATTAGTAACTGCTGCAGATGAAGTAAAAGCCCCTGTGCAAAAAGAAATAAAAGAAGCTGAGCCTCCCTGTGCTGAAGTTTTTGTGCTTGAGGCACCTATCCAGAGCAAGATAACTGAAGTGCCAGTGCAGAATGCAGTAACTGAAGTCAGTGACCTAGGTATGGCCAAACATGCCACACTTGGCTTACTACCAGAAAGCACAGAGAATGTTGTAGTTGAGGCCTGCATCCAGAACAAAGACACAGAGGTTTCTGTGGTAACTGAGACCCATGTACAGAAGCTGGAACCCAAGGGCCAAATGCAGAAATCAGAAACCAATATTTCTATGGTAAATGAGAAACTTGAACCTCTCCATGCTGAGACTGTAGAAAAAGACTTGCCCACAAGAAAGGTGGAAGTGGAGGTCCACAAGCAGAATGCAGAGACGGAGACCCATAAGCAGAGTGTAGAAACAGATGGCCATGTCAAAGAGGTGGAAATGAAGTTCCTCGAAGAGAGGGTAGAAGCAGAGAAGGCAGAATTAAAGAAGGACTTGGAGCTTCCCACAAAGGCAGAAGCAGTGTCCCCCTCAGAAAAAGAAGTGGAGGAACATATAAAAGAGACAGAAGCACAGATCTCTACAGAAAAGGCACATGCAAAGTTGGAGGCAGATGCCTGCACAGAGAAAGTAGATGTGAAGGCAGATGTAGAAAAGGTGGAAGTTGAGATTTCCAAAACAGAGATGGAAGTGCAGACCTCCACGGACAAGGGGGAATCAGAGGCTCCCTCAGAGATTATGAAAGTGGAGGACCCTATAGAAAAGGACCCTATAGAAAAGACAAAAGCTGCAGCAGAAGAATCAAATGCATCTGTTTGTGTGGAGGCCATCACAGTGAAGCCAGATGTGAAGGTGGAAGCAGAGGTGCCTGCAGAGAAGGCAGAAACAGTGGCCTCAAAAGATCAGCCAGATGAAAAGCTAGATATGGAAACTCCTGCAGAGAAGGTGGATATAGGGTCTGCTGTAGAGATTGCCAAGGAAAAGAGTCAAGTGGAGGTTCCTGCAAAGACGTTGGGTGCAGAGGACTCCGCAAAGAAGGCAAAAGTGGCATCCTCTGTAGAAAAAGCAGAAGGTGAAGAGAAAACAGAAGCCCCCATAGAGAAGGCAGCCATGAAGGCTGGTGTGGAGGTCTTTGCAGAGAAGGATGATGCAAAAGTGGAAGTGAAATTTCCTTCTGAGAAAGTGCATAAGGAGGTCTTTTCAGAACAGTCAGAAGAAATTATGGAAGCAGAAACCACTGCCACCAAACAGCCAGAAGTAAAAGAGATCCTGAAGAATGTGGAGAATGAGGTCAGTTTCAACTCTGAGGTTGAAGATACTTCAGATTCCCTAGCAACATCTGTTGAGATAATTTATGATAAAGCCCCTGTAATTAGTGACAAGACTGAAGCTCCTGAGCAGAGAGAAACGCAAGATGTTTCCCTTTCCTTAGAATCAAAATGTTTTGATGCAGTTGTTACTGAGGAGCTTTCAAAGAACAAAGTAAAAGATGACTCTCCCCTAGTAAAAACATCAACAGAGCAAGCTGATCAAAATGCAGTGGATGTCATCCAGAAGGATGTAGCAGATGCCAGCCATACCTTGAAATTGGAAGGCACAGAAGGAATTGCAGTTGACGTTCCAGAAAGGAATGAACTGAAGGATGTCACACTTGTAACTGCAACTGAAGGATCTGTGCAGAGTGAAAAGGAAGATGCACTTACTTTGGGATCAAAACACACTGAGGCTGAGTTAACAGAGGACAGCACTGTGAAAAGTGAGGCAACTGTGGATTCTGTGAAAAAAGAGGTTGAAAACATAGAGCTAACAACTGAAGCGAAATTCTCAGGAATTGTAGCAACTGAAGCAGTAAAGACCAAAGTTGGAGACACCCTCATCTCGGACTCTGGTGCTTTATCAGATGTCTTCTCAGAAAAGAAAGGAGATAGTTGTGTCACAGAATGTAGTGAAGCAGGTATAAATGGTGTTTGTGTACAGAGTGAAGTGTGCCCTCGTAAATTGCCCCTGGAAACAGTCCTTCCACTTTCACAATCTGCCACAATTTCAGATAGCTCTGAGAGAAGGCAAGCATTGTCGGAGAAGGTGCTAGTAACAGAAACAGAAAAATCAACAGGGAAAATTGAACTTGCGGATGCTGATGCACTTTGTGCAGCTCCAGTGCAGCAAGAAATGTTCACTGAGCAGCAGGAGGTTATCACCACTGACATTCCTGAAGTACAAAGTTACGGAGTTCATAAATCCTCTGTAACAGTAACAGCTGCAACAGTCAAAGAACAAGTTATTGCAGAGAATGTCACAGTTACGGAAACATTAACTGAAAACCTGCAGTCTCTCCTAGAGGAGCCAAAAGAAACCACATTCAAAACAGTTCAGCAGGTGAGCTTTGTTCAACCAGGACTTGGGGCTCTAGGTCCTGATAAGGATACAGTGTCATGGTCTGGGAAAGCAAATTCAGTGGTAGAGGAGGCAGTTTTAGCAGCAGTAACATGCACCAAAGATGATTTGATCCAGAAGTCTGTATTGGATTCCAGCCCAGAAATGAAGCTTCAGAGATTAGAATCAACTCAAGAAGGTGAAAAAAAGACACCTCCAGAAAGAAGCCCCTCTTTAACTCATATAGAATTTCAAAAAGATGTGGTTCAATCGGTGACTATAGAGTCACAGAGTACAAAAATTGTGCTGAAAATCATCCAGAATGCTGTTGATACATTGGAGCAAACAGAAGAGTTGCCATCTGTGTCAAAGCAACAGAGTGAGCCATTTCTAAAGGGTGTACATAAATCTGAAATTCAGGAAAGTTTGCAGACTGGTCAGATTCTTCCTGTAAAAGGCAAAGGAGAGAAAAATCTAGAGATCCAACCATCAAATATAATTTTAACTCAGTCTGCAGAGAATCAAGAGGCCTTCAAAGTGGCAGAAGAAATGCCTTTTGGTTCTGATAAATCTGAAGATGCTAAAGTGAAACTGATGTTGCAGCCAGATGAACGACCAGGCACTGTGACAACACTAGCACAAGACCCTGAATCTCTGAATGAAATTGTGAAAGAAATTAAGCAAGAGACAGATTTCCAGAAAGAAAACGCTGAACCAAAGCTGCATTCTGCAGGGGATACAGCCACTCCAACAGAGATTCAGAGACCAGCAGTAGAAGATATTGCCTCAGGAGATCTACCCAAAGAGTCACTTGAAGTGGCCCAACCAAGGCTGACGGATGTAGAAGCTGGGCAGACTGTTCAGATCCAACAGCAGTTTATAGAACAACAAACACCTATGAAAAACAAAGATGACCAGAGCCAATCAACAGGATTCGTGGAGACATACACAGAGAAAGATGTAAATAATCAAGACTACACCATCAGTGAGAGTCCACAGCTAAGCTTAGAGCTCACTGAATCCTGAGGTTTAATGTAAGTACTATTTAAATTCAGAATAATTAACTATTTTAAGTGGCTTTTTAAGCTAGATAATTGAGCTAGTTAACTTGCTATCAGAACTACAAATTATGGTCATATATTTCATTGTCAAATGACTTAGAACAGGTTTTCAGTTTCTTGTTTGAGAGACTGTACTTAGTATTTTTTTAGAAATATCTTTAAGCCGTCTTTTGCATTCAATTGAACTTCAGAATTTAACTTTGTCCCAGCAGTTAACAAGTATCCCTAATATGCAGGCAAATATGGGACAAAGTTTGACTCCTTGTGCGTATGCTTGCCTTCACATGGCCTGGTTAGCGCCTAATGGCACAATGGGAGCTGGGCTGGGAAAGGTGCAAAACAACTGGTTTTCTCAATGTGCACCAGCATGCTGGCTTGCTTGCACTAACCCATTCTTTTTGCCTAGAACTATGTGTGAACTGAGCCTGTGAAGATCCATTATTTTGCCATCACTTTCAAAGGATGTTCTTTAAAAGAACAGTGAAACCTA
This sequence comes from Podarcis erhardii, assembly GCF_964252035.2. NCBI lineage: Eukaryota > Metazoa > Chordata > Lepidosauria > Squamata > Lacertidae > Podarcis > Podarcis erhardii. Next base: position 67,124,889 of record NC_138507.1, read on the forward strand.
GAGGAGGAGGCCTTCACACAACTTAAAGCCATATACATCTGTGGCTGAATAGGAAATGTTCATTTCTGTAATTACAACAGATGGCTTTATGGCATTGTCCTAGTCTGTTGCCCCCCTGAATGATGGCAGCAGGTTAACAGGATATATTCAGAGTCCCAAGTTAACTCTGGTTTGTAGAAGCAACTTGACTCTCTTACCCCTTTATTAAGGTGGTCTGAAACTCTTCTTACCATAAGGTTCCTGTGAGGCTTAACTGTACTGTTTTAATCGCTACCCAAACTTTTTTTAAATACACTTTTCCCTCTCCCTAGGATATATCCAGTGACCAGCAGCATGTAGTTGCTCCACTCACAATGCTGTTTTAGCTGTCCCCACCTTAAATCTTATCTGCTGTGGCTGGGCCTGTATTTGCTGCTGTGTGTGCTTGCCTCTCCTCCGCCATCCCACATATTGCCTTGTACGCAGGTGGGAGCTGAGTCAGCATCTTCAGGCCGTTCCTGCAGCCAAACCATGTCCTCTCTGGCACAATAATCAGATCCAGTGAGATAGCAGCCAAACCTATTGGCTACCTCCCAATAGGTTTCTTAATGTAAAAAGAGGAGTCAACCGCATATTCTCAGCTGTGCTTAGAGCATACCTATCACAGGCAAACTATCGGACAAATCACAACACCGATTAAAGCTAATCACTGCTTGCCTGCTTCTTTTGCTTACCGACTACTGCAGGGAAGATGAACCTGTGGTTGTCCAGATGTTATTGGAGTTCAGTTCCTTCAGTTTCAGCCAGCATGGTGAAGTACCAAGTAAGGGTTGTACAGTAGTCCGACATTTGGATGGTCACAGGTTCCCCACCGTTGCACCGCTGCATTCTCCTTTTCTTCTGGCAAGGGAAAGTTAACAATTCAGCCTTATACAGGCTTCCTCAAACTCGGCCCTCCAGATGTTTTTTCGCCTACAACTCCCATGATCCCTAGCTAGCAGGACCAGTAGTCAGGGATGATGGGGATTGTAGTCTCAAAACATCTGGAGGGCCGAGTTTGAGGAAGTCTGGCCTTATAGCGGGGTGCTGGAGGCAGGAATAAATTACAGTGGTACCTTGGGTTAAGTACTTAATTCATTCCGGAGGTCCGTTCTTAACCTGAAACTGTTCTTAACCTGAAGCACCACTTTAGCTAACGGGGCCTCCAGCTGCCGCCGCGCCGCCGGAGCACGATTTCTGTTCTCATCCTGAAGCAAAGTTCTTAACCCGAGGTACTATTTCTGGGTTAGTGGAGTCTTGTTAACCTGAAGCGTCTGTAACCCGATGTACCATTGTACGCTGCTTACGTCATGAGATTTTGCTAACTTTTCCAAGCTGAAAAACACACCATTAGCCCCTTTTTAATGCTACCTTAGGTTGGTGAATGGTTAGTCTGTCCTGCCTTTAAGGGCTTATGACTGAGTCATCTCCAGCCTGGGCAGTTTCCCACATAGTGCCACTGTTGCCAGCAGCTGCATAGCAGCATCATGCTTAACTACTGACTGCTTCCATTGATGTGGCATCTAGATTTGGTTCATGATGTGCATAGAAAAAGTCCATTATAATATGATGGTACTGCCATAACTCTGGATAAAAGGCTCGGGCTGCAAGATTTTGTTGATTTTTCTTTACTTTTGTTTCCACAGTTCTGGAAAAGTTGTGTCTTTATATTTGGAGGGACCAGTTCCTGAAGCAGCAGCAGAAGATAATGGATTCTGTTTAATTGGGTTGAAGGTCACTGATTTGGAACAGAGAACAGATGTCTGATGTCATTCTGAGAAATATACCTGACAATCCTGAGATACCATCAGGAGCTTGAACCGTCGTCTTTTACTATTGATTGTCAACACTTGCTCTTCACAATATTCTTTTATATTTTTTTGCTGATGAGTTGGAGTGGGGGGCAGAAAGTGTTAACTTTTGCTGAAATGACATCCATACCTTAACCTGGGAAGGAAGTTGGCATCTTTTAAGCTCCCCATTTTATCAGTGCTTCCAAAACTGGATTGTAATTCTTTGTGTATTTATGTGTATATCTTCAAGCAAAATCCGATTTTAATGTATATTTCCTCCTCTTTATATGTGGAAAGAAAAAGAAAAAGAAAGAAAGAAAGAGAACGAAAGAAAATGATCTCACTTGTCTCACCCGGTAAAGAAACAAAATATGTGACCAATAGGGAAGAATTGTGAGTGAGCTACAGTTGGCCACAGATAGATCAGAATACATTTGCATTGGCTTTCCATGGTGTAGAATGGTGTGAGAACCATGTTCAATGTTGTATTGGGTCTTGATTTGGTACAAGTCATACTCAAAAGGCATAGTTTTGCTTTGGAATAGTTGTGTTACTGGTTTACTAAACAGGACTTTATTTTCCATCACCTTTTATAAGCATAGCACTATGGCATTGTGTGTTGAAAATATGTCAGTTACATTCAAATGGAGAGTTAGGTGTACTTAAAAAGAAAGATTTCAGTGTACTTAAGCCTCCCTAAGTCTGCACTGACTCTCACATTTATCTGAGTACAGTTTAATTCTAAGGGAAAGTGGAAAGTCCTTAGAAGCCAGACAAATAAATAGCCCTATCAATGTTTCCTCAGCCTTCCCTTAGTCCATTTAAGAAACTGTCATACCATCATAACTTTAGGCAAATGCTGAACTGGTTTGAAGCTATCAAGAAAAATAAAGATGGTTCAATTTTTAGCATAACATTTAATGCTCTCCTGTTTTTGGAACATCCATGTCATGAAGTAAGACAATTTATTTTCAAAAAGTTTTTGATGAGTAAAGGATTATGTTTGCTCTATATGTGTGTCCCCTCAGTAGGAAAGTATATTTCATTATGCTTGTGTACATTTAGAAAACTCTGATTTCTGAAAAGTGATTTAAACAAAAATTTGGCTTATACTGAGCTTTGTGCTCTTAATTAATAATTTTAAAAGCCCCACAATTTAGGAAACATTGAGCAGGAGTCACTCTTCTGTTTCGTTAATGGAGAATTGCAGAGTTTAGTACTGGTCAGTATAGGTTGTGCATAAAACTGGGCAGGCTTGAAATGCTAAATAATTGAAAGATAATTAAAATATTCAAAGCATCTAGTGTTTGATCTTCTAGACACCAAATATGTCTAGAAGGTCAAGTTATATTGCACTTTGTAGCCTTCGTACCTGTCTCAGCTGTGTCTTGCATGGCTCAGCAGCTTCATTGTCCTACATGTATAGTAATTTATTTGAAAATTATCTAAGTGAGCCAAATAAAACCTTTGGGGAGCTGCACAATGAGTAAAGAAAGAAAAATGTCACTGGTCTAATAGTACCATCTAGTGGTTGCTGTATGCATAATGTAGCTTAGAAATACTTTTAGCTAACAATACTGCCTTTCTTCAAATAGAATATGGAAAGTTGTGAGTTTTTTAAAATTCATCTAACTTACCTGGAACAGCTCTGCTAATAAAATGCAAAATAATAATATGCAATGTTCTCAGTGTATTGGCAAAATTTGCAGTTCTGCGATGAAGTAGCCGATTTATGAAAATTAAAAATGAAACAATGCTTTTTATAAACCCTCTTAAAAGGTATAAAGACAACAGGGTTTCTTTGAACATCAGAAAAGTGAAACACTAATACATCAGTTCGTTTCAAAATATAACTGAAATAATTTTAAATAGCTAGGTGGATAAGAAAGGTGAGTCGCCATTCTTTAAACATGTACGGTATCTACAGCCGTTCTTTCAGTTTCAATCACTACCTTCGCTGACGAAGATCCACTGGTGTCACAGTGCAAGAAATAATAACATCATTTTGGTATAATCATTGAACCCTTTTGGATTACAGAGTTGCCAAACTGGCAGCCTGGATGATTGTTTAGCTTTCAAATTAGCCCATGAGTTGGGCCAGGAAGTACTGAATAGTAAATTGCGGTGGGTGGGTGGCTGGCAGTTATTGAGCAGTGCTGCCAGAACAGATGGCAGCTGCTTGCTAGTAAGCCTCCTCCATCTCTGTCTCTTGATTGCAGCTAGTACACACAGTGTAACAGTGGCAAGGTATTCTCTCCCAACCCACCTCCCTAGGCCCATCAACTGAAGACTCTCCATGTATCTGCTAACTTTTCTCCAAAATGATGGCCTCCCCCCCCTCCACCACACAATTACACCACTTTTGTGAGCAGTTTGCTTGTTCAGTTTGGATCAAGTTTGGGATCAATGTGTCTTACATTTGTAAGACATGGTAGGAGAGAATAATCAAAACCAGTAACCCTTTCACTCCTAGTGGGTGCTAGTCCATGAAGCCTCTTTACTAAGCAAAACAGTGAGCTGGTGAATAGCACCACAGAAATCTGTCTCCCTGAAAAGTAGATGGTGTATGTATGTACACAAGTTAGCACGTGCCTCCTTCTGGACTTAGTGTGATAAAATATGAACTTCTTGATATGAATGAATTTGTAAGAAAGTTTAGTTTATTCAGTGCAAAATGGAAACTTTAAAAAGTATTGAAGGTTAACGCTCAATGGCCTCCAAGAAGAAAAAAAAGAAATACAGGTAGCCGCTTGTTTGTGGATCAGTTAGATGTATTCCATGTGTGTGTCTACAATGTGTACAAATGTGTAAAACATTCAGTAACATGGTGTGTTCCAAAATCATTTGGGGGAATCTTTGGTTCTCTCCCACCTTAGTGGCAGCTTCCCCAGTTAGAGTATGAATTAGAAAGTTTGTTCTGATTGCCAAATGCTATTTTGATCACTTTCATTGTGTGCTTTACAACAAGTCTGTCAAAGTCATTGTCCCTGAACTTCACGTGGCCTACCAGTCATAGGTTTAGTAGATGCTTGATGAACCTTTCATAGCCGAAGGGGACCTTGAAAGAAGTTTATCTCACACCCGGCAGGCCACAAAACAGGGCCTGTGAATTTCACAGCCCTGTTTTACAGTGCTAAGCAAATGGAAAACCCGCTGTGAAATGTAACGTGTGTATGGAAAGCCATTTTGCAGTAGCTGCAACAAGCTAAATAATAATAATAAAACAGTGGCATGGCCTATGTTATCCTGGTTCTAATCTTTATAGCTCTGAGGCTGTTAATAAATATGTAAAGTTATCTAAACATTTAAATAAAACCTAGTAATCACAATGTAAATTACCTGGCTAGAAGTTGGGGAACAAGCGCTTAGTTCTTGCTTGGGTTTTTTTAAAAAAAATACTGATCTAAGGCCTTTCTAAGCAATGCAAAGAACACAAATCACATTACCAATATTTCTGCTTTTAACTGACCCGTCTCCAAAAACCAAAAGCACCAATAGATTTTTTTCCACGGTGCAGGGAGCATGTCTCCATACACAGATACTGCTTTGTTACAGTGTATTGCTTTGGCCTCAGAAATACTCAAGACGAGGCTGCAAACTTTTAGCTTGTGCCACAACTCCAAGCTTTTGCAGTTTCTTCTTAATCCAATGTATTGGATTAACCGATACTTTGATTTTATATGTTGTTTTTAAGGTAGATTTTCATGGACTAAATAAAATACAAACACAATTCATGCTCACTGTGTCCTTTGTCATTCTTATAATTGCTGTTCTTTGTAGTCTCTTTGTCATCACTGATGGGATTTGTACCTGAAAAGAACAACTTTGAGAACTTCTAGCCAGGGAACTAGCATTCATCTTTTCCTGAAAGCTGAGGGGCCCATGAAATAACACCATTACTCCATTGATCCCAAGAAATGGTGGAATGCAATGCACCAACTGGGTAAGGGAAAATCAGGCTTTGGCTTGTGACAATGACCACTTGCAGAAGCATTTTCAGGTGCACATAAAGCTATGGGATTCCCTACTGCTTTAAATGCCAAATTGCAGCCTGGGCATCTCGGAAATACCAAAACCTTTTGGTTTAAGACTAAATTGTGGTTGTAGGGTTTTAGTATCGCTTGCTTTTTGCAATCCTAAACAGTTACTCTGAAATTCTCAGTGGAACATGCTTTTATGTACATATATTTAGGGTCAGGTGATTATCTGCATTTTTATTACATAGAAAGAATTCATGATATTGTTGCAAATAACCCTTGCTAAATATACACTGGCAGCAAGCGTTGTTGAAGCAATCCACCATATGATCCACACTAATGCAGCTACAGTAAGATTTTGTGCAGTTGTTTCATTTATGAAAATTGCTACCAATGAAGCATGTTCAGCAATTCTGAAGACTTGCAGAAGAGCATCTGGTGTGTTTGCACTAATTGTGCAATGGTGTAGCAGTTGTAACCCATCCACATTTCTGGACAGTGCAGCAGCTTAGGTTCTTAGAATGTGAACATCTAGAAATGGAAACATTTCTGTTTTGCATTAGTATTGTCTTTATAATATCTGTCCCAATAACATTTGCACTCTATGCAGTTTAGTTCCTCCTCTTTAATCCACTGTCATTCAAATAGCTTGTCGTTCCTAAAGGATTTTGGAGAGCCAAGTCCTTACTGCCTACTAGTACAAAGCAAATATTCAATGAGATTAGATTAATGCAGAATAAATGAAGAATTGGATTTGGCATGCCTACGATCCTGCCCTTATGCATGCATACATCTTTTGCAATAGAAACAGTGTGGTCGGGTATCGCATAACAAACCCTGCTATTTCAACTCAATAGACTTGACAAGAGATGCTCGGTGCAATCTCTGCAAGCTTTATGTACATGCCAAAAGGGCAATTACATTACAATTAGAATAATCATATCACTGAACCTAAAGGTAAACGTTCACTGACCCAATCCATCTAAAATGGTGATTTAGGGTTGAATTTAGAGAAAAATTGAGAATGTGGTCAGTCCCTGATCCCAATCCACCCCCCCCCAAAAGTGTCTCCTCTTAAGTAGCCCCTTTGATTTTTAGATCTCACCACTTCCACAAGCTTCACTGTGCCACGAGCCACCCCATTCACCAAGTGCCTTGAACTGCCAACAGGTTTGGGGAGGGAAAAGGGGGTTGGGGGTTGGGGAGGTCTACAAGTACCTTTCCATGGCTTTTCACTGAATTTGACCCTTAGATAGCAATCATTTGCATCTATCTAGGTGTAAGACCCTTTGAAAGCAGTGGGACTTCTGAGGGTTTTTTTAATAGACTTCTAGTCGATCTTTTAGAGTGCCTCAAAAAGGGGGGGGGGATTCAAACTAGCCTGTGGAAGGCATTCCAGATATACAGCCATCATGGTACCAACTTCTTTCACCAGTGAACCAGAGCTGATTAAAAGGTTAGGTGCCTAGAGGTACAGGTGATCTTTCTAAGTAGCCAGGCCCCAAACTCTTTATAGAGCTGTGAAGGTTAATGCCAGCAGTTTATAAATTAAATGGAGCCTGGAATGTAATAGGCAGCAAGTAATTTGTGCCATTGACTTCAGTGAGGCTGTGTGGATCTGATTAGCCCCTTACGGTGAACAGCCAACCTGTACCACTTGAAATTGCAGGTGGCAAAACATGTATTTTATTGCGCCACTTTGTAAATTATTTCCTATAAATAGCACAGCAAGGAAGGGGCTCAACTAGCCCCTTATTCCCTGTTGTACCTAAAGGGAGCTTGGTTTAAACATGCAACACATGTCCTTGTAGTCTGAATTGGTATAGCTCACACGTAGGCTAGCTTTGACATCTTCTGGAGTGGAGCTCTGTCAGGAGAGTGAGGCAGTGTGCTTTTTAAATTTCTGGGGTCCAAGCAAACGATAATGGAGTAAAGGGTAGGAACAGTGGGGACACACACTCTGTGTATGGGGCTTCACATGCAGCTTCCTGGATCAGGAATTTTGTTTAAACATGGCGACTACACGTTTTTTCTTTGTGGACTCTGAGCTGCAGTCATGAAATCTGATAACTATTTAAGAACATGCTTACCTCTAGTCCTTCGACTTTTTAAAGAGAAAGCCTTATAGTTTGATTCTATGCCTTCACACGCTTGATCTGATGCAAGCACAGGCCCATGACAGAACAGTTACATTCTGTGTGTCCCTTTCCAGAGTGGCTGTGCAGTGCAGTAATTTGGGGACATAAGAGGCCCATGATCGCGAATTGCATAGACTTTCCCCTCGCAAACACACACATTTCCCACATCAGTTGTTCCTGCTGCTTTGGCCCCCAACAGCCTCGTGCTGCATGTTGAGTCCATTTCTAAGATCTGCACAGCATGTACATATGATCAGCTCACATTCAATCACCTTTGACTTGACAAAAATCAAATTTTATTTTATACCTTTTTTATTCCATAAAATAATGTATAAAAACTTACAAACTGGAAAACATAACTAGACACAAAATAGGATGATACTCAAATAAAACATGTATACAAAAGCAGATTTGTATCTGCCTCTCTCTCCCCCATCAAAACACACACTGCCCCCATTTCTGGTGGAATGCCTCTGTTTCTTGAAACTTTCCCACCAGGACAATTGACCTTTCAATGGACTCCCTCCTCTCAGGTTATTTATACTATTGGAGAATATTATTATATTTATATATTAAAAAGATAAAAATCAGCAACTTGATTTTAAATTTGCATACGGTACTATCCAGAGCAGAAACTTGAATGTACACTGTCCCCTTTATTTCTTTTTGCACTTTGACTGGTGCCCAAATTGAAGGAACATAAAGAATATATAGCTTTCCACTCAATGTTGCACTGTTACTTAAAAACCAACCATGATAGTTTCATCATTATACCATTTGCTATGTTACAAGAGGATGCCAGTAGCTAAATATTATTTAAGACCAGATTTCCTTTCCCTTAATTCCTACGTTAATCACATAAACTCAGATTGCTGCTTTGATAAAATAAAAAAGCCACAATGTTTTTCCTTTTTCAGTTACACTATAAAGGCTCAAATCTATTATTCCCACATTTAGCACAGGGCTCACTATGTACAATTCTTCTAATCTCTGATTTCCTTCACGTTTTGGGTGATAGCACTGTTCATCATTATCAATTACTAGTCAGCAGGATAAAAAAAATGCATACACCCTGTACCAATTCAAATGTAAATATGCTTTTAAAAAGGACCAATTTGTGAGACATTACAAGCAGTGGCCAGTTTGGAAAGGGTGCATGCACACATTTTACCTGCATTTACCTGAAGTACATACACACACATACATATATTTTTATGCATATAAAACGATTGCCATCACATTATTACTGCTATTTTAGCAAAATCTGGTCCTAAACACATTTATCTGGAAGTTTTAAGTCCCACTGCAGTTAGTGGGGTTGACTACCAAGTCACTGCGCTTGGAGTCAAGCCTTAATAATACATTTTTAATGGACATCATGTCAATGAAGTTACCTGGAAACAAACACTTGACAATAATCATGTGGATTAAAATAGTGTTCTTGGTTCATTAAGGGAATTTCCAAGCTTTTGTAAAATGACAACTTTACACAGCTTATAGGTGTGTAACCGTGAGAATTTTGTATCTTCGGTATTCCCTCAAAATGCTATTTGTTGAGAGAAAATATTGTAGTTTAATGAACATGTTTAGTTTCCTTTCTGTCTTCTTCTCACATTGCATCTCACTGCATTCAAGTATATATATATAGAAACAGTCTTAGAACTCGCTTAGAATATGTTACAGATGCATTTTAGCATTATTCACATAGTTAGCTGAGTTACCCTTATACATTTTCTTCTTGGTTAAAATCAATTGTTATACTGTGATACAACACCCTTTATTAATTTTATACTTTTGTTGGAAAAAGGAACAGAGCCAGACTTCCTTCCATGTCAGTGTAGTTATGGTTGTGGGGAGGGGAGGAGGATTGGTTTAGTAAAAATGAGTAAGACAAACTGTTTTCTTAAAAAATAATAATGATATGAGCCTCACAGTCAGTCTAACAACACTGCTTCCTGTTCTTTTTTGATAGAGTCTAAGACCGAATGGTCACTCTCTGTGGTTTCAGCATCCCCACCACCTAGCAAAATGGATCTATCCTCGTCTAGAGTAAAGACAGAGTTCTGACTTTGGCACGAATGTTTGACGACTTCATTAGGCGTGGAGAACGTTTTGTCACACAAGTTGCATTTATAGGGTTTGTTGGTCTGTACCAACATGTTGTCCATTTGGTTGCCTTCCTCAAAAGTACAAAGCTCCAGAGTCTGCTTGTCCACCATAGTGTAGGTGTCCATGCTTTGGTTTAGACATACATGTCGAGCAGCTTGATTGGCCCGGCAGAAGCTTTTGTCACAGGTGCTGCACTTGAAAGGCTTGCCAGTATGAATGTACATGTGCTCCCTCCAGTGGCTTTTCTGAATAAATTTGCGCCCACAAATGGAACACTCGTACTTCCGCCTTTTAACTTCCCTTTCTTGATCTGCTTGCTCCAAGTTGTCTATGTCAGCAATGTCAGAGGGTGGCGGTGTTTCAGCCTGCGGTTGTCCATCAATGATGGGTGAATCCGAGATCTGCTGCAGCTCGCTATCGCTAATCATTCCAGCTTCAGCAACTTCCATAGAATCTTTTTCAGGAGCGTTATTACACAGAGATAAAGGAACGCTACTTTCCCCGTGCTGGCTTGATGAGAAAGGCACCCCTGTGTGAATCTGGAGATGCTCACGCAAACTACTTCGCAAATTGAATCGCCGACCGCAGAGGTGACAAGCGTAGTATTTGGGGAAGCTTCCATTCTTTTTCATAATGCTTGGCTTGACGTGCGCAATTGTGAGAGAAGCAGGCTGATCATCTGAGGAGGAGGCTTCCATGTTGTTTTCATCACCTGGAGGAGAAGGATGAGGAGCAGTAGAAACCAGTTCAGGAGACAATGGAGGCTGTAATGGGTCTGAAGTGGACATATTTGTTGGGGGCACTTGAGGCAGCGGTGGTGGTGGTATCTGTGACAGTTGGGTGGCTTCATGCATCTGTTCTTGATTTGCTCTTGATGACTGTGGCCTTGGTCCTCGAACAGGTTTGTCAGTTGTGGCGGCTGCTTTTGTGGAATTTCTTGCCTGGTGATCCGCTATCTGAATACCGTATAATGAAGATGCCAGTGGAAAAATCTGCTCCGGGTGTGTAAAGTTTCCTTGACTGGCAAGGCTAGCCTCTTGAATAAGCGGGAACGCATGCAGAAACTTTATTCCTTGCTCCAATCGAACAGGATCTATGAGCTGAGGTGCCATTTTTCCAGTGTACATCAAATGTAAGAGATAGCTGAAAATATCTGGCTGTATGTCAGTTGCCTTCAAACGGACACATTCACTGAAAGAAATTTCAAAACAGTATTAAAGAGGAAGATAAAATGCTTCTGAAGGATTACAATAATTTAAAACAAAACAAATTCCTTCCAGTAGCACCTTAAAGACCAACTAAGTCAGTTCTTGGTATGACCTTTCGTGTGCATGCACACTTCTTCAGATACCTTCAGATACCTTCAGATTGGTATCTGAAGAAGTGTGCATGCACACGAAAGCTCATACCAAGAACTGACTTAGTTGGTCTTTAAGGTGCTACTGGAAGGAATTTGTTTTGTTTTGACTATGGCAGACCAACACGGCTACCTATCTGTAACTACAATAATTTAAGTATACAACTAAGTGCACAATTTTAAGTATACAAGAATGCAATCCTAGACATGTTCATATAAATAAAATAAATCTGTTATCATGGTTTAGGCATTACTTCTACTGCTGCAATATATATGTGTGTGTGTGTGTGTGTGTGTGTGTGTGTGTGTGTGTGTGAGAAATGTGATCTAATTTATTCCAGAATATATACCTTCAGGGCAGCAGTTCATGAACTTGATCCACAAACTAGTTAGGAGTGAAATCCACAGGATTAGCACTGTAATCGGGTTAACTGATTTGTGGATGAAGCTGAATGTTTAGTTATTGTGATTTATAAAGCAACTCACATTAGGCTGCCTTAACACTTTCTAATTCCTTCAGACTATTTTACCTTAACTAAATACCATTTTTAAAGTGTATTATTTTATAACTTCTGTACCTGCTTTGATGAACAAACAGCATCTTGAAATAGTTGGAAAAAGAGGCAAGGACAGATTTGTGTGCCTTGAAGTAAACATCACCAATAGCAACTGTACAGTCACACAGGAAACCAAACTCCCGTTGAGCATTGAGCTGCTGCAGAAGAATCAGTCCATGGTTGGCTAAATCCATCTTTTAAATTCTGTAAAGCAAATATACTTGTTTAAAACAATTTCCTCAAACATACTGTTACAGATCTGGGGTAAACAGAATTTGGGAGTAAAAGGGCACCCATAACTGCTAGGGCTAGTGAATGTTAGAAATTAATAAATGGTAAAATTTAGATAATATTTGAAGTATTGAAGGGAACATGCCCAATATTAAGAAATTGCCCTGGGGAAAAGTGAAATCAAGGTGCAATTACCAGACAATGGCCAGTGATTGACCCTGTTCCTGAGCTCAGGGTATATAGCAGAGTTGGGAGGGGGAGGTTACAGGTGGTGTAATGTCACTAGGGCTGGGCAATATATTGTCCAAAACCAGTTTGAAGTCCATATCATGATACTGGTTTCATAATTTTTGAACTGACTATGATGTGTGTGTGCGTGCGCAAAAAAACACGATGCAGGGGAAACTGTGAACCCAGCCAGTGCCTCTACAGAGCTCCATCCTTCTTTCATGATGTTAAGCGGGTTTATTTACACATACTGTATATACAACCTGGAGCCTACAATGGAGGAAGTTCGCAGCAGCAGCAGCAGCAGCCCAAAACATGTCAGCTTATTCCATAGCAGCAACAACAATAAGCTCAGCACCATCTTTTCTCTTCAGCCTATCTTGCACTGCAGGGCACAACATAGCTTGGCAGTTCATTTCTGCTTCCTGATTACATCAGTCCAGCTCTAACCTCATAGCTTCTTTCCTAGCCTCAGCTCTGGTCCCTCCTTTGCTATGCTAAAGCAAATTACCTCAAAGGGACATGGATAGTACTGTGGTCTAAACCACTGAACCTCTTGGGCTTGCTGATCAGAAGGTTGGCAGTTCGAATCCCTACGACAGGGTGAGCTCCCATTGCTCTGTCCTAGCTCCTGCCAACCTAGCAGGTCGAGACCACCAGTGCAAGAGATATATAGATACCGCTGTGGCGGGAAGGTAAACAGTGTTTTCGTGCGCTCTGGTTTCTGTCACAGTGTTCCGTTGCGCCAGAAGCGGTTTAGTCCTGCTGGCCACATGACCCGGAAAGCTGTCTGTGGACAAACACTGGCTCCCTTGGCCTCAACCCCATAGTCGCTTTTGACTGGACTTAACTGCCAAGGGGTCCTTTACCGTTACCTTTTACCTACCTCAAAGGGGATTAACTTTTCACACATCTCTTTTGAGGCTTTGAACTTCAAATGGTCTATGCCCCTTCCCCTCCTTTACCTAAACAAGGAAATTAGTCTTTTCAATCAACACTTGTTGATTGGCTAGCATTACTGACCTGATACACAACTTCAGAAAATTGCCTAATTTAATTAGTGGCTTACCCACAGCAATTATTGATGCTTAGAATACACCACTTCCCACGGCACATAATTTGTAACGCAAGCCAAATTAAACACATCAAACCTTAATTAAATTATGGCACTAGCTTGATCTGGATTTTTAGGCTGTCTTGCACCCCAGATTATTAACAATGTCCCGTGGCCAAGTTGCTCACCGGGGCAATGGTTGTAGCTTATTACACCACTCCTTGCCTGACTGTACTGGCTGCCATTTAGTTTCCAGGTCCAATTCAAAGTGCTGATTTTGACCTATAAAGCCGTAAATGGCTCAAGACCACAATACCTCAAGGACTGCCTCTTTCCATATGAACCTACCCAGACCCACAGATTATCTTCTAAGGATCTTCTTCATGTGCCTCCTCCACAAGATGTCCAGAAGGCAGCAACACAAAAACAGGTCTTTTCTCACCAGGCAACAACATTCGCCTTCCACCATGCCTTTGGCTATTTAACATCCTATACTCTTTTAAATGTGTTTGTGGAAGGGAAGGGTTTTGTTGTTTTTATGTATGCTTTTTTAAAATTATATTGTATTTTTATGGTGTGAATCTCAGATCCTTGGATTAAGTGTTATATGCAAATGAGTGCTCACTGGAAAGACAGATCCTGATGCTGAGGCTACAATACTTTGGCTACATCATGAGAAGACTCCCTGGAAAAGACCCTGATGTTGGGAAAGATTGAGGGCACAAGGAGAAGGGGACGACAGAGGACGAGATGGTTGGACAGTGTTCTCGAAGCTACAAACATGAGTTTGACCAGGCTGCGGGAGCCAGTGGAAGACAAGAGTGCCTGGCGTGCTCTGGTCCATGGGGTCACGAAGAGTCGGACACGACTAAACCACTAAACAACAACATTGCTATTCCAATGTACAGACCTGAAACACTTGGATTTAAAACAAAGGAGTCCCAGGGAATCTGGTGATAACTTAAAAGTTAAATATCCCCCTTTAACGGATTTATTTTTCAGTCCAAGATGACCAGGACATTGGGTTTGTGGCACTAAATAAAAATTTGAGGCTCTTGTGGTTGTGCTCCTGGTTCGTCTGCTACTGCGACGAACAGAATTTATCGAAATAAAACACTTAAGAGCTTTAAGGCGCCGAATAAAAATGGCAAATCCCGTCAGCATCCCGGGCAGGAAGGAAGCGGGGGAAAGGAGCATTTTGCAAACTAAGCGGCTGCTCGCCCGGCAAGAAAGCAGACCGTCCGGCTCCTTCTCTAAACCACCCACAAGAGCCAGCGAGACTCCGAGGCGGCGCTCATAGGCGACAGCCAGACGGAGAGAAATCAACAGCAACCAATAGCGAAGGAGCGCCGCAACCTTCCTTTTAGCTCCTCACCCGGCGCTTCCCGCGGTGAATCACGGGGTGCCTGCGCTGACGGCGTTTCCTATTGGCTTGCCCGTCGGTGGGCGGGCGGGGGAAAGAGGACAGGCAAAGCCAAGCCGCCGCAGCCATCGCGCGCGCCCCCGGACTCTCGCAGCCGCAGCTCCGCCTACGCCACGCCCCCTGCCCTCCCTCCCTCCCTCCCTCTCCTTCCCCTCGGCGACGCGAGGTCTCCACGTGCGCGTACACGCAGCTCCCGGAGGGGGGCGGGGCGTACGCGAGGACGGACGGCGGCGCGAGGCGACGTAAGCAGCGCGAGCGAGCGAGCTGCGGCGCCTAAGGCGCGCGAGAGACGGGATCCGCCGCTGTCGCCAGGGCCGCCTAGGCTGCTGAAGAGACGCAGACGGAGCCGCCCACCCTCAACCCCCCCGCCCTCCCTCCTTCTCGCTCCCTCCCTCCCTCCCCCTCCCTTTCCCGCTCCGCGCGGCTGCCTCAGCGCCCGCCCCTCCCCCCTCTCTAGGCCGGGCTGCTGCTGCTGCTGCTGCCGCTGGTGAGAGAAAAAGCGGGGAAGGCCGCTGCGTAGCTCGGCGGCTCCGAGGGAGGGAGGGAGGGAGGGAGGGAGACCGGAGGGAGCGGGGAAAGCAGGCGCCCAGGGGCCCGAACCGAGCCCAGCTCACGCTGACCCCGCGGGCCAGGGCTGGTGGGAGCAGAAATCCCCCCCCCCGCTCGGGTCCTGACCGGGCGACCTTCCCCCCCGCCGACCCCGGGGGGCGGGCAGCAGCCTCCACCGTCTCGAGGCCGCCGCCGGTTAGTCGCGAAATCCCCCTGAGGTGCTCGGGCCGCCCTTTCCCTCCTTTCGGGTCCCGACCTGGCCTAGCTCAACCGCCAGCACAATGGTGGGCATGGAGCGGGGGTGGGGGAGCAGCCGGACGCCTTGGCCTCCTCCGCCGCCGCCGCCGCCGCTTCTCCCCCCCCCCCGCCGCCCCGATTCACCTTGTGTATGTGGGGGGGGGCAGACGGAGCTCACCTGGCTCGCGCTCTCCGGGAGCCCCCGCCGCCGCCTCGGCGCGCGCCCAGCAGCAGCAGCAGCAACAACGGAGTCGGAGACGGCGGCGGCGGCGGCGGCTTTTCCTGTCCGGTTACGTTAGGGTCACATGACCGAGAGCGGAGTAGAGAGGCTGTGGCGAGGAGCCCCCGCCGGGGAGAGAGGCAGAGAGGAGGGGGAGGGGAGGCGGCGACGAGCGCTGTGGCGGCAACAGCAGCAGCAGGAGCCACCCCTCCCCCCTCGCCTCCTTCCCCGCCCGCCTCGCCTCGCCTTTTCGCGCGCCGCTTCCAGCGAGCAGCAAGCGCAGGCCGCACCGGGCTCGGGGCGGGCGGGCGCTCATTTGCAACGGCGGGGAGAGAGGGAAAAACGAAGCCGGGCCTGTCGGCTGTGGCTGCTTTGGGGTGTAATACACCGACATAGGCGGCGTACTGGAGCGAGAACTGCATCTTCAAACATTCGCTCCATGCGATGTTCTCTCCCCCGAGCAGTTATAGGAGGGAGGGAATTGCCATGAGGTGGCCAAAACAAAAATAAGATACGCTTATTTGAGGGTAAGAAAGTAAAGCAGCTAGGGTTAATGACCAATACTATTTTTAACGTGAGGTATATTTTCAAAGGATTGAATTGGCACTACAATATTTATAATACGCAATTTTAAGTGGCTACTTAAGCCTTGCTTAGAATATCAAATATGCTTACTCTTCAGTGCATTTTTGTAGGTGTTTATGGAGGGCCACATAAAAAGTAATTTTTTGAATGTATCAGCAATCAGCAGTTGTACTGAGAAAAAGGCTTGAAGATGAGAGTTAACCCTTAAAAAAAGGGATCCAGTGGTGTCATAAGTAACTGAAAAAGTACTATGCCATAGTTGGCAGTACAGATATATAGGCCACAATTGGTACAAAAATACATGTGTTTGGCTTGGCACCTGTTGAAATGTTTTGATTACATGTGGCTATTGCTTCGATGCTTTGTGGCAATAGTCAAATATCAGTGCACGACTGGAGTGCTGAGACTCTAGAACTGCAGGGGGGGGGGGAAGAACTTGCTGAGTGGCCTTTTGTGTTTTTTAAAAAGGAGAGAAATCCGGATAACAATAGTGCATATGAGAATTAACCTAATCTATAAATGGCATCATCTGCCCCAAAGTGAATATGCTTCTGCTTGCTAGTGCTTTGAATAATAGGTGTCCTTATATCTGAAGATAGAAAGAAATGCGATTGCAGTAGTGAGTTCTCAATATGTAGGATTGCAGCTATAATACATACTTATGATATTTCCCCCCAGTCATGTTGGGGCATGGGTTTGGAATACTTAAAAATTTCTGAATTTGCTTTTGTTCCCTGAATTGCTTCCTGTAACAACTTAGACAGGCTATTTGTGTTCTTCTGTATGATCTGTAGCTTTGCACTGCCTTTCCTGTTAAGCTTCAAACATCTACAATGCTAGGTGTTACAAATATTATGTTGTAATAATATTAAGAGAAAAGGTTCAGAATATTTTACTTACTAAATTTTAATCAAACCAGGATCTAATAAACTGTTCTATCTGCATTTATGTATTTACTGGAAGCTTGCTGTTAGAGAAAAAAGTTATTTGTTAGAAAATGTAAGGAGCCCATAGGATTTAAAATTGAAGATTCTGTTTTGTTTAGTTCTGTTGTGTGTAGCTACTCTTTGTTGGTTCCAGAAAGTTGATGTGGAGTTTAAAAGCAGCCATAGGCAAAGGAGTTCTAATAATGTTTTGTTATGGAGTGTCAGGCTCCATTGTACATACATGTTTAATACATAATATTTGCATTTCTTTGATACCACTAATTTTATTATATAAGTTCAGTGGATCTGAAAAGGCTTGAAATTACCGTATTTTTCGCCCCATAGGACGCACTTTTTCCCCTCCAAAAATGAAGGGGAAATGTGTGTGCATCCTATGGGGCGAATGCAGGCTTTCGCTGAAGCCTGGAGAGCGAGAGGCGTCGGTGCGCACCGACCCCGCTCGCTCTCCAGGCTTCAGGAAGCTATCCGCAAGCCTTGCGCGCCCGGCGGGAGGTCCCGCTGGGCGCACGAGGCTTGGGGCGGCAGCCTGCCGCTTGAAGCATGGGGAGCCCTCCGGAGGGTGCCCCGTGCTTCGGACGGGTGTCCGCAAGCCTTGAGTGCCCGGAGGGAGGTCCTGCCGGGCGCGCGAGGCTTGGGGCGGCAGCTGGGGCTGTGGGGGGGGGGGAATAATTTTTTTTATTCATTCCCCCCCCCCCAAAAAAAACCCCGAGGTGCGTCCTATGGGCCGGTGCGCCCTATAGGACGAAAAATACGGTAAGTATTTCATTCAGACTGACTTACTAATACTGACTTAATTCCCACAGAATTTAGTCGGACTTAAGTGTGCATAAGGTAGTAGCCTCAGGTCTCATCCTTGTGCCCATACCAGGGCAGTCAAGCTTTACCAAATGGACCACAAGACAACTTTGACATGGAAACCGTTGGCCGCACACCCCCTTCCCATAGGCATCTAAGCAAGGAGCCAGGCTTTGGGAAGAAGGTGCAAGGCTCTGTCAGGGTCCTAGAGTCCTCACACCTCCTTCCCAAAGCCTAGTTAGCACTTCCCAGCTGTGGGAAGGAGGTGTGAGGACTCTAGAACCCTGTCAGAGCATTCATGGCTTCCTCCCAAAGCCCAGCACTTAACGTTACTGGCTTGGGGAAGGCAGTGTGAGGGCTGAGGTGTGTGTGTGTCAAATGTTGCTGAGGGTCACCCAGAAATGCCTTGAGGGCCACGTGCAGCCCTCAAGATAAGCATTGGATATATTTGTACATCACCTCACCCAACTGGTTCCCAGAGCAATTCAAAACAATTAAACAGTGCAAACCCAGAATAAAATAGTAAAAAGTAAGATTGAGTAGAATAAGTAGATAAAAACAAAGATAGTCCAGAGCTTAAAAGGCCTGTGGTAACAAAAAACATCTTTGCCTGATGCTGAAAAGATAAAACAGGCAGGGCAGGTATTCCTGGAAAGGGAATTCTGTAAATGTGGCATCCTCTCTGAAAAGGCTTTCCCTATGGTTGCCATCTACCTCTCATGCTTGCTGACTTAAATCGTTGGGCTGATGGATGTCCTTTAGGAACCCAGTACTCAAAACGGTTTATAGTTTTGGAAATTTGCATCAATACCTTGAATTCTGCTTGGAAACAAACCAGCTGGTGAAGTTTTTAAGCCTAATGTTGTAATGCCTGTAGTTTGGTAGCTGTATTCTGTACCATCAGTAGCTATCATGCAAGTCTTCAGATGCAGTTCCACATATAATTCATTATAGTAAACAATACTGGGTGGTTTATCAGAGTATGGAGAATAGCCAGGCTCTCTCTGTCCAAGCCAGACTATGGCTGGTACAGCACTCACAGCTAATGAAAGGTACTATGTATCACAAGACACAAGATCCATAAACACACCCAGACTGAATCTTATTCTATAGGGTAGAGTGCAAACCCATCTAGAACAGGCTGAACACCCATCTCCCTGAGCAAGTAAACTATCTGTGCCCAGAACCTCTGTTTTGTTAAGATTATTTAGTGCTCATCTAGCCTATCACAACATTTCAGTGATATACATACGGACTCCAAATCACTTCTGTTAAACCACACAGTAACAAGTAAACACATGTCTTAAAAACAGCTTTTGAATATCAGGTAGGTATACAATTCTAACCCCATCCCCAATGTTTGAAGGCTGAGCGCTGTAGTTGACTCTGCTGGCACTGAGTCACACGGCTAGTTGTGAGGGGTGCTACGCAGGTGGGCAGAAGCTGTCTCCAGTGGTAAGCCCTGAAGTGGTAAGCATCACAGGGGTGGGGTACTGGCAGTTTTAGAGCCAAAGCCTTGTGTATCCTTGGGCCCCACAGTTGTGCCAGCCTGGAGATGGCATGAAGAATTTCAAGAAACCTTTCTCTCCACTTTTCAGCCCGGCTGGCATGAGCCAACAGTATTTGGGATGTGGTGGTATAGCTACCATGTTTTTCCTCCAATCCCACTTAAGATTGCTCTGCTAGTGACTTCACACCTGTCAAACCTTGAGGTATGCTTGCAGTCAGGTGTGCCAACTTGAATAGGGGGGCAGGTAAGCCCCGACCCACATAATCACATTACATGGCACACGCACACCATTTGAATGGCAATGCCCATCAACTTTGCAGGGGTGTGACGCCCTCAAATATTTTATTTGGGGAGGCGAATGGGCCCTCGGCCCCTAGAAGTTGGCTCCTATGCTTCCAGTACTTAAGTTTTCATATGTACAGTAGTACATATTCAGGTGTCTGAAACAAAACATGAAAGTTTGCCTTCATGCACTGATTGTAGACTTTTTAAAAAAGCAGTTTCAAAAGGTCAGCAAGCTTGTGCAATTTCCACATTAATGTGAAATAAATTAGCAGGACTTTAGTGTATGAGTTCTGCTTTTAACAATTGGTTAATGAGTTTTGAAATGTGAGACTTTGTATGTGTAAGAGCTGCTTTACATCTAATGTATGGAAATGATAAATATGCTGTGGCATGTGATTGGTTGCTGGGTAAAAGCAGTCATAAAACCAAAACATGCCTCACTACTTAAATTAAATGGTATAAAACAATAAAGCTACACATGTAAATTAAGAACAAGACAGAATCTGAGTATTGGTTGTGGTTGTGTGATTAATCTGTATATTTTTTGTGGGTTTTTTGGTGGGAAATTGTGCTTCACACTCATGAAGAAAGGAATCTATATAGCAGTGATCACGAACCTTTTAGACACAGAGTGCCCAAACTGCAACCCAAAACCCACTTATTTATCGCAAAGTGCCAACACGGCAATTTAACCTGTATATCTTATTTTTTTCTGTGTGTTTCACGTTTCTTCTTTATGACTGTTGTAATAAATAATGCTTCATAAAAGTTATTGCATTACATTCTTCATTAAATAATCTTTCCATTTATATATAATTTTATGGTATAACTCAGTGCTTTAAAAAAAAAAAAAAGTTTAGGGGAACTCTCATTTTGACTCAAGAAAATCGCCACCAGGGGAAAAATAAATACAGTTCAAACTGGGAAAAATACAGTTCAAATTGGGGGGGGGGGAACAGTGGCTGAGGAGCCCTGGCTGCCTTCAGGTGGTGTGGGGGCTCTCACATGCAGCTTCCGGGCTGCCTCCACCTTCCCCAACCCCAGCAAATATTCCGCCTGGCTGCCTTCACGGGTTTGCAGGGGATCTGATGCAGTGGTGGGGGCTCCTTTAAACTACTCCCTTAAGAGGAGTGCAGCCGTGAACCCCTCTATGAGCCTGCACCTCCCTAGCTGAGCAGCCCCGATCCAGCTCCTCTTCCCAGCAATGCTGCCTAGCATAGCAGCCCAATCCCACTCCTACTTGCCTGCAAGCAGGAGTGGAGGCAGGGATCTCTCAGAAGTGGAGCAGGCAGGGTAGGGGGCGACATCACTCGCTGGCCCAGCCTTCCCTCACTCAGCCGGGGGGGGGGGGGCGCGCACAGGGCTGCATTCAAAATAAAAGCTGGAACTTTCCAGAAAACCACAAAGCCAACAAACTTGCAACTCGTGAAAAAGCAGCAACGCAACAAATTGAAAAAAGCAAAACAACCACAAATAAATCAAAATCACAAGAAAAATCAAACAACACTGACCCTAATCCTAACCCTGATCCAGTCCTCTCCTCCTCACTCCTCCCCTACCCCTGGCATGGAAGCTAAGGCACCAGGGCTGCAGGTTTTGGATTCGCATGTGAGCCCACCTCTCCCACTCCCAGCATGGAAACTATGGCTCTGTTGGGGCACGGCGCGCATGCCCACAGAGGGGGCTCTGAGTGCCCTCTCTGGCATGTGTGCCTTAGGTTTGCCACCACTGCTATATAGTCTAGTTGATCACTGCCTGTAAGGTTTACTGGAAGCACGGTAGTGAGTGTTTGGTGCCTAATAGGACTTCTTCTTTGGCGATCACTAGGACTTAAGGCTGTAGCAGCTACCCATGGAATTGGACAAAAGGCTGTTTTTCAAATATCCCAGTTGGACACAATCCTTACATGCACTGAAGGTTTGTATAACTCCTAATAATCTTGCAAATTTATTTTTTTAAATACTTTGTTTGGGGATGTTAAATATTAGTGATTTTTTTTCCTAAGTGCCAAGATCAAGTTAGGACTTGCGAGAAACTTTTCTGAAGTATAAAACAGGAATGGGCCTCAGGTACGAAAGAGATCCATGCCCACTCAGATTTGTACAACTTGGGCTCAATTTACACATTGAGGTGTGAGAGCTTGCTGGTTGCTTACAAGCTATTGGGGATGGGCTCCCTTCAGTCAATTTGCAAGCCCTGAATAGAAGCCCTTTTGGGAACTCTGTTTTCCACAGCTGGAGCAATAGCCTCCACGCTTGGCGAAGGCAAACAGCTGCTTTAGATCTATACAACTAGTAGTGCTAGCATGATGTGTTAGTGAGACATTGGCAGCACCTCTTCCCACTTATATCCTGCCCCTTGAGGTAGTGATGAGTTGTGAATGCTGAAATAGAGCCTTTGGTTTTAAACAGGCTGAAGGCATCCTTTCACATGGTTGCTATGTGAACCAGTTTCTAGAGGGATAACCATATTCTGCTGCAGCAAAAACTAGACTTCCTAGCACCTTTTAAGCCTTAAATTTACTAGGGACAAGCTATATCACTGGTGTATTCTGTCTAGCAGCTCTGATTGCAAGATTGGTGTTTCCCTGGCCTGCCAGCTGCGATCCTTTAAATGGGATTAAACCTTCCACTCTGCTTTGGATGGCAAAAATCAAAAAATTGTATGGCAAGCAAGAAAACCCTCTTAGGGTATTTTCATTTTGTCTGAAATTATTTACATACTCAGTTTTCTCAAGTTATTAAAATCTCTAGGTGCTATAGACACACACAGTTCTCAAATCCTCATCTATTTCAAATTCCTCATTTGCAGTATAGGAATGAATTTGCTTGTTCTTCAGTACATTGAAATAAAATATGCAGACTCACAAATGGATGTTTTTCCAGAGAGATGCTAGAAAAGAGGAATTGTAGCATATGCACCACCCCTGCCACAGTTACCTCACAGGTTTTTTATATTTTGTGTGTGGTTCTGGATCTATAGTCCATCTCTGTATATTCGCCATTAAGTAGAATAATTTTCTCTTCCTGTTACTGGTTAATCCATTGCCCCAGCTGCCAAATTAAAATACGTTTAGAAACATGGGAGGAATTTTCCTCCCTTCACACTTGCTGGAATTAAGGAATTCATGGTTGTTATATAAACACAAACAATACAGTTGTGGACAGAGTTAGTAAAAACACTTCTTGTAGAAGTCTGGCTTATGGACTTTGTTTAGCTCACTACAGAATAAAAGATGAGCCTGGATGAGGCCAATGGCCTATCTAGTCCAGCATCTCCACGGTGGCAAACCAGATGCCTGCAGGAAGCCCATCAAGGGGGCCTGATCACAGGTAACCCATGTACTGTAATCAATCTGAAACCAGAATCTCTGTTACTGCAATATGTGAAATAACTATGCTTAATAGTTGCTTAAAAATACAGTTAGCATTTGATACGTAATTCAGAAAGTAGATTGTGACCATAAAGCACTGTTGACAAGGACACATGTTCTGGCACTTGTAAAATACAAATTTGTAATTAAAACCCCGTTATCCCAATTCAACCCATAAATGATAGAACTCAACCTTTTGATAAATTGTACTTCAGTGGAGTCTCTGATCTCTCTTTGAAGTCCCCCCTTTTTAAGAACAGTCAAGTGTCCCATCATTAAGCAAGAAAAGGGATTAGATTCAGGATAATTTGAAGGGATATCAAAGCTGCTACCCAGGATGTTAAACCCAAATTTCATCATTCAACTATGCTTATTTCCAGTTCATGTTGCCTTTCAGAAGTGGTTCAGTAACTTGTTCAACCCACTATGAAGCAGTTCAGATACATTTCGTACAGGTAATCAAATTCTTTTGAGTGCTACATGAAGTGTAAAATGAGAATATTTGAATGTTTAAAACATGTCATTTCCTTGTATTAGTAACACACCCTACAGAAGTTTGTCATTTCACTTGACCAGAAGAAAAACAAGCACACGCTAAGCCTTGCTGGTATGCTGCCAAAAATGGTGCCCTTGTTCTCTCCCTCTCATGTAGCATTTTAGGTACTCTGCATGCAATGAAGCACTATGATGAGTGTTTCCCATCTCCCTCTTCAAATGTCTGGCTGCCAGTGGTGGTGGGAGAAACTCGTAATAACCTATCAAATCGCAAGTATACTTGTAACACTACAACAGGGAGATTTTGCCATGTGAATGCTGTTTTTGTGGGCGTACTGCTGGAGTGGGCCACCCTCAGTCTGCTTTTGTGTGTTCTCTAGAGCTATCTGACTTATTTTCCTCATACTTGTACTTGTTGTGATGAGGAGAGAAAACACTGAGTGAGAAGAGGAAGAAATATATATTACCACAACCATTTCTTGCATGCATGCACGCACACACAAACACATCCACATTCCCCTACCTCCAAAGTAGTATGTGACACTTGAGGGGGGGAAATTGCCCACTCCTGGTGTACTTCAAAATGCATAAAACCACAAAGTTTGATAACTACTGACTTAGGGGGGGGGGGAAATGATGAAATATTTTATTACTATTAGCTATAATTTGACCACACACTTCCTTTAGGATCCCAGGGCAACAAATAGATAGGCAGTTAAAATCTTGAAGGGATACAAAATAGTATCAGAATAACAATTTAAAATACATAATTCACAGTACAGACAAGGAATAACATATCAGCCGTTTTCACCCTTCCTCAAAGATCCAGATAAACAAATAGGCCTTTAGCTGTCAACGGAATGATATTTGTGCAGGGAAACTAACTCTTAGGAGAAGATCCATAGGGTGCCACAGTGGAGAAAACCCTATTCCCATGTTTTCATTTTGACAAAGCCTGTTGGTTGGAGATTTCAAGTAGGACTAAGACACCTGTAAACATTTTGATGAAATTTATGCCTACGCATTTATTAGTCCCACTTGAAATCTCCTACAAGCAAACTTGATAAATGTCTGTTGCTCCTTGGAGAAGTAGGTTAAAGTCAATCTGAACTAGCTAGGTGCTTCTGATTGAAGAGGCCGTCATATTTAGTGCATCATCTGGATAGAAATTTTGGGGTCATTCCAAATTTGAATATGGTTTATTTAGATCAGGACAGCAAAATAACTACTGTATATACTCGAGTATACGCTGACCCAAATATAAGCCGAGGCACCTAATTTTAGCACAAAAAACTGGGAAAACTTACTGACTTGAGTATAATCCAGCTCACCACACCACAAACGTGGTGGCAGCAGCGGCGGAGGAAGAACAAGAGCCCGAAAGGACCGAGTATAAGCCAAGGGGGGGGGGTTTCAACATAAAAAATATGCTGAACAAGTCAGCTTATACTCGAGTATATATGGTAATCAGAAAGAAACAGTTTGTGCTTGGTGTGGGGAGTTGAGATAAATGCAGGATAACTCACTTTCTGAGTCCTTTTTCCAATTTCCTACAAAATACATTCTCTTTTGTCCATGTCTCTAGAGTTAGAAGAGACAAATGCTCTCTCATCCTCAAAAGAACTTCCTAACTTCCTGGGACAGTTACTGGTTTTTCTGTTTATGGATTCAGTTTCAAGACTGAACCAGTTCATCAGTGTGGGCTCCTACTTCTGGCTCAGGCCAAGAGCCAGTTTATACTTGGCAGTGTAACATGGACATGTTTTTCCTGAGCTGTTCCTACGTATGCTGCGGACGGGGGGGGGGGGGGGAAACATGTTTAAATCCTTCCCTATTTAAAAAACAGCACAAAACAAATTAGCATGTTTGGGAGAAGAGTTCAGCCTATTTTTCTCCCAACACACTTATTCCCCACATAAACAGTAGTACAATACTGGAAGCGCTTCCCTCAATTCTGGCAAATGTGTCACAGTTGTGGCAAAATACACACCACACAGTGAGACATAACCCATATAAAAGCCTTATTTTACATGGCACAGACAACTGCATCATTACATAATTTCCTGCTGTACAGCAGATTAAAAAACTGCAAGTTTGGGTACAGCTTTAGTATGCCAGTCTTTGGTTGTCTGCTTTCTAAACAAAGGTACAGTATCTTAAAGAAGGATCAATATACTCTGAACCATGATTTCTTGGAAACAACCCCCAATTCAAGCTTTGGTCTAACTTCAGTGAATTCAATTGCTTCGTTAGCAGAAAGTGTCCATACATTTATTATAATACTTGCTGAACTTTTCAGAAGTGTGAAGAATAAAGCTGAAGTCCAGCAAACACAAGGCTGTTGGGATTATCTTCACAAACTTCTCTTATCATTCACAAGTTATCAGAAAAGAACTCTGCCTAGTTCAAACATGACCTGCAAAAGAAATAGAATTTTATTATATTTTTTTCCAAGTGTTTTCATTGGTAATGAAAGTCAACAGCTCCAAACTCTTCCTTACAGTGGTATTTAAAACCACCCTTAAAAACACCCCCCCCCTAATGCTAACTAATACAAATAGGGCCCCTTACTCCAGCAGAAGCAATCTGTTCAGCAGCTAAAGTGATATTAAGGCAAAGGGATGGTTAACATTTTCATAAGTGACGGAAGATTCTAATGTTGCTCACTCACCCATATAAGCCTGGTGGCTAGAAAGATAAAGAAACAGCACTATTCATGCAAGCAAAGGCCTCTGTAAGTCAGAGGTCGGCAGGTGGGGAGGGGATAGGATGACAGGATAACAGCCCTCTTTCAGACACTGACTTAAAAGGTGGTCACTGAACAGTTCCTTTCATCAGCAGCTACTACTTGAGTTGCTATTCAAAGTCTTTTGCTTTGCTCTCGCACTTGCACCTCAGTGTGTGACTGACTGGGGCTCTGATTTTGCACATAGCAGTTACTTAACTGGAGGGAACAGTTCCCAGCCACTGCTTGACTTAACAGGTGTAACTGCTGTTGATTGCCCCCAGAAACCAAATGCATTTGTAGTTTGCAAAATAAAAAGTACACAAATTCCAGTAACACAGGAAGTAAATACAGATCAATATGCATTCTCAACTTAGAAATGCATCATGTGACATAGAAAACAGTGTAGACAATGTAACTTGTGGCTTCCAGGGCATGAATACACTTGGCACTTGAACTACATGCAGGTTACATACCATCCCATGATGGAATTTTGTGATTAGTCATCCTAGATGACTAATTTTGATTTCTTCTTCTTACATATTGGTAAAAATTATGCTGGTGCAGTGTGGTGGCCAAGTTGCTTGTTCAAATCGCATTTAATCAAAGTCCCTATTCTGTCAGTTTCAGTTCGGCATTTATGATTTAGGGATAATACTGGCCTACTTTATAGTTCTGTTGCCAGAATCATCAAAATAATGTGTGTGAAGCATTTTGAACACTAGAGAGTGCTATATCTACATAAATTCCTAGAGGATATTTACAAACTTCTCCCCAACTTTCCCGCATCATGTTTAATTAAATTGAAATTGTATTGAGACATGATTCGGTGAACTTGCTAACATTATAGGAAGTGATATACTGATTGTACTCACAAGGAAAGAGCTCAAGACATGTTTGTTTCAACAAAGCTGTTAAGTTCATACTAACACTGCACAGCAGCGCATTGTTGCAGACTTACCTCTATGGTGATGAGTATCACTATCATCCACTCTAAACGCAAAGCATGTTTTTCACTCAAATGATTTCTCATCAAATCTGTCAGCTCTGTGCAGTGCTGGAGCTTTTCATTCACCACCTGCAATAGAGGAACTGATACTTCAGAAATCCTTGGGTAAACAACTTGTTAAAGGTATTCTCATCTAAACAGCTTATCCACTGAATGGGCTTAATGAACATACTTAAGTTTGATGAACTATATCAGAACTGATGTTTCTATCAATGAATGCAGCAGAGCACCCAACACCATAAAGTTAGCATTAGGAGTTTTGACATCTCAGTGTTAGCAGATTTATTGAACAGTGGTTTACAAATATAGACCACAATGACTACATCAGCTGGACTGCCCTAACTGTGCAACATATTTTCAAAATAATGCCCCTTTCAAATGCATTTTAGCAAAAAGAGTGCAATTTTGGACTCTTATCACCTGGAGGGCAAAAATCAGCACTTCCTCAAAACCTTGTTTACATAATACAGCGTGAACCTCCCATTACGCTCCTAGTTCTTACCAATGGAGACCCTTTTTCAAACCAAGTACCAGCCACATAGGAATCAAAGAAACTCACTAATGCAAGACTTGTACGGGCCTGCCAGAGTTTTCACAGGCAGCTATGGAGCCACACCTATCAGCAGGAACAGCAGTTAATAGATTTTCAAAAGATTCATTGTGATAAGAAGATTAATATCCTTTAGGAGAGAAAACCTGGCTTCGTGGGAAGGACTGATCACACTGGGGATGGCATAATAATACAGTGGTACCTTGGGTTACAGACGCTTCAGGTTACAGATGCCACTAACCCAGAAATAGTACCTCGGGTTAAGAAATTTGCTTCAGGGTGAGAACAGAAATCGTGCAGTGGTGGCGGGAGACCCATTAGCTAAAGTGGCACCTCAGGTTAAGAACAGTTTCAGTTTAAGAACGGACCTCCAGAACGAATTAAGTTCTTAACCTGAGGTACCACTATAATGGGGGATGAGCTTGCTATATGAGAAAACTATACTGCAATTAACAAAATTAAATACAATACCAGCAAGCCAGCTCTGAGTAGGAATGGAAAAAAACACCTGGACATATTACCCAAGAGAAAGAGAGAATAAGATTTCCAAATAGCTAGTTCCACCTTGCTAAGAAAGCAAACAGAATACCAGTTTACTACAGGGATTGGGTTTTTTCCTTTGTTTAAAATTAATGGCATGAAGCCCCAAACCATGTAATGTTCTGCATGTGCACTGCCCCATGGAAGCCCTTTGCTCCTAGAAAAGCTGCTCCCAAAATTTGGTGGAGCCTCTGGAATGGCCTGTAAAGAGGGTAGTATACACCCTGTGAAGTGGGAAGAATCAACAATCCCGCAGCCAATACTAGGCAAAAGTATCTTCTAACTACACATAATAATATAATAATAATAAATTTTATTTATATCCCGCCCTCCCCAGCTGAAGCCGGGCTCAGGGCAGCTAACAACAATAAAATAATACAACATTCTAAAATCATTTCATTATAAAATTAATTCAAATCAAATTGATGGCAACCTTTGAGCTAGAGTTCTGTGAAGATTGCCAAAGGAGGTAGTCAGGCTGTGCCCTGGCCAAAGGCCTGGTGGAACAGCTCTGTCTTGCAGGCCCTGCGGAAAGATGTCAAGTCCCACAGGGCCCTAGTCTCTTGTGACAGAGCGTGCCACCAGATCGGAGCCACAACCAAAAAAGTGACATGGGTCACTTTGAGTCCATGCCCATATTCTTGCTCATCAACGATGAAATACTTGTACACATCAAGTGTCTTTATTTACTTAAATTTATGTCCTGTCTTTCCTCCAAGAAGCCCAAGGTGGCACACACGACCAAGATGACCAAGAAAACAGAAGAAGAAAATGGAGAAGCATAAAAAGTTTAAGACTTCTTTGAGGTGAACCAATCTGTGAACAATTGACAAAAACTGAAGTTTTCGCTGAGGCAGGAAAGCTGGAATTGTGTGCCTACCTTAACTCTGCGATTAATGCTGAGAAACTGACAAGTTTTATCATATAACTGTTCAAGATGCTCTCTATCCCAATAGAAATCTGGAGTCATCAGCAGGTCGGAACTCAGATTTATGCGGTGCCTGAGGAAAGGTAGGTAAATACATAGATTCAGAGCAATTATGGGTGGTTCTTCCCTCCTAATTTGAGTTAATAATTCTACCTAGGTGGTTCAGATGTAATGCCAAACCATGGTTTGACACAAAATGAGTAAGCACTGGAAAACTCAGGCTTGCACAATCCATTTTTCTATCACATGCTACAGCTGCTTCCCTGGCTTGAAGAAGAATAAGAATTTTACAGTACCAACAAAATGGCAACCTATGGTGTGCCTCAGACCAGGAAAATATGATTTTATCACAGTGAAAAGGGGTATTCCAGGCTCATTTTTGTGCCATACCATGAAGGCTCTATGAAGGCTATATTGGTCACTCAAAGTGATGATTTCCATATTCCCTCATGGGCTTCTTTGAAAGGAAGGCTGGACTATAAATTTAAAAAGTAAATATTCATTACTTTTAAAAGGTACAAATTTAATTAAGAAATTGGGCGGGATTCACCTAATGAATCCTGTCAGTGGAAGTCCTGCAGACGGGGTTCCACAACAGGGATCCCTCCCCCACGTGCCCCCCCATTGGCGCAGGAGAAGCTTCAGAACAGCACATGGGAATTGTTCTGTCTGGCACACTGATACATTTGCACAGCCGGAGCTTTTGGAATAGCAGGACATTGAATTCCACCCATTATTTTTGAACAAACAACTAAGTTTGTTACTGAACTGCTTTTTTCCCTTGACTACACTATCCTACCAATAAGATAAAACAATCCTGCACTCTGGTTAAGACCTGTTCCTGCAGCAGGACTTCTCATGATTAGTACTTCTCAGTGGTATTTCTAAATTCTTATGATTAAAGGATTTAGGGCTTATCTCCCATCTCTAAACAAAAAGAGATTCCCTGCTCTCAGCAGCTGATCTAAGCTTTATTTACCGTTACCCTTCACAAATCATACAGGTCTATTACAGATATTCCTAGAAACAGGATTTGGGGGAAAATACAGAACTTGTCAAGGTTATAACAGACACACTTGCTTATGCTCTTATCACATATGAAGGCTTAAATGGAGCTGCACCGTACACTGTAGCTCTTAAAAACTGTTATAATAAATCCATAACATTATTCAATAAGATTTCCATTCAACTGAAGATTCTAGTTTCATGCTTAATAAACACCAATTAACAGGGTACGTATTTCCAAGTGTTCAGACAATATGGTGCTAACTGGGGTGTGTAGGAAGAGACATGACTGCATTGTGCTCTTCCACTGTATTTAACATTTTTGTTTCTAATCCTTGGTGCCCTAAATCGATCCACCTCTTGCAATTAGTAGACTTGACTTTGGGTGTGAGCTTAGGATATCTTTAAAAAGATTATGCTAGATTTCTATAGGAAGTTTTGCTTCTCAAAAGGGAACCAATAACTGTGTTGGTAGTGAAGCCAGGGTGTAGAAAATGAAGATGGCTGGAAGTGAAGGATCAAAATATATTGTAAACCTCTTCAGGATGCCTTGTGGGAAGCAATTTATAAATGAAATAAATAACAACAAAGTGTCCTGGGAATTAAGTTTCCTTGTTTTAATGAAGATACCTCAACGCAAATAATTCCCCAATTTTCTGCATCACATCAGCATGAGAGAGCTTCACCTTCCTCCTTGACTTTAGTATCTGTTAAAAAGATAGTAGTGAGACGTTAAGAGCGAATATATGTTGCAAATAGCTCAATTTAATAATAGTACGTAAGACCAATGAAGTAGTGAATACCTCAGGTATTGACTGGATAGATTCTACAAAATTATCCAATGATGATTCCCAAATTGCCAGCTTCACTACATTAGGGAAAAGTACAAGAGATTTATTATTCAAGTTCACTACCCTTTAATGTTTTCACAAAACCAAGTCCCTACTTTCAATTACCGCATTTTTCCGTCTTTAAGACACCCCCAAGTATAAGGACCACCCCCCATTTTTGGGGACTCAATTTTAGGAAAACGAGGGGAGATGGCCCAAAGTTGTTGAGCCTCTCCCCCTACACAGCTGCAGGCAGGAAACACTCCCTGCATCGTTTCCCGCATGCAGCGGCATCAGGGGAAGTTGCACTCTCGCCAGCCATCCGGTTGACAGGAGTGCAACCTCCCCCAATGCCGCCCCACGCGGGAAATGACCCAGGGAGTACCCACCATGTGCAGCAGCATCGGGGGAAGTTGCACTCCCGCCAATGAGCTGGCTGGCTGCACGCAGCTTCTCTCCCCCCCCCCCTATGCCACTATCCGTGTATTGGATGACCCCATTTTTTTGACATGATTTTTGAGTTAAAAAACCTCGTCCAATACATGGAAAAATACGGTATATGATGTCTTCGCAAGGAACCTAAAAAATGCATGCTTGAGGGCCAAAACAGATGTCAGATGGGAGACTTGCAATCAGAATTCCCAGTTGTTGGGAATTAAAAACAAACTTTAAAACAGCAATGGAGTAGGGATGTCCAGGTTTTATTCTAGAAGTGACAGCAGGTAACAGGTGCTAAACTCTCAATCTAAATCCTCCCCACCACAAATTATTAGCCTTAGGCTACTTCCTGCAAAGCTGAATTACTTTTTGTGGCACTGAACTCCAGAAGTAACTCAAGAAATTGCTTATCATTTGAATTTGATATCAAGAAGGAATTGTCAAAAACAGACATAGCAACACACATTTTAAGGATAATATATCTGTGTACCTCTGCAATGATCTCTGAAGTTCACTTCAAGTTCTTTGCATCATGCCGAAGTAATACTACTATACATAACTTATCTCTGGTGCACATTCCCAAGCTTTCCTCATATACACATTTTAGTTAACACTTTGAGGGAAAGTTTTTCGCAGCACATGCTACACATCCCAAATTCTGATGCAAAATGCTGCTTAGAAAGCCTGATGCAATATATCACTTACCAGAAAGGCAAAGAGCATTTGAAAAAGCAAACTTCTCTAGAGTAACTTCATCAGGATCTAGTTCCGAATTTATCAGGATTTCTCCTCTATGAAGCTTTGACTGTGCTCTGTAAAGAGCAAGAGGAATA
This sequence comes from Podarcis erhardii, assembly GCF_964252035.2. Lineage (NCBI taxonomy): Eukaryota > Metazoa > Chordata > Lepidosauria > Squamata > Lacertidae > Podarcis > Podarcis erhardii. The sequence continues at coordinate 67,157,628 of NC_138507.1, forward strand.
CTTTAATTGACCACATGCACCAAAACAGAATATGCCTAGTATGAATCCATGACACATAGGAACTAGCTATACTATACTTTAAAAACAAAAAAACAAATCAGAGCACCTAAGAACATGCTTAGTTCCCGTCACAGATAATGGAAGAAAACTTCAGGCTTGTTGAGCTTCTTTTTCAACTCTATTTGTCAAACAAGAAAAGCTCTTCACCTGAACAGGGAGTTTCAAAAGCTGCTTAGCAAGTTATTTGGGATTTTTTTTTTAAAGGGCCAAGTATATATGCTGGCCGACTGAGGCAACAGGACTCTCAGTGGCCCATTGCAATTCCTTTCTGAGGTCAGTTGCATCCACCATTACTTTCTCTTAAGTTAGTGCAGGTGATTCTTAAGGTTAATTTATCTTGGAATGAGTGTCAGTTGGTGCAGACTGAAGATACTGGTTGGATGTGTGCAATCGCTCGCTGATCCATGTCCCTTGTGGCTTATAAAGGGACCAATGAAGTTATTAATACAGTACCTCATTACAAGAGGCAGTGGTCCCCAGTTCCCTAAAGGTTTTTATTATTATTTAAATAAGAATATTTTTGTGCTCCCTGTCTCAAAGTTGGCAATGGCAATACTTTCTTACTTTGCAAAGGAATTGCAAATGCAGCTTTATTACAAAGATTATGGGAGAGTAGCGTAAATATTTAGCAATGTTTTCAGGAAACAAATATATGCAAGAAGCTACATTGCACAGAAACTAGCACTTGATGACATACAAACACTTACTCTCCTAATCTGTAGTTCATCTCTTCATTTTCCCAGTGAACAAGCGCAACTTCGTATGGCTGAATTTCATGCCTTTCCAGCATTTGCATGATACTCTTCATCTAGAAAAGATCCTGCGTATTAGAATTGCTGACAAATGCTAGGAGGTCATCATATAAACCTGCAGGCTAATAGTCATGGTGCCTTCAGCCAGTTTTGAAATACCATGGAGAGAGAGGGTGGAACTGCACATCACAAGGAAAACAACTCCAGCTTTTCCTTACAATGCAAATACAGGGACAGAGAGAGGCGTACTTACAAGGGAGAACTGACCTAGGAGAGAAGATGCTTCACACTTCCTATCTCTCAATCCCTCCCCCAGAAAATGGTCTCAGGCATAGAGGAATAAACCTTAAAAAGAGGAGGGTGTGCGAAGGAAGGCTAAAATAGTAGGTGTGAGAGGGCTTAAGCATCCCTGCCTCCTACTACTTTCACCTACAAGCAACCTCTGACACCACACTTCTGTTACTTTGCTAGGCGCAGATGTGGGACTCTGTGTTTGCAAAGGCAAAATGCAACTCCTCTCAGAATCTGGCTCTACTTTGCACATGGCACCATAATATCTTCTGTCTCATCTCATCGATTTCCTACAATTTTCTACACTGACAACATTGTCTTTATTCTCAAATAACAACTTGCAGAAATACATCATTGTGAATAACTTAGTTTTTTTAAAAAATAAAAGCATCAAAAGACATGGGACAAAAACTCCCACTGCCCTTCATATGCAATTTTTTTAAAAAACTGAAAAATTAGACTGTGAAATGTAAAAAGATACATTAATAGCATTTGCTAAATCTACACTTAAATCTAGCCAAACCATTTTATTTTGTGGAACTGCAAAGTCCAGTGGAGTTTACCTCATAAAATTTGGCTTCCACTTACTGTTTTTTCTTCAACATTCCAGAACACAACAGATCCTTCCCTGTATGAACAGAATTTCAAGGTGGTGTTAGCAGCACAGATTATGTTTCATGCTTACATGTGTTTTTCTTGGCAAGAATAAATACTCTATTCTAGATAAGGATGGAGAAGAATTTAGTTTGTTCCACTTTAAGTGAACTGACATAATTCACACCCAAATTAACACACAATCAAAACAAAATTATACTTTTAAGATTTTAGTGGCAATACTTGGCTCAGAAACATACAGATGCATACACTGAGGGGGAAATACATATTTAAATAATATTTTGTGATTAAAAATTAAGTACATAAATACAATTTTTAATGGACTTTTTAGAAACCCAGAATAAGGCAGAAACACGATGGAATCAGTTTATGACTGTACTGATGTGAAACTGACGCTGACTGAAAATAGACTGTTAATCCTAGTCCTCAACTCATCCAAAATTTTAAATGTTAGTTATCTGGCTTCAAGTGTGAGCAATTAACCAATTACTATGGTTAATGGTTTGTTTATGAGGGTTCAGAAAATATTAAATAGCTTTTAAAAAAAAACTTTTAAATGGTTGCAATTATTTATTCTCAAAAAAATATAAAGAATGCAGAGGCTGCCCATCATATAGTACAATTCTAGACATATCTGGAAAGGCATGAAATTGTCAGTCCTTGCCCCTGTACTCATTGGGAATTACTCTGGAGTTTGTGTATAGCTGATGGCCTTAGGGAAGCACTGCCTTAGGGAAGTGCTGCCACCCCAGCCTCCTTCATTACAGCAAAGAGGGAGGGGGGAAGATCTGTAGTTGCTTGGGGGTTAAGGCCTTTTGAAGCCCAAGTCCCAGAGTTGCTATTAAGCTAAGCAATAAAACCTATCATTTTGTGTTACAATATTTTTTTTAGTTCACATGCACTTTATTGCTGGGCATTGTTTACCTGAAGAAAAAAATTATTCCAGGATCATATTCTTTCGCTGAGCTTTCTGTACCAATCACCAAAACGTTTGCTGCATCTTGTTTAAAAGAAAGCAGATTTGGAATCATATTCTGAGACACAGAAACAGCGTTTAAAACCCTGTAAAACATATATCCTACAACCCCACATATAATTATCTGGGCTAACCCCCACTGAGAACTGTGGTGATTACATCTAAGTAAAACTACTGGGTTGCATTGCATGTGTCCATTTAATATACAGTCATACCTCGAGTTGAAGTAGCTTCGGGATAAGTATTTTCGGGTTGCGTGCTGCGGTCAAAATGATGTCACACGGATGCGCAGAAGCGGCAAATCGCAACCCGCGCACACATGGGTTGCGTTCACTTCTGGATGCGAATGGGACTCTGGAACAGATCCCGTTCGCATCCAGAGGTACCACTGTACAGTGGTGCCCCGCAAGACGAATGCCTCGCTAAACGAAAAACCCGCAAGACGAAAGGGTTTTCCAATTTTTAGCGGCTTCGCAAGACGAATTTCCCTATGGGCTTGCTTCGCAAGACGAAAGCCCATAGGGAAATCTCCGGGGACAGCGGGGAAGCGCAGCGCGCCTTCTCCTCTGTTCCTGGACCTGTCCTGAAGGCTTGCGGTGGGAGGTCCGGGAACAGAGGAGAAGGCGCGCAACGCTTCTCCTCTGTTCCCGGGGCTTGCGGTGGGAGGAGGGTTTTTCCTCCCCACCGCCAACATTCAGAACAGCATTCTGAATGTTGGCGGTGGGGAGGAAAGCCCTCCTCCCACCGCAAGCCTTCAGGACAGGTCCGGGAACAGAGGGGAAGGCGGCAGCGCTTCTCCTCTGTTCCCGGACCTGTCTTGAAGACTTGCAGTTGGAGGAAGGTTTTCCTCCCCACCGCCAACATTCAGAAGGCTGTTCTGAAGGCTGGCGGTGGGAAGAAAAGCCCTTCTCCCCCGCCAGCCTTCAGAGGAGTTCCCCGCAGGGCTCTCCCAGCTGCGGATAGCAGCCTGCTGCCCCTATCCGCAGCTTGGAGAGCCCTGCGGGGAAGTCCTGCAGGGCTCCCCAAGCTGCGAATGTCTGCCCCGCGTGAGGGGCAGCAGCCTGCTATCCGCAGCTTGGAGAGCCCTGCGGGGAAGTCCTGCAGGGCTCCCCAAGCTGCGAATGTCTGCCCCGCGCGAGGGGCGCTCTGCTTCAGAGCGCCCCTCGCGCCGGGCAGCAGGCTGCTATCCGCAGCCTAGGCAGCCCTGCAGGAACTCTTCTGAAGGCTGGCGGCGGGAGAAGGGCTTTTCTTCCCACCGCCAGCCTTCAGAAGGCTGTTCTGAAGGCTGGCGGTGGGGAGAAAAGTCCTTCTCCCCCCGCCAGCCCTCAGAAGAGGTCCGGGGACAGACTGTCCCCGGACCTGGTCTGAAAGCGGTCTCCCTAGGAATGCATTAATTGATTTTCAATGCATTCCTATGGAAGAAGAAAAAACTTGCAGAACGAATTAATTTCGTCTTGCGAGGCACCACTGTAGTCCTATTTCAGAACCTTTGAAATGTTAAAGGTACCACTTGCTGATGTGGGGAGAGAGAGATTTAGCCTGCTGGAGTCCATAACAGTTCCTGGTACAGTGGTACCTTGGGTTAAGAACTTAATTCATTCTGGAGGTCTGTTCTTAACCTGAAACTGTTCTTAACCTGAAGCACCACTTTAGCTAATGGGGCCTCCCGCCGTCGCTGCGCGATTTCTGTTCTCATCCTGAAGCAAAGTTCTTAACCCGAGGTACTATTTCTGGGTTAGCGGAGTCTGTAACCTGAAGCGTCTGTAACCTGAAGCATCTGTAACCCAAGGCACCACTGTATACTGAAAACAGAATTAGGGGTTTGAAGTACTCATACAGCTCCACACCTAAGCCTCAAGCCCTTTAGCACTATATAGCACAGCAGAGGAAGTTTGCAGTACAGCACTTCCAAAAGCATTACAGAATTCATGCTCTAGGGTGGCTGGTGATGTGAATAGTACTTCTATTGCATGCAGAATACACATGGCAACTTTTTCTTTTCACTTGTACATATGTACAAGTGCTATTTTCAGATTAAAGATCTACAGGCATTGATGAAAAGAAATGCTGTCAACATCTGCAAATAAAAGTATGTTCAACAGTGGTATTGTTTTACCCTCTGATCTAGAGTGACAATTTACGTTCAATTTAAGAACCAATAAGCCATTATACGAGGCCCTTCCTCAGTTTACTCATGTATCTCTGAATTACTTTACAATGCTTGCCTACCAAATTGCTCTTATGAATTTAAACAGCTCAGGAAAAATATCAGAAAATATACAAGAAAGTGGAGAGGATTACCACAAAGAACAGGTCATAGGAAAATGTTTTGCAAATGTGCTTCTAAGTATTTAAAGTGTTTGTCTCATTTCATAGCATTAGAAAGATTAAATAGGTATGTTTTTGGTGCAGTAGCAGCTAAGCCACATTACAGCATGCAATGGAGCATGTTTCTAAATGTATTTCTGTTCAGAAAGTTTTGAAAGAGAATTTTACAAGGTGATAATCATTGTCCCACAGTTGATATAAACACTGCAGTTTTATTACTAAGAGGAACTGTGTTCCATGCATTCAACAGAAGAGGGGCAAACTGTTCAGAGGTCTACCTCTAGGTAATGTTGTTATTTCAACATAGCCATATGACGTCAGATCATGGCATAGGGTACCAAGATTATATTCTTCTGCTGTTGCAAAGGCTGTGCACTGCATCAGATCCTGTGCCAAAGGAACAAAGTTTAGTTTAAGAAAACAATCAAGTGATATATTTAGAGGACATTTATTTGGCTTATTCACCAGCACGGTGATACACTCGACTGTTCTATGACCCCTGGTATCAAAATGCAAATGTCACACAAATACTAGGAGCGCTATCCTAGGATTTTGCTAATAGGTAAAATCACTGTGCTTCACAAATCCTAGAATTAAGATTCAAACTGCAAGCCTTTCATGAATACCATGGTATAAGATTCCATGTGTAAGATAATGCAATAGGCATATTCATTTTGCCTGTTGAACAAGAACCAGAGCAGGCCCTTTGGAAGCATCCTGGAGTTTGCAGGGGTGTAAAAAGATGCAAAAGACTCAAATGCAATATGGCTATGATCCTATACAAACTTAGTTGGGTGCAAGCCCAACAAATTTTGTAGGATTCAATTCCAAATAAATAAAACCAGGCTGCAAGTGAAGTACTTGAGTAAATTACTGCCCAAACGTCTTAACCCCCTTCTTTCTCTCCCCTTAAAAAGGCAGCATTATAAAGATTACTCTCATTTTCTGTAACTGGAATAAAGTATTTTTTGGTTAACTTCAGCACTTCATATAATCTAAAAAACATGTGTTACTGACAAGTGTTTTGTTATCTGGTGTGTGTCAAGATTAACACTTGCCCTTGCAAAAAATCCAACATTAACATCCAGCAGGTGGTGCTCTGCATCAAAGAAAGAGACAATTTTGTAACTCCAAATGTTTTTATGTACTATAGTCTGAGTCAGTGCAATCTCTGGCACAAGGTTTTTCCATGTGGCAGCTTTCACTGAAGTAACCTAGCCTTTCACCATGTCTGACACTTTGCCCTGTATTTTTGAGATGGAAAAAAACACAGCAACAGAAAAAGGTTCCTGCAAAACATTTATTTGTGTGTAATTACAACCCCCCAAATGTTTTGGGTGTTTAAAACATCAGTGTTTTCAGAAACCAACCTGCATTTCAGTGACATGGAAACTTAAGAGCATATTCCACACAGCACAATATGTGCATGCGTACACGTACACCCCCCCCCCCAACGCTTGTCTCAATGTAACTTGACCAGGAGCAGCACTTGGGAGATTGCATCACGAGTTACCCAGAAATTTCACCCTATATAACAATTATGAAAACAAACGATGCTCTTTGGGGGAGGGAGCAAAAGAAGAACCTACCTAAGGCCAGTACTTTTTTTCTGGGGGTACGCATACCTCTAAACATTTTGTAAATCTTTGTACTTTTGTCCATTTACTGTATTTATTTTCCTTGATTTGAACTATAAAATGGTGATTTTCTTGAGTCAAAATGAGAGTACCCCTAAACATTTCTTAAGAAAAAAAGTACTGCCTAAGGCCAAATAAAAGTTGGCAAGCTCTGGGGGAAACATTTTTATAAAAAGATGTTTGATTTGGAAAGAATGGTGGTTTTCTTTTATTTCTGGACGGGGTGTCTGTATTCTTCAGTTCCTGTATTGAGGATACTTGCAAGGGAGGTGGGGGCAGGTAGTGTAGCTTCTAAATTGGAAAGTACAGGGACTCCAGCCTGGGAGGAAGCCTTCTGTCTGATGAAAGCCCTTCTCTTTCTTTGAGGCAGGAGAGGTTTGGTGGAAAGATAAAAGCCTGTGCTCAGAGTCACTTTTTGCACATTTCAGCTGACTAGTAAAAAATATTGTCAGGTATCAATTCCAGCTACAATTCTCATACCTACTTCACAATGTGGTCCACTGCAGAGGTTTAAAAAAGGAATGATTTAGACCAGAGGTCAGCAAGGTTTATCTTGCCTGGGCCTGTTCGGTCACGCGGAGATCCCTCCGTGAGCCGGATCACGTGTGCGTGATTTTCGGCCGCCGCGTCTGCACAGACACGATTTTCGGCACTGCAGAAGCAAGTCCCCGTGCCATGCTGCACCAGTTTAGCGCAGTGCATGAGCAGGCAGCTTGTGGGCCAGGTAAATGACCTCTGTTGGCTGCTTCCGGCCTATGGGCCTTAGGTTGCTGACCCTTGGTTTAGACTGAGACTAGAAAAGTAACCATAGTTTATTGTTAGTCTACATTGATACCATTGCGAGCCAGTTGGGGTTTCAGAGCTGTGCTCTACAGGGCAGCAGTGGCTAAACTGCTTTGGCCCAAGGGCTGCATTGACAGTCAACCACCCCTCTAAGGGTTATATGCCAGTGCCGTGCATAGATGACATATTCACATTTGTATACACACACTCTATACACACCCCTCACCCCTCACCACACACACACATACACAACGCACATATATACTCTCACTAGACATGATGGTCTCTTGTCTCTCTCTCTGAAATATATGCATACATACACTCTCACATATAAACACATGCACACACAGGTGCAGTCACATAACCAACATTTCCATGTCTGTCCACTCCAGGTGGCTGAAAACACTGCCTTTTACTTTGCAGAGTAAGCAGCTGTATTTCTCTCCATCCCACTTCAGCGCTGGAATGAAGGTAGGTAGAAATGCTGCCTTCTACTCTTAAAAGAGCAGGCAGGGGGTATTTCTGATGTTAGAAGAGCCTTCTGCCTGCTCTTTATTTCTAGAGAGCAGCAAGCCCACTTTACCCATAGATTTCAGAGGGGCTCTCTGTAGCTGCCAGTCAGCCAATCAGTATTTACAGCAAGCCTCTTTGAAGACATGCTCCAAGGAGCAATCAGCTGCTTGGTGCTGAAAGTACATCTTCAAAGGAGGTTGCCAAATCCACCAATCAGTTGATTGCCAGATACAACTACCTCCTTTCAGATTTAACAGGTACCAATCACCTGATGTCATTATGAGTGGGTGCTCCTAACCACCTGTCCAAGATGGCCTGCAGGGATTGAGGGAATTAGGAATCCAAATCACCATCCAGATTCAGTTCCCTATCCCTGAAGCAGTTGCTTGCTGAGTATATTTAAATGCCACATCTATTCAAATACTGGTTTTCTTTTCACAATTTAAGCAGGTTCATGTTTGTTCTATCTAGGGTTTTTATCATGCATTTTAAGTGAATATTATTTTTAATTCACAGAGGGTCTTAAACTGTGCCTAGCAAGCCCCCTCACACCAAAACTGATGCAACATATCTTCAACAGCACTCAAATGCCACCACTAAGACAGGAATGAAAATAGAAGTAACATGACAAGAGCCATAGGGACTTCAGTAAAAAGAAAACAAAACCTCATCTTTGTGCATGAATGCTTTTCCTTAGACTGCAGTCATCGACACAACCAAAGTTGAGGAACTGGGTCAAGAAAGAGTTCATGCTTTCATGGGCTGGCCTACCCTGTACTGTTAGGAAGACAGGAGTTTTCTCATTCCTGCATAATACTTGTTATGAAACATTATTCTGGTCTTCATAACCCTTCAGTGTTATAAGTACTATACTTCAAAGTTTTAATACTTTACCTCAGTTTCAGACGGTAGTGGCAGATTAGCTCTAGATGGCTGCTTGGTTCTCGATGCTTTTGGTATCCTTTTAGCTGGCAAAATATGTTGATTTGGCATAATTTTACTACTTGATAAAACTGAATAATGTCTATTTGCATTGTGCTTGAAACTTGTGTTTTTAAGAGCACAAAATTGTTCCCTGTGTGGAGGACAAACATGCATACTCAAATAATTCACAGTCTTTGCTGCAGTAGGAACGTTAGCTTGTGGTCTCTGCCATTCCTTGGCTTGCACACAAAGCCTGCTTAAGCAAGATGTTGTTGCCTCTGGAATGCACATACTGATGGATCTACATGCTAATAAAGAATTGCCTGACACCCCTTGAAGATTGTTGCTTGATGCTGAAAGCCCATATTTATGCAAGTGTTGGCAGTTGCTTGTTTTGTGTGAAGATCTAGCCAGGAATCTCAGTAGTTTAGTTGCCATCTTTTCACTGTGTCCTGAATGAGAGAGTTATAGTGCATCAACTTTCTGACAAGGAGCAATATTTATCATTTTATAAAAACAGTTCTGCACTACAGCAAGTCAGTCACATCAATAATAGGGCTCGTTCTGCATTCATAGGCTCAGCTTCAAATGAAGCAAGCAAGGAAGACTGCTGCAATACATTTACTTTACCCACCACAGCAACATAATGGCCAAACACAGGGTCAGATCAGAATATTCTCATCAAAATATCTGTTCTCAAACATATTAAAATTTGGTTAACGGCAAACAGGGAGATGCATCTTTCTTCCTTGTAGAATAACTTTAACCAGCCAAAGGTAAACAGTGCAGTCTATACTCAACAGAATCTGTGAGTCAGCCAGTGACTAAGACAGTGATAGTTCAGTTTCACAAACAGTGGAGCAGGATAGGCTAATAAATTAGACACATCATACACTGAAACACATTGAATAGCATGGTACTCTGACTGAATAAGGTCAAAATGTATTCCTTAGACCCTAGGTTCTTAGACTGTGGTGTGGCATAGGGCACCTAAAGGAAAATTATTTGTGGATGGCCCTACAGTAGCTGGGGTCCACTAGTGAAGGTTTGACATTTCAGTCACCTCTGCCTTCAAGTAGATGGCACAACTTTGCTGTGAGGTGTGAGGAGATGAAATTATAGTGACAGAAGCTCATATGACACTTTCCACTTCTTCTCATCCCTGCAGGTGAGACTAGGCACTGCTCAATGTACTTGGCTCTGCTCAATGTACAGATGGAGGAGTTACTGCCATATTATCTAGCTTCAGGCCACATAAACACAGCTTTGTGAAAGAACTAGGCACTCCCCTGCATAAAGATTGTCAGCGCTGAGCTGGGTGGAATGGAATTACGGTAAGTGAGAAGCAGAACCCCAGTTCCAAGAGCTTGAGAAGTGCTGCCTTAATGGTCTATCTTCCCTTTGACTGTCACTCACATGATCGTTCCCCCTACAACTGCCGGATGTCTCAACACAGGTCCAATCTTTCCTTCACTGCAGAATTTTCTCCCTCAGGCCAGGCCATTCCTGCACCAATCATATTAGTATTATTTGGATGAGAAAAAGCTGGACTCCGGGGCCCCTAGGAACTACATGAAACATGGCAAATGACCAGGAATCATGGGAGCCGTAGGGCCTCAGTATCTTCCCAGCCTTGCCCTGAAACCCTCCCTTACAGCGCCCAGGTGACAGGTGAAATGAAAGGTGAACCCCACACCGCTTCCCGCATTCAAGTCAGAGCGCCTCCATTCCTCTCACTAACAAGACCGGAAGGTTGCGGGGAAGGACTCCGCTGGGAACCATATTGCGAGCGCAAGAGGCGACCCGCCGCAGGTGACCATCACAGTATCCGATGAGGACGTTTTAAGCGGGTGCGGGAGGAATGACCCCCTCCCCTCGCACTCTGCCCCATGCGCGCGCCCCAAACACCATCCAATCAGAGAGAGACCCAGTTCCACGCGCAGGAGCCTTTTACCAACCTGGCACCGAAGCACGAGGTGGGAGGAGGACCCGCTCTCTCCACGGAGGGCCGGCGGAGCCACAGAGTTAGCCCCGCCCCCTCCGTCTGTGCGGTTGACGCGCGACGTCATATTCCCCGCCCCAGAGCGCCGATGAAGGTCGCCGCCTCCTCCTGAGGAGGCGATTACTCCCAAGGCCTCGCGTTTCGTTTGGATGTGTATCCCTCCGCCCGCCCTCCTTTACCGAAGGGGCTGGTTTGCTTCAGCGCCCCTCCTCCCTCAGCCCGTTGAGCGAGGGAGCCCAGCCGCCGACCAATGGGAACAGGCGTTGCTTGGGAAAGCGCGCAGCTGCGCCGGGCGGCGCTACGATGAGCAAAATGGCGGCGCCGACGGCAACACTGCCGCCTCAGCTCGCGGGCAAGTTCAAGGGGTGCGTCCCGTCTCCACCGCTTCTTCGGGGGCTCTGAGAAATGGGTGGGCGAGGGGTGAACCGTTGGCCATTCGCGGGGAGGCTGGAGCTGTAGAGTACCAGGGGACAGGGGTAGGGAGCTATGTCCGGGTCTCTTCCCCTCCTCGCTCGGAGAGCCGGGGCGGCTGAAAACGCGGCACTCTAGCGAGCCGCTGTTTTCTATTTCTGCTCTTCTTCCTCCGAGCTCCAGTTCGCTTTGCACGGAAACCCGGCTTCCAGATTCGGAGCTGCCCCGGCGAATTATTTGCGAGTGTGGCATTTAGGGTCTCAGAGGGGTGTCTGTTCCCCGCGCTTTGAACCACTTCTGGTTGGGAAAGGGAGGTTTCGCAACGGAAGCCAGGAACACAGTGGCCTTTTTCGGCTGTCAGTGGGTGGTTGGGTTCCGCTCCAACCCTCGTGCTTCGAGTACTCAAGTCTTCCCTGCTTCTGCAAGTCATTCGGTGGTTTGCAAAACCAAGTTTTCTATTACGTCGCAACAAAGCATAAGCCATACGTGTCTCTGAGCCAGAATTAGAAGCGAGTTTCCAATTCAGGCTTGAGGCAAAACCAGGAAGTTAAGAGGAACAGAGCGTATGTGAAGCTAAGTTTGAGATGTCCAAATCATGATTTGAGCAATGTCTTTGACAGAGGACTATTTAATCAGTATGTTTGTATTCTCGCGTCTTACATTTTATTTTAACCATGCAGTTTTATTTGACACAGAACCTATGGGCTGCATGCTGCTTGTCATGGGGGGTGGGGCGCTGGGGGGAGGGTTAGTGAGGCCAAAATTTGACACACACCATAACTCTTTGACAGGGTCCTAGTGCCCTGCATCCTCCTCAAAGCTGGGAAGTGCTAACTAGGCTTTGGGAATGAGGTGTGAGAGCTCTAGGACCCTGTCAGAGCCCTCATGCCTCCTTCTCAAAGCCAAGCGCCTCCTTACTTGGCTTTGGGAAGGCAGTGCAAGGGCTGGGGGGGGTGTCAAGATGATCCTTGTGGTCCCTTCCAACTGTACAATTCTATGAAAACCAGTTTTAAAAATATGTTTCTCTACTGTGAAGCCCAGCAATAATACTTGAATTGCCATTGATTAACAAATCATACATTTTCTTACTATTCTAGACGATAATTCAGATGTACTGACATCAAAAACAAGGCATTGTCTCCCCCCCTCCTCTTTTTTGAAGAGAACTAAGGTTTTTTTTTTGTTAATAGTAAAGAAATAATAATATGGTGCCCATCTGACTGGGTAACCCCAGCTACTCTAGGCGGCTTCCAACAAATTAAATGAATGTTTGAAGACTAACATTTTGATTTTAAGATAAAGATTATTAAAAGTGTTACCCAGAGTCATAAATACCATCCTTTAGATATGAATTAGAATATTTAGCTTATTTTACCAGGTTCTTATTGGTCTGGGACATGGTTTAAGGAAGGTGCTGTGTACATACGAAGATGAAGTGTAACTGCAATAATCCATCCTTTATTTTCCATGGTAAACTGTGTGAGATTAAAACCACAAAACTTTTTTCCTGCAAGTCTGGACACTTGGAAGTAATATTTCTGCTTAATTTTCATATATGGAATCAGTGTATTGCTTAGGACTGCATATCAGTTGGGCAAAATCTTAATGGCTTCAATGATAATGTTTCAGTGTGATAAATACTGTGTTTGCATTGAGATGTGGTCTGGAGGGGTATGAGAGGTTTAGAAAAAGGCTGTGTTTAGACATCATGATAAACCATAATTTATTGTGTATAAGAATAATAGACCTGGGGCTCCTTCCCTCTGCTCTTTCTCCTCCAGAGCCACAAGGCGGTGATGGGAAGCCTTCACTTCTAATTTCAATTTTTTACAGTTTAGGTATTACATCTGAACTGTAAATTGTGGTTAATTTTAAACATGGCATGTTTCAAACAAAGCTTAACCAGTTCGTCAAGTTCAAGCAAGAAGATGAGCAGTGGTTAATTGAAAATGGAAGTAAAACTTTCCAAGCTTGTCTTATCTACAACAGGGAGGGAAGGAGTATGCATCAGCGGCGTAGCGTGGGTTGTCAGCACCCGGGGCAAGGCAAGTAATTTGCGCCCCTAACCCCTAACCTGCCGCCGCTGCCAGCTTCTTCTTGCTGCTGCCTGGGCTGGTCGGGTGTGGTTCTCTCCCACGCTCAGCTCTGCGCTGGGTGGCCGCTGCACTGTCCCTCCCCCAGATAGTCCCTCCCTCGCTCTCTCTCCGCTCCGCACCGCACCGCACGCCTGGCACCCTCCCCCTCCACAGTGGGCGGTGACCCGGCAGCTCGGATCAGATTCGGACAGCCAGCACTGCAGTGAGAGAGAGTGAGCCAAGTAGGGGCAGAGAGCTGCGAGTGCGAGCGAGCGCCCCCCCCCCAAATGTTGCGCCCGGTGCAGCTGGGCCCCCCTGCACCCCCCACGCTACGCCACTGGTATGCATTCCTGGGAGGAGGCCAGGCTCACTTTGTGAGCCAACATAATTATGGGTTTTCATGATATCTGAACACAGCAGTTTACTCCTGTGTAGAAATTAATTTGAATAAAGTTGCCTGATGGTGATTCTGATATTTACAAAACTAAAACAATATTGCTTTGTTCTTCATAGATCCTTCGCATACAATACAATTAAAGATAGGCTGCCTCTAATCCTGACTAAAGTTATTGATACTCTGCATCGACATAGAAATGAATTCTTTGAAGAACATGGAGAAGTAAGAAATTGCTGCCTTTTATGCTTTCTCTTTCAATACTGTTCTCTTAAAAACCTTAAGCAAATCAAACTTTGTATAATTATTTCTGCATGCTTAATGAAATATTTTTCTGCTTCCATAAGAACATACAAAGAGCCTTGCTAGCACAAACTAAAGAGCCAGTATCCTCAGTGTATTTGTCACAATTCTCCATTCAAGCCTTTTCAGCTAGTGGCCATCATCACATCTTTTGGCAGTGAATTACATAAATTATTCCTTGTGTGACCAAGTACTTTTCTGTCCTGAATCCGCTGCCATCTGTTTAACCGGATGACCCCAAGTTCTAGAATTCTCTGTCCACTTTTCCCATGCCATGCATAATTTTATAAACCTGTAACGTCTCAGTCACCCTAGGTCCTGAAGCCACAAGTTGCCTACCTATGGACTAAAGCATTTGGTTGTCATGTTTGATACTTGGGTTCTGGACTTGCACTTTTGATTGGAATTCAGTCAAGTTATTGCAACCCTACAATTTATTGAAAAACCTAACTTTATGAACAAAACACATTCAGATTGAAAACATTTGTTTATCTCTTCATTTTCTCTTAATTTTAGAAAGGTATTGAATCTGAGAAGAAAGCTATAGCCTATCTCTCCAGGTTACGGAATGAGCTGCAGACAGACAAACCACTGATTGCCTTGACTGATAACCTACCTGACAGCACTCTCTGGAACCAGTGCTTAGAATATCATCAAAGTTTATCAGATGAACCACCAAGCTGGTTTCAGTCTCCTTGGCTATATACAGAGTGTTATATGTATCGTAGAATTCATGAGGCACTCGCTCAAAAGTAAGCATGTGTGTTGTTTGCTGTTGTATCGTTTCCATCTGTGGGATGGGGAATTGTTTAAGGTAAAACAGAGAAAAGAACTCAATCTTAAGTGCCAGCTGTTTTCCTTTTTTTTATTCCTTCTCCTGACTTGTAGTCAGCAACAGAGTGATAGTTGCCTCTTGCATCTGGCACCAAGAGCCAGAGCAACATAGCAGCAGCTTGGGTAAATAGACACCATCCTGTGAAGGACTCCAACAGCCATTTCTGGGCTTCGGTTATTTCCTCTGAAACCTGCTATGCGGTACACAGATCAACAGCAGAGTGCCAGTGGAACATCTGAAGACTGGGGAAGGTGAACTTTGTTCCTTCCTAGTGACTCTTGTCTATTTCATGCATTTTAAATATTTTCTAATCCACCTCAAAACCTAATTTAGTAGGCATAGTATAACTACAAGTTGGAATTTTAGTGTCACTTCTTGCTACAAAGTTTAAAGTCCTTGTAATTCTCTTCTTTCTTTGCTTTCTGCTTAATGATAGACCTGTAAAGTGATTTGTTCACTTTAGCTTACAGCTTAATTGAATGAAACGAAAACTGTTGGCTACTTTCTTTTTTGAACCCCACCCATAGAAAAACAGCCATCAAATAAATAAATAAATCAGTTGAAAAATACTGTAACATTAATAAGATGTGTTAAGAATAATTATATTAATTTACGTAACTTATAACCCACTTTCACAGCTTATACAGTGCCTCAGGATATAGTAGTTACCCAAATCTGGAGTACAGATTTCATGTGGAGTCCTATCAGATGACATTGAAATGATGAGGAAAAAATTATTAACATTCTTTTCTCCTGTTCCTGGAAGGATGAAGGAATACCTTGTTTCTTGGGAAGAAAAAAACGTAAAGTTCGTTTCAAATTTGAAACCATTCTGTGTTTCATAATTACAATGTTTATTTGTTATATATTATTGCTTGGAATTGTTTCTCTATAAAAGGTCATATAAGCTCATTAAAATGTCAAGAAATGTGTGCTTTGCTTATGAATTATTTTAAATAACAAAAAACATTTTATATTGAACAACTTCAGATATTTGATTTCTGTATTTCTGTCATTTTTATTAGGGGCCATGTGTGTTAATAAGGGAGGAAAAAATATGAAATATTCCTGGTATATTTATAACTCAAGCTATTGTTTCCTTCTCATGCATTTGTGTACCACAACCAAACGACTGGTCAGAGTTGGGTAATAGGCAACAACTGCAGCTCAGTAATAGAGCATCTGTTTATCAAGCAGAAGCTCCCAGTTTCAATCTCTGGCATTTCCATGTAAGGATGGGAATGTTCTGTATGAAAACCCTGAAGAGCTGCTGCCAGTCAGTGTAGACAGTACTGAACTACATTGGACCAATGTAGAAGGCAGCTTCTGATTTTATTTATTTGGTGCATGCATCTTATTTGGTAAATATGAACTGCAGATTAAACATTCTTGCTTTCTGCTCTTGGCCAAGAAAAGATAGTTGTGGTGGGAGGGATTGGTGTATTTATGATGAATGCTACAAGTATGATGAGCTGGGGCAGGGAGAATCTGAGAACCTTTGTATTTTTTCTCAAACACCTTTCTAACATTTACATAGTAAAATTAAACCTGTTTGACTAAGGATGGAACTTCGTATTGTTCTTTGTAGCTACACTATTGGGAGCTAAGCCATGGTTTGGCTGAGTGTTACATGTTACATTATGTGTCCTGATTCACACATAACCCTAAGCCAAAACGTGGCTTAACATAAATAAGCAAATGTGCTAGTGCGGTTAGGAAATCACAGGTAGTTCACTCCTCCCGCTGCTGCTACACTACCAAGAGCTAGCACATGGTTTGGCTTAGGGTTATGTGCAAATGTGCTCCTAGCTTGTTTTTCTCTAGACAGACAATGAGCTGTATAACTAAGGTTTGGAGTGAGACAAACCACAAGCCGAGATTCACAGGTAACACTAAGCCAAACCATGGCTTAGCTCCCAATAGCGGAGCAACAGCAAGACCCAAGAAGGAGTGAAGTGCCCTAGTTTTGTATAAGTATACTTGTTTATGTATATTAAGCAGTGGTTTGGATTAGCATTTTGTGAATGAGGCCCATGACTTTGAGCTGGGGTGTAGAAGTATACAACATAGCACCATGTCACATGGTAAGCAATTGGCGGGGTAGGGAGCTCAACATGTGGATGTGGTCTTCAGTATTTATTAAGGTCAAAAACTAATTTATGTTTCCCCCCTTTTCTGTTTAGTCCACTCATCAGTGACTTTGATGTGTTTAAAGAAGAAAAGATACACAATTTCTTTGAATCTCAACAAGCTATAATTCTAATGAGTACTTATCTGCAAGATATATTGAAAAACGTGGAGAAACTAGATGAAAATTTATTGAAAAAGGAATTTTTTAAATTGCTTCAGGTAAAACTAGTAATACTGTTTATTTAATGTTGCATATATTCTCTAATTTTTAAGTTTCTTGTTTCAAAGATGGCCTAATGTAAAACATGAGACGTATCACATTTCTGATAAGAAATGTTGAAAAATTATTCCATGCCAGCAGAATAATTTTAAGAAAGTTAAGATCCTTCAACAACTCATATACTGTTCTCTGCAATGTTGTTTTAAATGGTGAGTAAAATTCTTATATCATTGGCTGCACTTCTAATATTGGGGCACAGAAACGAGCACATAATTCTTTTTCATGCACATAATTATTTCACAGCTCTGAAATAGATGTTTTTGAGATGTTAATTTCTCTGAAATTTTTTTTCTGTTATACCCATGGCTTCCCCCGATTATCTTTCACAAAATAGCATTTACATTCCTTCTGTTTTTCTTCTCTCACTTATAATCTGTTGTCACTTGTTCCTCATTGGAACCTGATTTTGGTGTCCTGACAAAGTTATTGATGTGATGCTCATTTGTTGAAAACTAATAAACGTTACCTAAACTTGAGACTAAAGTATGATGGATGTAGTTTTTGCTTTTGAATTTAGAAACTTGGGAGTTAGCTGTGCTCCACAATTCACAAGATGATTTGCTGCCCTGGGTTGGGGAACGGCAGAATATAAATTGAATAAATAATAAAATGATTTTCCCCCTCCCCCCCCCCCCCATAAATCAGCGTCCTGCTCTAAATAAGGGATATATGTACTTGGAAGGAGGCTTCAGTGTCCATATCCCTATCCTTAACCCTATCGTGATAGGGAATAGCTTATGTAAATGGGTGCTGTGTGCAGCTTAATCCAACAAAGGTAGTTGATATTTTTAAAATAAGATTGAATCCCCTCAATCAGTTGCTCAGAAGTAAGGAGATTGATTCAGACGCTCTTCTCTGCTAAACAGCTGACTACTGGGAATCCAGCTTTTTCAAGTATGCCATTAAATCCGAATCTAAATATATGTGATAGATAGTGCAACAAGGCATTACTCAGCTCACAGGGATTGTGTACTTTTTCTTCTTCTTTTAGGTTTCACTGTGGGGCAATAAGTGTGACCTTTCACTGTCAGCCGGTGCAGATAGTTCTCAGAAGTCTGACCCATTACAGTCTGTGGAAGAGTTAAAACCTTTTATCTTGGTGGATCACATGGAAAAGCTTTGGTCACTGCTTATAAACAAAAAGAACATGAATAAGCAGACTACTAGACTTGATATAGTCCTGGATAATGCTGGTTTTGAACTTACTGCTGACCTTATACTGTCTGACTTCTTGTTATCCTCCAAATTAGCTACTGAAATTCATTTCCATGGGAAAAGCATCCCATGGTATGTGTCAGATACTACAAAGCGTGACCTGAATTGGACAATTAAGCAAATGCAGGCAGCTAATCACAAGGGGATGTCTAGGTGTGGTGTCTGCTGGGAGGGCTATTTGAAAAATGGCCTTTGGATTTATCATGATCACTTGTTCTGGACCTCGCCGCATGAATATTGTAGGATGGCTCAAGTGGCTCCTGATTTGTACAGTGAATTGCAGAAGTCAAATTTAATTATTTTTAAAGGTGATTTGAACTACAGAAAGTTGATAGCGGATCGGAAGTGGGAATTCACAGTGCCATTCCATCAAGCCTTGAACACTTTTCACCCTGCCCCCCTCTGTAGCTTAAGAACGCTAAAATGTGATATCCAGGTTGGGCTGAAACCTGGGCAAGGTGAACAGCTTACTAATACTGAACCTGATTGGATGATCATTGGGAAATATGGAATAATTCAGTTTGATGCTGCTTCATGATTGATGTGCAAAGTTTAAAGGACAGTGCTGTGCTAAATGCTTTTGTTGGTCAAGGTTGAAAGACCGCTGACTTTCAATGTGCATGTTCTCTTCTACGGGTCTTACTGCTATTTTTAAGGAGGTGTGCAACTGTGACATTTTACAATCCCTTTTCTGGTATTTATGGTCTTAAAAAACGAAAACGTCATTATTCTTAGATTATTGTAAGTAAAGAATGCTTGACAGAGGAAACACTGAGTGAGAGCAGCTTTAGTAGCTGCGGTTTGTCTGACCTCTATTCTAACATTAACGACAAAATATTGCACTTTGATTTGCTAAAAGTTTTTGCTTTTCTGTAGCTCAAGTCTTACTTTAAAGCTGCCTGAACTTCTCTGGTCAAGATTAGCTTAAATAAATAAATGGATTCAAATGTATTCAATGGATAGACTTGAATTCTTTCTCCAATATAAGAGGTATCAGCATCAGTTGGTAGTAGTTTAAATAAGTAACCTGGCATATAAAGAACACCTTTTACCACTTGTTAGCTACGCTAGGCTTTAAGTAGCACTGTGGGTTAACTACAACTAGAGATGGAAGGCTTTGCCCTGACATGATTATTGGCAATTGGGTGAGACCACATTCCCATTTTCCCCTTCCTGCTTATGCTCAGGCGCTTTGAGGTGGGGTAGGTAGTAATTTCATTAATTGCAGAGGAGGAGATCTAGCAATGGATGAGTGTTGCAGCAGATAGGAGAGGAAAATGTGAGGAGGAAAGGGCCTTCCCTACCCTGCTTAAACATTTGGGAGGCAGTTATATTATTTAGTTGGAAAACAAATGTCACTGGGTTGGATGCCATCTTGTACGCTCTATTTTCTTTTGGACCGCATTAGCGAGGCCACAATATGGGGTGGGGACCTATGTATACACTGCTCAGGTCTGCACTCCGGTGAGGTCACTTTGGTACTGCTAAGAATATCTAAGAGTGGTTTTTGTCTATTTGGTTGGGCAGTCCATGAAATCACAACAGTGAAGTCCCAAGAAAAGAACACACACTACTGTAGTCTGCATTTTAAAGAAAGAGACTTGTGAAACATAGTTTATGGTATAATATGCTTTAGATTATTATAAATTAATCTAGTACTATTAGGTAGATGGGTTTATGATACAACAAGGTATTCAGGTACAGTCATCTTACACAATTCTAGATATATTCTGGCTTTTCAATTGTACTTTCAGTTATTGAAACAGTCCCACAATCCCAATAAGCTCTTGTTTTTCCAACACCAGCATCTATCAACGGACCTCCTCAAAGTCATGGTGCAAGGATAGTCAAGCAGCTTTATCTTTTAAGTGTAGAATCAAAATGGATTTTCAACATTCCTTTTAGTACACCCACGTTGATGATAAAATTGTGGCGCTGGCAGTACTTTCTTTAGTTGGAGTCCATTAGGATGCATACAATACAAAATTACATGAGCACCTAAGTTGGGCTGTCACCTCTGTACCTCCCTGCCACTGAGACAGTGGCAAGATCTATTTTCTATTCCTGTAATTATTAAGAATCGGCTAATATTGCCACTGGTTTTCCAATAACTATCCCAGGTCCAAGGGTCTTCCTTCACCCTTAAAGAAGAGTATGCACCCAGGACCAGTATTTCCTCATCTGTATAGTCTGTCCCTCTTCCTCCAAGTTTGTCTTGCCTAGACTGATCTTAAGCTTTGAGTCTACTGCAGAGCCCAGACTCTTGTTCGGGGATACTGACAACATGGGATAATGTCATCTGAGACATTAAAGACAAGCAACTCCCAGTCCATGGTTGCGCTTAAGCCCGTTCCAGGGCCGAAAACAACACGTGTGTTGGGGGTCACACATCAATTGGAGGTGCACAAAAAGGTAGCTGCCTGTATTTATAATTTAGAAGTGTCTCACTCCTTTGGTTCTGCTGTGACCAGCTCCAGCTCCATCCTCTTCCTCAACTGTCCCCTTAGTGTAGCCATTCCACCAAACTGTCTCAGTGGGCGAGCTGAGAGGCAGAAGGCTCCTTCCATCATCAGCTTTGTTGAAAGCCCAGCTCTATCAGGCACCTCCTACCCATCAATTGTGCCAGCTGGTCATTATAAGAACAACTGTTCTAAGAATTGGCACCCGAGTTTAATTTTTTCCTTCTCCCTCCCGGTCCCTTCTCCCTTGCGTGTCCCGTTTTGTAAGTCTGCGGTTACAGAATATACACAAGAATCCTAACTACTTTCTGCAGCTTGCTTTTTAGGAATAGCTGAAACCTACAGTCGCAACTCCCTCCCCCCCCCCGGCCCACTTCGCGTCTCTTCGCTCCGCAGCTACTCAGCGCCAAGGATCCGAGGCGGAAACCAGCTGTGCCCGGTCCTAGTGAGGGCGGAAGAGGACAGAAGAAGGTCTCACAGGGGAACCGCCGCAGTCCTGGGACGGGCGCTTTAATCGGAGCCGTCTCCATGCGCGCGCATCTCGAATAGCCACTCAGAACGAGACCTGTGACCTTTTTTGCTTTTTCCCGAGGGCGGAGGGAGGAGGCTCCTCCGCTCCTCTGCATCAACCCCGCCTCCCGCCCCGCTTCTCTGTCTCCTTACCGAAGGAGCTGCTTCGCTCTGCTCCCTTTCTAAGGCCGCTGCGCGAAGGAACGCAGCCGCCGACCAATGAGAACAGGCGTTGCTTGGAAAAGCGCCCAGCTGCGCCGGGTGGCGTGCCGGGAAGGCGCCGCAGTGAGCAAAATGGCGGCAACTTTGCCGCCTCAGCTAGCGGGCAAGTTCAAGGGGTGCGTCCCGCCGCCGCCGCTTCGTCGGGGCTCTGCGAAATGGGGCTGGGCGAGGGAGCGTGTGCCCAGGTCTCTTCCAGGGTCTTCCTCCCGCTCTTACCAAGACCCTGAGCTCCTGTGCCACGTTTGCTTTGGGCACAAGGCCGGTGTCCAAAGTCTCCTTTTTCGCGCAAGGCTTTAATAAGATTTTATCTTAAATCACTTTTCCATGCTCCTTGACTAGCAAGAGCATCGTAAGCGTTTTCTCTCTCGTGGCATAAATCCCACTGTGTTCAACAAGACTTTTGTTATTATATTCCCCCCACCCCCCGACCGGGATTGAAAGCGGCTTGCACAAATGACAACAAGGCGGATGAAATATGAAAAGCTAAAAACTTGCAAAAATGATCTTTAAAAAATAATTAAAGTGCAAGGGAATTAAAACAATAGAAAAAGAATCGTTTTAGAATACAGATAATAAAAACAACTTGGAATATAAGAGTTGGAGGGAGCATGGAGTGACAGTTGGGAAATGACAGTTGGATGAAGGGAATGAAGGGCTCTTCCATACAGCAGTGTGCTGTGCACTCTGTGCTCCTTACCTGAATCATCACAGCCACATCAAAATGTACCAAGGTATTTCCCTATTTAACGTGAATTTACAGTTTTTATGGAAAATCCAATAGTTTTGGCTTTTTGTTTTGTCACTCCAGAAACTGCTATGTGGAAGTGTCCATATAGGACCTTAATAGTTCTATTCCTGACCTGATGACTGGTAGGGAGCCAACAGTAGGTAAAGCTAATGACAGGGGGGGACCAACTAATCCTACTTTTGTACCCATTTGCATCACTTCCAAACTCCACAAAGAAAGCACTGAGGCTAAGGAAGAGGAAACTGACAACCAGGTCCACCCCCTGGGCTGACTATGTTAGAAGGCAGGAGCCAAGACAGGATGATAGGACAGTGCTCTATTTTCCATAACGGGCCAACCAACCCTACTGTGATGTGTGTTTAGGAAGCAGACTATCTATGCAGGGAATGTTTATAACTATGTTTTTAGTTGTATTTTTTAATTTATGCTGCGAGCCACTTTGGGTCCTACACAGGGAGAAAGTTGAGATATTAAAAATATTTAAATCATAAGAAAAGGATACATTACAATACAAACACATTTAGATATTATATAGATATAATATTTTGTTCTTCATAGATCCTTTGCATACAATACAATTAAAGACAAGCTGCCAGTAATCCTGACTAGAGTTATCAATAATCTGGAGCAACACAAAAATGAATTCTTTGAAGAACACGGTGAAGTAAGAAATAAGTATATTTGACCTTTTCTCTCTTGATATTTTATTGGAAATCTTAGGTCTTCCCGTACCTTTTGAGAATTGTTTCAAATGCCTAGAGAACATCAGCTTTCATTTGAACTTGTAAAGAGCCATGCTAGATCAGACCAGAGATCTGTCTTATGCTTTATGCTTCTCCAGTGGCACACTAGATACTATGAAGGGAATAGGCATCTTCCACTGTCTTTCACTATCAACTGGCTTGCAGTAGCATAACTGTTTCTGAACATGTAGGTTCTCTGTAGCCATTGTTACTATTAGATAGTGATAAGACTTTTCTTCCCCATGAATTTGCCATTCCCATTCAAACCATTTAACTTGTGCACAATAAAACATGCTTTGTGTGAACAAGCATTTTCTTTTGTCCTGAATCTGCTGCCAGGTATTTTCATTGGCCTTAAGTTTTTAACTTTGAGACCATGCTGGGGGTTCCTGCCACAAAATGGCTACCATGGGAAGTGTAATATAGCAACATGACTGCTATGGGAGTGGCTATGGCATAACACAAAATTAAGGATACAATCACACTGAAATTTCCCAGGACTGCATGCCTAATCTGTTGAAGTTTTGCACACAAAACAAGACAGAAGCAGGAAAAGGAAAAGGACATTTAAGGGGACGTAGAAACAGTGTCTCTTTAAGACCCTGTGGATTCCTATTACCTAGTGCCCAAATCACAGCTCTGACTTCACTCATCAGCTAAAAACACCTGACAGGTAGAAGCAGCCAGGTTTGCTCATTTCACAGAAATTGCTTAGAAGTGTATCTATACGTTTTCCTTTAAAACTTACCATGTCTAGGGGCACCAGTTAAAGTCTTTCAGGCACCACTATGCCCCATGGGCACAGGGTTGGCAACCCAGGACTTAGAAATTTCTTTCTAACTCTTAAACCACATTTACTTGATTAACATCCAGTATCACAGACAGGTTAGCAATGCCAATGTTCATTCAGCTTAATTCAAATACTATGTTGTTTGTTATGTTCCCTGCTCTGAGAGCTATGTCCTCTGGATCTGCACTTTTGATAGGAACTCCTGAGAAAATGCCTTTTATAGCTATTCTGGTCCTTAAAACACTTTATTTATCAAATAAGATTTGTTTTTTGTGGGGGGAAAGTAAGTTTTATCAACACACACATTTGATTGAAAATATTTATTTCCTACTTTATTCTAGAAAGGTATTGAAGCAGAGAAGAAAGTTATAGTCCTTCTGACCAACTTACAAGATGAGCTGCAGGCAGACAAGCCACTGACTGCCTTGAATGATAGCCTCCCTGACAGCACTCTCTGGAACCAGTGCTTAGAATATCATCAAAAATTATCAGATGGACCACCAAGCTGGTTTCAGTCTCCATGGCTATATACAGAGTGTTATATGTATCGTAGAATTCATGAGGCACTCGCTCAGAAGTAAGTACATAGGTTTATATATCAGATAGTAAGCAGTGGCGAGCATAACACATCCATAAAACAACACAAAAATAGTTTGCCAGCAGCAAACTGCATATCACTGGACAGTTGAGCTACTGTATATAGCAAAAAAGTACTGTGTCAACAAGAGTCTCACATAGGCAGCTGAAACAAAGTACCAATGGTGCTTGCTTAATAGTACAGTGGTGCCTCGCAAGACGAAAATAATTCGTTCCGCGAGTCACTTCGTCTTGCGATTTTTTCGTCTTGCGGAGCGCGGATTCCCCGGGTATTAACAGTTTTACGAAAAAGGAAGCAAACTCGCAAGATGTTTTCGTCTTGCAAAGCAAGCCCATAGGGAAATTCGTCTTGCGAAGCACCTCGAAAAACGGAAAACCCTTTCGTCTAGCGAGTTTTTCGTCTTGCGAGGCATTCGTCTTGCGGGGCACCACTGTAATAGGCAAGGAGTTTCACAACCTAGGTGCAATCATGCTTAAATGCCTTCTGTCTTGTAGAAGCAACACAAACATGGAACCCTTAACTGCATCTCCAACTTAAAATATCAGGTATATGGGGAAAGGTGGTCCCTCAAGTCAGCTGATTCCAAGCTGTTTAGGTCTTTATATACTAACAGTAAAACTGTGAATTTGGCCTGGTAGGCTATAGTCAGCCAAGATAGGTTTTTACAAAACAGGCTTTCCATCAGCAGCAAACAACTCTTATCAAGTGGTGAATGACGCCTTCATCCCAGTGGTTCCCCTTTATCACATACACAGCACAACAACACAATGACCTATCCCCTCCACAAGCAGCATATGAAATATTATGACTAACCTGACCCAAGAACCCTCCTCACACTCACAAACAAACCACCCTGAAACCAACTGAACTCAACCAACCAGGCTCTGGACCCTCTCTCGCAATGCCAATAAAAATTAAATCTACAAATAAAAGCCCTACCCATGGGATGCTGACATGATAACATACACAAACACTATGCAATAGAACAAAATAACGTTATCGTTCCACCTCTCCCCTCTCTTCCCCCACAACCGCATTTCTAGAATGACAGTGACTCATACACAATGTAAATGAACTGAAAAAGGCTCTATAAATCAGAAATGGAGGTGCTGTATGTACTTTCCCCCATTTATTTGTTTGTTTTGTAACACAAGAAAATCTCTCATAAAAACTTTGGAGAAAAAAAAGAGGAATTGACCACACTACTCCCTCCTTGAGGACACCAAGTTACACAGAGAACTGTGAGCTACATTCTGAACCTATCCTGACATAAGAGAGCTTGGACACACTGCTGCAAGCGCTGTGTCCGTGGGTGTAGCGGGGGGGGGGGCAGCTGCCCCCCCCGAGCAAATAAATAAATAAAAATACTTAACTAACCTAGGTTCTGCCCCCCCCCCCCTAAATCCTCACTACACCCATGACTGTGTCCACATCTTCAGGCCCCATTAGCTGACACTGATCCCACAGCACCATGCTAGACATGACATACTACAGTCTCAGCAGAGACTGCAACGGCTATGGGAGAAAGTTTTTGGCATTTAGTGATGTCAAAGACTAATGTATTATTATGTTTCTATCCCTTCTGTTTAGTCCACCCATCAGTGACTATGATGTATTTAAAAAAGAAAAGGACCATGGTTTCTTTGAATCTCAGGAAGCTATTATTGTTTTAAGCACCTATCTACAAGAGCTGTTGAAAAACATAAAGGGCCTAGATGAAAAATCCCTGAAGGAAGAATTTTTGAAGCTGCTACAGGTAAAATCTTGTTTAAATAATTTATCTGTTGCACATATTCTGTAATGTTAAAATCCAGTTTAAATATCTAGTTTCAAATATGACCTAATGGAAACCATTAGTGATAATATGTTCAGAAACTATTCAGGCCATCAGAACCATTTTAAGTGAGTTCCTATCTTATAAACCTCCAACTCATCATACACTGTTCTCTGCAATATTGTTGAAAATAGTGACTACTGAGGCCCAGAAACAAGCATGACAAAAGGCCTGGAATAATACATGGAACCCCAAATCTGTTCCATGCACATAGTGGATTTAACAACTAAGGCAAAAATATTTTTATCGAGAGTTTCTGGCATTTATTCTCAGTCATACACATACCTTCCTATGATGATTCTTCAGAAAACAGTATATCAATTATTATCGTTAGCTTGCTTTTTGTTTTTGTAGTTTGCCAAACTATTAATTTATAGGTATTGATCTCTCCTCTGCCAAAACCTGATTAGGGCATGCTGCCAAAAATATTGCTACAGCTTTTACTGTGAGAGAGAAGGTTCAGAAAGTTTCTACAACATTTAAAGGACTCTCCAAAATGAAATAGGGCTACAGGAAGGCACATATATTGGCCATGTTTGATGGGGATGATGGAAGTTAGAAGTCGAACATTGGGAGGGCCACAGGTTCCCTGTCCCTTCTTAGCTAAATCAGGAGTCTGCTTTATACTGAGATATTAATCATACAACCCATCTGCAGAAAACTGCTAACCCCTGGCTTCTAAATGCATAAGCAGAAACGATATTAATTACACTTTGGTCTCAACTTTTCTGTAAAATCACTTGTTAAAGGTAAAGGGACCCCTGACCATTAGGTCCAGTCGTGACCGACTCTGGGGTTGCGGTGCTCATCTTGCTTTATTGGCCAAGGGAGCCAGCGTACAGCTTCCGGGTCATGTGGCCAGCATGACTAAGCCGCTTCTGGCGAACCAGAGCATCGCACAGAAACGCCATTTACTTTCCTGCCGGAGCGGTACCTATTTATCTACTTGCACTTTGACGTGCTTTCGAACTGCTAGGTTGGCAGGAGCAGGGACCGAGCAACGGGTGCTCACCCCGTTGTGGAGATTCGAACCGCCGACCTTCTGATTGGCAAGTCCTAAGGTCTGTGGTTTATTCCACAGTGCCACTCGCGTCCCAACATCACTTGTTAGTATTCAATAAAAACCAATTTATTGATTTAGTTATGTTCTTTCACTAACAGGTGTTTCATGCATAACACATTAGAAGGAGGGAGGGAGTGAAGGAAGGAAGAACTGGAGGGTCACATTGGTCCCCTGAGCCTGAGGTTCCCTGGCTTAGTGGATTGGAACTTGAACAGAACAGTAAGTGTGTCTTGGCAGAGAAACTGCTACTTCCTAAGCCTGTTCAGGGTCAAAAGAAGTGGATTAATTCTCATTTTTCTTACATTTCTTATTAAATTTTATTAATATTATATTTGCCTCTTGGGAATTAACCCACTACCTTTTCACATTGGTTTCAATGGAAGTAAAAAGAAATACTCCAATTCTGACCTACTGGTACTTTCTCCTGTTACAACAAGCAGACCTCTCAGTAGCCCCTTAACTGCAGTCCTCGAAGATGCACTTGGTGTATAGTAGAGCAAGGTTCACCTGGCATACAGATTAAGGTGTACTTTTTCCTTCTTTAGGTTTCACTGTGGGGCAATAAGTGTGACCTGTCAATGTCAGCTGGGGCAGATAATTCTCAGAAGTCTGACCCATTACAGTCTGTGGAAGAGTTAAAACCTTTTATCTTGGTGGATCACATGGAAAAGCTTTGGTCACTGCTTATAAACAAAAAGAACATGAATAAGCAGACTACTAGACTTGATATAGTCCTGGATAATGCTGGTTTTGAACTTACTGCTGACCTTATACTGTCTGACTTCTTGTTATCCTCCAAATTAGCTACTGAAATTCATTTCCATGGGAAAAGCATCCCATGGTATGTGTCAGATACTACAAAGCGTGACCTGAATTGGACAATTAAGCAAATGCAGGCAGCTAATCACAAGGGGATGTCTAGGTGTGGTGTCTGCTGGGAGGGCTATTTGAAAAATGGCCTTTGGATTTATCATGATCACTTGTTCTGGACCTCGCCGCATGAATATTGTAGGATGGCTCAAGTGGCTCCTGATTTGTACAGTGAATTGCAGAAGTCAAATTTAATTATTTTTAAAGGTGATTTGAACTACAGAAAGTTGATAGCTGATCGGAAGTGGGAATTCACAGTGCCATTCCATCAAGCCTTGAACACTTTTCACCCTGCCCCCCTCTGTAGCTTAAGAACGCTAAAATGTGATATCCAGGTTGGGCTGAAACCTGGGCAAGGTGAACAGCTTACTAATATTGAACCTGATTGGATGATCATTGGGAAATATGGAATAATTCAGTTTGATGCTGCTTCATGATTGGCTTGTGTAAAGCATAGCAGTGTTCATGAACACTGTTTATGATGTTTAAGATTGGAAGGTTTACTGGGGTTCAATATTCATGTTCTTTATTTTCTTCTACAGATCTTAAGATTTTTAAAGTTGTGTGCAATTGTGAAAGTTTACAAACCCTTTCCTGTTATTCTTAAAGTATCAGAACCATCTTAAAGGCTATCTTTCCTCTATTCTTAAAATATTTTTGGATGGGGTCAAGAAGTGAGTGTTTTAATGGTTTGCCTGCATCTGGCCTCTTACACTGTTTTAGTTATTACAGTGCAGCACTTTGCCTTGTGTTGTATGTTACATTTACAGTTCTTTAGCAGATACTTTTATAGCTGCTTTGGACAAAATTTAATAAAATAACACATGTAAATAAGCATCTCAATAATTTCTTCAGTATAACAGCTGTATGCATTGGTCAACAGTAGTTTAAAGCAGGAATGAGGAATCTGTGGCCCTTCCCGATGTTCTTGAGACTCCAACTCTTATCATCCCCAGCCAGTATGGGCAATGTTAAGAATTGATTGGAGTTAGACAACCATAGCTTCCCCATCCGTGGATTAAAGAAACAGGAGACGGAGTGTTCTGGATGGTTCTGGATGATAATTAGGATACATTCAAATCCAATTTCAGGCCCATGTTTGGCATGGAAACAATGTCTATTTAAGGCAACCTCTCAAAATCACAATAGCTATTTTCCAACAGACGTATACCTTAGTCTGTACCTTAAACTAGAAGATGTTCGTGAAACAAAGTTATGTTTCTAATAACCTTTATAGGAATATAGAAAGCTGCATTACACTCAGTCAGACCATTGATCCATCTACCTCAATACTGTCTATAGTGACTGGCAGCTGCTGTTCAGATAGGGGCTCTCTCCCAGCCCTACCAGCAGTTGCCAGAGGTTGAACCTGGGATCTTCTGCATGCAAAACAGATACTCTACCACTGAGCTACAGCTGTGTCTCGATCTCTCTGATACAATGTTACCAATATGCCTCTTTTTGTAGCCAACACAGTGTTCCACAGATGATCTGGACTACAGCTCCCATCAGCCCCAGTCATCATTGCTAATGGTCAAGGATAACCCATGTTTTCTATGTGTAGAAACCCTTATCCCCACTTTTCAACATGATGGAATGGTAAATCATTAAATCACATGCACAGTCCAAAATGGAACTGTCCAGACATGGGTCCACCAGCTCTTGTACTGTTTGTGAGAACTAGGTCTATTGTACTGCGACAAATAACGACCTTTTGAGACAATCTACAAACCCTCTTCTCCATATAGCATCATCAATTTGCATAGTACATAATATCACCTCTAATCACATTCTGCATAATATTTAAGACTCCAGGGACTCTGTGTGCTTCTCCACATCTGTTATTGATTGAGGGTATTTATATTCAACGTTAGTATCCAATCCACCCAAAGTGTTCCACAGATGATTTGGTCATATCTCCCCCTTCCTAATTCTCTGATAGGCTGATTCAAAAATGTTTACATTTCTTTCTTTCTGGTTGTTCCTCGAACTATAGGGCAAGAATCCATGGCCATATGCAGTTACTGTATTTCAGATTGATTAGTGGTGGCAAAAATCAGTGCTTCATTTGCAGTTTGAGAGATGTCTTATTTGATTAGAAAGGTTTTCAAATTTCTGTGCAAGTGCTGCCAATGCAGTGGTCCAGTCACATATTAGGGCTTGGCAAATATAGGAATCCGAGTCTCTATCGACCTCCAAAAGTGCTTCCACTTTCCCACCTTTCTGTGGGCAAGTGTTGCCTTTAGACATATCGGTATCTGAGGCCTTGTCTGAGCCCTCAGATATTGAGCCTTCAATTTGCTTTTTAAAAAAATAGATCTAAACATGTGGTCTTGCATTTAGATCCTCAAAATCCTTACCATTCCTAGTGTGTAAAAAAAAAATTCTATTCCAAAACCTGTGGTTGTCTTTCAATTAGATTTTTGCCCTGTCATATTCAAAGACATAAAATTATGCCACCATTTAGCTTTGGAGCTAGCCACACACCCATTGTATTTGTTGTGCTCAATGTGGCAATTAATATATGCATTATCCATCACATTCCATCACTACTTTATAGGGACAACACACGATCAAACTAGATGAGATACAAAATGCTAATTAGAAACCACGCCAGCAGCAAGAGAACATGATTGTCATCAAGATCACAACATGCAAAGGCGAGGTTTAACTTTAACCCATTTTTTCTTAACCACAAGCCTTATGAAAAAAATAAAGTTATTAGCTGAGCTTTTCTCCTAAGTGTAATAGCTCTCTCTGTGTCTGTTTTTCATTAGGATTGTGTTGGAAGATGAAAATATAGAATCTCTCCTTCCTGCATCTTGTGGCCCTGATGAAAATTGTTTATGTGTGTTTGCTATATATTTATATTTAAAATTGATATTGTTTGCAAGAACAAAAACATATGTGAAACAACTTTTTCTTTGGCCCACAGCAGACACCAGGGGTGTTCAGGGGTACTGAGCACCTGTTGGAGAGCCATACATTCCCTGTACCTGGCAGTTTTTGTACCAGTGTCCCATACACCACCATCATTAGACTACAGTTAAATCATACCATTATAATAATAAATTTCAGGTGTTGGTACAGTGTCTTATTATGCCACCAATGTACATGACACTTTACAGAGTACTGTAGACTGAACAAAGGGTCTCTCTTTGCCAAATAATGTGAATTTTGGCATCAAAAGCCATTTTTATTTGTAGACTTGCTGCTCCTCACAATGCATACAAAATACACATAAAGTATATGGTTTCAGTGTATTACACGTGTTCATCTGTATATGAGGTCTCATAGTAGTTTACAGGTTTAAGAATTACTGATGCAGCATGGGATAAATGCATGCAGAAGTGATAACACCACAAAAAATATATACCAGTACATATTCAGGCATGTCAGAAGCCAAGTCACAGTTTCTCTGTTACTGTAGGTTTTGTGCTTAACAATTGCTAGAATCTTTTATGTTCTCTAGAAATAGAGGCAATTAAATAGAATGCATTTTCAACGTTTTAGTCTGAAAATGCAGTACTTTTCTTAGCTCAAAAGCTTGACCTTCCTGATGATAATATCTCTATTCATGCAATGTAGTGGTAGTAAAAACATACTAATTATATCTGCTCCCCTCCCTCTTTCTGAAGATCTTCTATAAACAAGATTCTACATATGTTACGGGTAGAATGCCAGTTTGTAATAAATCTTGGATACATGGATATTTGGTAGTCAGCAAAAAAAAATCTAATCTATCTAACATCCTGTCCAAAGTTCTGGCGATTATCATAGACAAGGCAAAGTGGTCCACAAGAAGAACAAAGGCTTTGTTCCCTCCTTTCTCTTTTTATTAATAGGAGAGAGTTCTCCTTTTGGAAAGGAAATTGGCACACTTTAAAAAGCTGGTTAAAATATATCTAAAGAGGGTCATGAAAATCCCACACTCCCAGTACTGATAAATAATTAAAAATGAGTAGTGGACTCTAGTGGAAGCTTGCCCAAGTAGAAAACTTAAATTGTTTTCTAAGTTTCCACAAAAGGATTAAAGGCTTATCTGAGATTTTTACTAAGTGTTCTGGATTTTACAAACCTTTACCAGTAGACTTTTATGGGCTGAAATATGATTTCTAAGGGAGATGACCTAGAAGTCTAATGAATTTCATAAGCTGGCCTCAGTTCTAACTAGTTAATTGTAATTGGGAATAGAAGCTGAATTCTTTAGCAGTCGGCACTTTAAGATCCCAATTTTTGGCATATTAAGTTAAAAGACATGATTTGGGAGGACAAGGTAGGATATCAATCATTAAAATGGTTATTATTTGAAACACTGTTTCATGCCATCAGTTCTCTCCTTACCTACCTAGCAAGGTAAAATAATATGGTTATGTACCAGCCTAATTTTCAGTTTGGATTCAGCAGTTTGTAAAACAGAAAGCCTCCATTCAGTGTATTAGTGGGTTCTCCAATTCAATTCATCCATTCGAGTCCACTTCATTTTCTCTACCTCCTCTCCCCAGACCCCACTTCACTAGCAGGAATTCAAACAATGGGTATACCTTCATACCCCCTTTATAAAGGTAGATGAAATGTGAGGGCACGGTAGCCCCTCCAGAGTGGATAAATTACAAATAAATCCCGGAGTTTCATTGCTGATTAAATACCTTAAAGGATCACTCTCTAATTAATATATATATAAAGAAAGAACTGTATGAAATTTGCAAGAAATAGCATCCCTTTTGGGGATATTATTCCTGCCAAATTTCAGAAGGATAGCTGCAGTGGCTTTCCTGAAAGGGCAAGGTTCATCAGTCTGAAAATTGCAGGCATAAGGAAAGGTAAGAAATGTGCCAGATTTCAGGCAAAGAAATTCAGGATCATTTGTGCTAGGTACTTACAAGCTTTATGTGTTAGTCACAGCAGGGGTGGGGAATTTTTTTCAGCCCAAGGGCCACATTCCGTTTTGGGCAATCTTCTGGGGGCCACCTGTTAGAGATGGAGGCAAAAGTAGAGCAATTGATGTGATGTGCTATTATAGCAGTCTTCAGATATCTCGTTCCCTACTTTTCCAGAGGGCAAAACAAGAACCAATGGTGGAAACTGCAGAAAAGCAGATTTCAGATAAACATTAGGACAGGGGTAGTTAATCTGTGGCCCTCCAGATGGTGTAGGATTCCAGTTTCCATCATACCCAGCCAGCATTTCCAATAGTTGGGAATTGCAGTCCAACAACATCTGAAAGGCCAGCCATCCCTGCACTAGGATAAACTTTCCCAAGGTAGAAATTGTTCAACAATGGAACTGACTACCTAGGGAGAAGTGCTCTCCTTTGCTGGAAGTATTTAAGTTAAAAGGACAGCTGTCTGTCAGCAATATCTGTCAACTATACTGTGGTTGCATCACTGCAGACTGTGCATTTAGCAGAGAATTTGGTTTAAAAACCTTCAAGCTTCCTTCTAACTCTTATTTTTTTGCTCCCTGGAATACCTATGATGCTGTATCTGCTCTCCTTTTAAAATGTTTAAGCTTTTAATATATTTACATTTTATCATTAAAAACAATGAAACAGGAAAACAGGATATAATATTTTAAAACAAAGAATAAAGAAGAGCAGCCATTTGTCGTCAAAGCTCTAAACTTAGGGCTGTTTCATACCTACGTGTATATACGCCTATAGCACGAAACGCATAGAGAATTTGCTAAGAATACAAGATTTTAAAGCGCAACAATACAATGTGTGGAAAAGGCGTTTCAAATTCTTTCCACCCACCTGCAGGAAATTGCAAATTAACTTGCGTTGTTCTAACTCAACCTGTAAACTGTTGGAAGCTTTTCTGGTGCCACCACCAGCCTAACCTGATAAGGAGGGCAATGCTTTCCTTGCCCAGTTCCCAGACATTTGGAGGGGAAGAAAAACAAACATTATTCAGTTGGATAAAGTCCAACTTCAAGACCTCTCGCGAGAAGAAATAATCAGCCGTCCCCTCCAATCTACAGTCTCTGCAGTGTGTGCCTGTTTCCCTGGAGACCGGCGTCGCTTAGCAAGATTTGTGCTGAAAACGCGCGCGGTCGATTTCCCGGGTAAAGTTCTGATCGAACGTTGGAAGCCGCGCAGCTCAGGGCTGGCGCGTGGCGGCCCCGGGGGAGCATGAGAAGCAGCAGCTCCCGCGGGGGCTCTGCCTCAGCCAGGCTCATCGATGTGACCAGCAACGCGCCGTTGCTGCTGCCACCTGCCTCGGCGGCAGCCTCGCTAGAAGCGGAGGTATGGACCCCCAGCTCCATTCCTGAGCTACTGGTGCGCGGCTCCGGGCAGGCCCCGTTCTCTCAAATATAATATCCAGAGCAGGCACCCCAAACTCGGCCCTCCAGCTGGTTCGGGACTACAACTCCCATCACCCCTAGCTAACAGGACCAGTGGTCAGGGATGATGGGAGTTGTAGTCCCAAAACAGCTGGAGGGCCGAGTTTGGGGGTGCCTGATCCAGAGGCAAGGTTTTCTCTTGGTATCAAAAGAGAAATCCTATTAATACAATCCCTCGGCACATGTTGACTATTTACATGTGTTTACAACGCCGGTAAAGGTAAAGGTACCCCTGCCCGTACGGGCCAGTCTTGCCAGACTCTAGGGTTGTGCGCTCATCTCACTCTAGAGGTCGGGAGCCAGCGCTGTCCGCAGACACTTCCGAGTCACGTGGCCAGCGTGACGAAGCTGCTCTGGTGAGCCAGCGCTGCACACGGAACGCCATTTACCTTCCCGCTGGTAAGCGGTCCCTATTTATCTACTTGCACCCAGAGGTGATTTCGAACTGCTAGGTTGGCAGGCACTGGGACCGAACGACGGGAGCGCACCCCGCCGCGGGGATTCGAACCGCCGACCATGCGATCGGCAAGTCCTAGGCGCTGAGGTTTTACCCACAGCGCCACCCGCGTCCCTACAACGCCGGTAGTGATGTGTGGTTGCCAGCACCTGCCCTTTTCCTAAATTCAACAGGTGAAACTTTCCTCATCGCTGAATCTCCGTGGGAGGAAAAGTGGCACCTCCTGAATTTTACTCAGTGCACAGCTGTTATAGGCATAGCAGCATCGCTAAGAAACAAGACAGACAGAAAAGGTTTCGTCTCCTATCTTGGTACAGTACAAGTTGGGATGTGCTGTAGTTCCCTCTGTGTCGCTGCAGTAGCTCTAATGTGCCCCCTAGCTTGCACTTTGTTTTCCAGTTCCGTTTTTAGACCCTTTATTGATGTCATGGCTGAAGTCCTGTTTTAACTCTGGCCCAGTCTTCAGTGCTGCAAGCCTCTGGTTATGGTGTTTGTCATGTGCCTTGACTATAACTACGCAGGTGACAGTATTCAACCAAGTTACAGTGATAAAAAGTGGTCCGCACAGTTAGGCACCAGCTCCCATCAGGTACAACTAGTGTGGCCAGTGTTCAGGGATGATAGAAGTTGTAGTGAAGCCACATCTTGAAGGTCACAGGTTCCTGATCCCTATATGGACCAACCTTGAAGGTCCTGCTTCAGCTGCTCCTGGCTGAACAGGCAGCAACTGGAGCAGGGCCTTTGCCGTATCAGAGAACATGTCATCCCCCCATCCCATGAATTTTGCTTGGTGCCTACACTGTCATTTAGATATAGAAAGCCATTTTAAGTTCCTGGGACAAATGCTGGTTGGGGTTTTTGCCGTTGTTTTTAAGGTCTGTTGTTAAATTGTCAACTATTTTCATTATATGATCTTTCTAAAAAAGATGATAAGCTACCTTAAGCATTATCACCAGGAACGTGATAAAAATAAAACATTTAAAGCATTCTTAATGCGCACAAATGCACACTGGAGTTGCAGTTGTTCAACATTGAGAACCTACTGCTGAGTCTTTACAAGTTAGAGACCAGAGCCAAATTGGGATACTCAGATGAAGGGTGGTATATAAATATAATAAATAAAAGATAAATACAAACTGCTCACGAATAATAAGGAACAGACTAGAGTGGTACCTCGGGTTACATATGCTTCAGGTTACAGACTCTGCTAACCCAGAAATAGTACCTCAGGTTAAGAACTTTGCTTCAGGATGAGAACAGAAATCGCACGGCAGTGGCATGGCAACAGCGGAAGGCCCCATTAGCTAAAGAGGTACCTCAGGTTAAGAACAGTTTCAGGTTAAGAACGGACATCCAGAACAAATTAAGTTCTAACCCAAGGTACCATTGTATAATTTTATGCTGTATGTTGTAATGCTTGTTTGGTAAATTACTATATAGGAGAATTCTATATCTTTTTATTTCTCATCAGTATCAAATTGCAAGCATCCTTTAAAAAAAAAATAAAAAAAGTGGTTGCCTAGGATTCTGGGCAAAGGTCTTTCCCAAACTTGCCGCTTGAGACCTGTGACCGAAGATGCCAGATGTCTTTCGGTTTTTTTAGAGCAAAACGTGTTCTACAGAAATTCAGAGAGTTAGGCTAAGTACACACTATACAAATAAGCATCTCCCAAGAATCCTGAGTACTGCTGTTTGTTAAGGGTCCTACGGATTGTAGATCTATGAGGGGTAAACTATAGCTCCCAGGATTCTTTGGGGAGATGTGCTTTAAGTATATGGTGTGTACACAGCCTTAGTTAACATGTTATATTGGACTCAATAATGTGGGCAATGTAACATGGTTTTGTTTGTAAACTATGAATACAGCTGCTGTAAAGATCTCTTACCACATCCACGCCATCATATAAAGCACTGTTACCACTTTAACCGTCATGGCTTCCTCCAAAGAATGCTGGGAACTGTAGTTTGTTCAAGATGCTGATTGCTGTTAGGAGACCCCTAGTTCCCTATCCCAAAGTGGTTTAACAGTCAATCTTCATGCCTGTGGAACTCTGGGAATTGTAGCTTCATGAAGGAGTTACTCTGTGTATGGTCTCTGTTTTACTAGTTTACATATTATGTCACTGATGTGAATGGGTGACTGAATGTTGTCTTAGTCTTCCGTTTGTGTTCCTCTCTTGTTGGAAGAAACTCACACATCATCAACTTGTCTGACCACTCAGTACCTGTTCAGTATAACTTGCTTCATTTGTATTTTTCTTGGACAAGAAAGCTTACTACTAGTAAAAGTTTTGGAAGCAGCAAAAGGGAAGGCCCTCCCTAAAAAGAATTGCTCTGTGTCAGTTCTCAAGGTCTGGTAGCAGATCAATCCATTTCATTTGCTGTTTCATTTCATAGAGCACAGCTGCAGTGTGCCTTGTATGGTATAAAGCACTAAAGATTATTGTTTCAATTATACTTAGGTACAGCTTGGTTATTAAAGCTTATCTTTCCTAATTCAAGGACTAAACTGTTTCTTGTAAAATGCTGCAAGAGGGAGTATTTATCCAAGGTTTTCCCCTTTTCAGTTCTTTATCTTTCATCCAACTCAAGGCTTTGATCTAAAGTTCAGAGAAACCCAGGAAGATTGTTGCTCAAGTTTCTCATAGGACCTTTCCAGATGATGGGGCAAAAGACTAAGATTTCATGTGTAGCATTTTATTTGCACTACGCTTATACTGCATATAGTTAGAACACCTGTAATGTAATACCCAGTCTCCACATAACATATGGAGACAAGTCACTTTGTGGTTTTCATATGTTCACTTTAACTTATGCTAACCTTTTTCTCTAGAGTCCATAATAATAGTGTATACTGCAAACTCATTGATATTTATAATTAAAATTAGAACTGCAATTGCATCCTCTAAAAAGAAATATCCCACATCATCCAACCACCTTAGGGACTGCACTCCACATATTTGTAGGGTATACTCCTTAGCCTTTTCTTCTCCTGAAGGGGTCCCACAAAGCACTGGGTACTTTTGTAATAACATATTCTCAGTGCACATGTAATGCAAGCCCAGGAACAAAGTGGAAGCATAATCTTGGAATATGGAAGTAGGAGAGTGAAATACCTAAAATGGAAGAGAGTCATGGAAGTGGATTGTTCTGTTTGTTTGTTTGTCCGTCTACTCACCTACAGGATTTATAGCTCTCTCTTCATTGATACTAAAACCATGATGGGATACAACATAAATATGAGTTTGTGTGAATGTAACCACATCAGATTTCCATGGGGAAATTCCTTGTTTGAAAGCACCCTTCATGTCAGGATTCTGGATTGACATTCGGTGTTGTTTTTCTCTATATCCAGATAATTACCAGCAGTCCTGGATTCATAAACATACAACAATTGCAAAATTGAGCATATTGATTTATTGGATCTATTGTTCAGTTACAGCAAAAAAACAAACATCTTTATACATTTTTTATAACAGTAGCAGCCAGACAAAAACAACCAATCCACTTTTTTTTTTGCCAGTGAGCAACTACTTATCTCTGTTCTTTCTTCTTTTTTCAGGCTCCCTTCCTCTACAAAGGCAAGGCCTTTTATAGGATTTGTTATTATTTTATAGTAGATAAATTAAGCTCCTCATCTGCACCTTCTAGTAGCAAGTAACGGTTTCCTATTAAGCCTTTGGCATAACCTCCCCATTGTCAAATTTTAAATTGTTAGCTCTTCAGGACAGGGACCTGTTTTCTTGTACACTGTTGGCACAACATTCCTTATTTATTACATTTTAAACCTACTTTTCATCTAAGGAGCTCAAGGTGACATTTATGGTTCTCCCCTGTCTTATTTAATCTCAACAATAACCCTATGAGGTAGCTTAGGCTGAGAAACAGTGGCTGGCCCAAGCTCATCCAATGATCTACATAGCTGAATGGGAATTTGAACCCTGGCCTCCCAGTCCCCGGACCAGCACTCTAACCACTACCCCACACTGATTCAATACTGATTATATTCTAAAATCACTAATTATATTCTAAATCCTAAGGGTGTCTTTGTGTGGTTGGCTCCTAGGCTGATGTGATTTTGTAAAGTGTACAAACAATCAACGTAAAATAACTCTGTGAGCACCTTATTTTTAGGCATATATGTTTGCTGCATGGAAAGCCCTTGTGTTTAGAAGGTGACATGTAACTTGCATGCAGATCACGTGTGTTTCTTTTGTTGCAGTCAATTGTAGCTACTTAACTTAAAATATATGGCATGAAATGTGTGAATGTCATACATTTTTATTTATTTATTTATTTAACAGAATGTATTTATCAGTTAATTGTCAAAAACTTATATCCGTTTACATATGAGGTATCTATGGTACATGCAGAGCAGGCTACTTCCTCTCTTAATGGACATTATTTTTCTGTAGGAAAGTGGCTAACCTATTGGGACAGGGGTGGGATCCAGGACAAGTGTAACCATCTGCTCACCATTTGGTGCGGTTTTACTTGCATTTATTACCTGTCCATTTCATAAAACTCTTCTCTTCTGTGGGTTGCTTTTGGGATATGCAAGTATAAAACTGGTCAACCTGAAGGTTACTGGTCATCAGTAAGGTAATATTTCCTTTGATGACCCAATTGATCTGTTAGGTTCTGAAACTCTCCATAAAAAACCACTGAGCTTTTGCTGCCAGAAAAGCAATTTGCAAACTCTGTGTATGATGAAAGCAATTTTGCTTGTGGTCATAAATCTGTGCTTTGTAACTTTTGGAATTTCAAAGACACAGCAGGCATCCAAGCAAGACTCTTCTTTTGTTTGCATTTCAGCTGCTTATCATCCAGATTTCGGTAAAAAATAAATCACAGAAATATTTTCTTTTTAAAACTTATTTTTATTCTGTATTTCTTTCCCTATCCCCGATTGAACTTTAATTTTCCCATCCCTTCTCTCTCTCTCTCTCTCTCTCTCTCTCTCAATGTTTTTGGTGTGGAGTAATGTGTCTATGAATAACATGTAGGCAAAGCTGTATGCTTTATTTTAAACAGATTGCCAGTAAAGCGTAATCCCAAGAAGATGGAGACACTATTAGAGTCCAAAATAAATGAATATATCTGATTTATAGATCCAACCCAGCAGAACATGTCAAGGTCTGTTTTTCCTTACACATAGACTAAAGGGAAACAGAAATATCCAAAAATCACATATCACATTTAAGATGATTATATAAGGTTGACGCGATGGTTGTTGCAAAATGGGGAAAGCTGGTGGGAGTGTTCTCAGCCACATGTTGCAGGGATGCTACCTAGATCTTGTGAGGACAGTTAGTATAATAGATTGGGAGGCATGCTCTGCTTTTGCCTTTGCAACTTTTAAACCACCTATATATGCTAGGCTCCATAAATATCCTGGGTTTGCTGCCTGACTGGAACTGCAAACACAGGAGATGGTTGAGCACCTGGCATGGTGGATGGGATGTGTTAGGCTCTGTAGTTCCGAAGCTATTCTGACACATAGTCTAGGCACATGGATCAGTTCGGAGTGGTTCTCGTCTCTCAGCCGCTTTTGCTACAGCATTTCATATGGAAGTAGAGCAGAGGAAACCACTACCTCATTACTTTACCTGGTTTTTGATGCCCAGTCATCCAGCAGTTTAGAACAGAAATGAGCAAAATGTATTTGCTTTGTGCATTTCCCCCAGCTTTATTTTATGCAGCCTGTTTCTTGGATCTCAGTGGATTTACGATTGCTAAAATATTCTCTGATTACAGTAACCTTTTAATTGTATATGCTTTAGTGACCATCTGTGCAGAAATTCAACAAACAGGCCAACACTGCACGTTTGGGAAAAACTCATTTGTTGGTGAAATAATACAACCTACAAATAACAACTAAAACAGCAGGAGCTGCTTTAAACAAACAAACAAACAAACAAACAAACAAACAAACAAACAAACAAAGTAATGTATAAAAATTTGCCAAGCACCAGAAACAATTTAGGTGCTGTACAATTTCTTAATAAACAGCTTTTAAAGGCCTAGGAGCCTTGCTAAACATAATCTAACAGCCATTACCCCCCCCATCCCATCCAGTACTGTTTGTTGTGTTTTATAAATGCAACAAAATACAACTCACATGCCAGGTGTACCTAGTAGGTAATAAAGACAGGACCTTTTCAGTGATGGCCCCTAATCCCTGGAACTCAGTCACATTAGCTCTGGCCTTCAGAAAGGATTTGAATGGTTCAACTGAGATGATTTTCTTAAGTTTACTGCTGGCTTTTAGACTATGTTATTTGACCTTGTGCTAGTTGGAGAGTATACAATAATGGGGGAAAGCAGTGATTATGGCGTAAAAACCTCTCAGATGAGGTGCTTAAAGAAATAATCAACAATATTTAAGCCATAACAATATGAAACATGAACCCCTTCCCGGGTCTGTGAGCATCATACCATTTGAGTACAGAACATCCTTGTAAATAAGCCCACAAAAATTCCTAGCCTGCACCTTATTTTGTCAACCTAAGAGACTCATAATTTCCATGTTGTCTGGAAAAGACTGAAAGCCTTCTCTTCTGGACTGGAACCAGAATGAAAATGAGGCTTGTTTCTTCCATGCAAGCTAGCAGCAGAGAAAGGGGGTTCCCTTTGTGTGTGGTCATCACAGAAACCAAAATGTTGCAAGGAGTAGCGGAAAGAAGGGAGGAAGAACAGAACAATCTGTCCCTCTTCTGCCATCCCACTCATTTGCCAGCACAGAATTCCTTGTTGCCTACAACAAGTGGACAAATTGCAGAAAAGAAGCCTGAAATAAAAGCACTGGAAGGTTTAGGTTTTTATTTTTCATTCAGTCCAGAGTGTAGACAAATTGAAGCCAAGATACAAGGTGTGTTCAGGCAAACACTGTATCTGTGGGTATTTGGGGAGGTGGGGGCAGAGGCAGGCAGGCAGGCATGCTCCATCCCCATGAATATCACCAAGTTAGCTGTTCCCAGCCTTCACTGTATTGAGCAGGGAATGTTTACATGGGGCTTCTACTCACATTCTCTTGAACGCAAGTAAAGCCTTCTGAATGGTTAGCTGAAATTAGTTTAGATGCCTTTGTCTGATTATTTATACACATAAAGATTAACTCCAGCCTTCCTTAAACCTCAAATCATAGTTGTACTGTTTATCTTTTCTTCATAGCGTTAAATACAATTCTACTCCAAAAACACATTAGGTTTAATTTTATTCAAATAAACAATGCAACAGTTACCCAGATGTCATGTTAGAAGCATATTTGGAAGGCACGTATTTGATTGTTCTCACTTTCACAAATCCTTGCTTTTATTTAAGATAATTGGGCTTTGGGGGATAACTGTTGCCAGCTGTTCTCAGACTATGGAAACAACATTCAGGATTCTTGTACAGCAAGAGAAATGTACAAAACTACAAAATACCACCAACATCCTGAGTACTGTGTCAGCCAAAAAAAAATAAAATTCCAAACATGTATTCATTTAAAAACTATATTCTACTTTTCCACTTTAATAGAATGTCTACTTTGACCCATGAGGCTGTTTTGACTTAGCCACACACACTTGCCACACACACTGCACACCTGATGTCATATATGGCATCACCCATTAGGGCAGACAAAGTTGTGGCTGGATCATGGGGTTGCAGGCACTTCTTATCAGCTGATTGGCAATACCTGGAAAGCCTGGGTCAGTGTGGTGTAGTGGGCCAGTGTGTAGAGAGCCAGTGTGGTGTAGTGGTTAAGAGCAGTAGTCTCGTAATTTGGTGAACCGGGTTCGATTCCCCGCTCCACATGCAGCTGCTGGGCGACCTTGGGCTAGTCACACTTCTTTGAAGTCTCTCAGCCTCACTCACCTCACAGAGTGCTTGTTGTGGGGGAGGAAGGGAAAAGAGACTGCTAGCTGCTTTGAGACTCCTTCGGGTAGTGATAAAGCGGGATATCAAATCCAAACTACTTCTTCTTCTTCTTCTTCTTCTTCTTCTTCTTCTTCTTCTTCTGGGTCACAGCAATTTGCAAGCACCAATTTGCAAGCTGAGTATCCCAATGATCAATAGCCATTATATAGAACAGAGGCCTTTCAACACCACTTCCTGGGTCTATCCCTCCAGAAACCATCATAGCCATCATAATACTTTAGCTGCAAATTCTACTCTGGCAAGGCAATCCAGAATGGCTGATGGCATCGAAAGTCCCTGAGAGGCCC
This sequence comes from Podarcis erhardii, assembly GCF_964252035.2. Taxonomy (NCBI): domain Eukaryota; kingdom Metazoa; phylum Chordata; class Lepidosauria; order Squamata; family Lacertidae; genus Podarcis; species Podarcis erhardii. The sequence continues at coordinate 67,201,001 of NC_138507.1, forward strand.
AAGAAAATTAACACGGCAGCACTCCCCCCAGTTGATTTTCTTGCCCAGGTCATGCACCAGATTGGAATGGATCCAGTAATCAGTGTCACCTCAAGCTGTCTTTAAAATTGGTCCTTTGCAATCCTAAGTGAAGCAATGACAGAAAAAAAAAGAAAACAAGGAGTTCTTATTCTTTGCCTTTGACCCTGACTATACCATTTTCACTAGGGAGCTCATAATTATTTTCTGTCGGATGTTCCTGTTACTCGAGAGCAGCTGTGCCACTATCGGAATGCAGCAGAAACAGCTCGTAGTGAGTTAGCAGCACTCCTGGTGAAGTATGAATGTTCCCAGGCAGAGGTAAGTTTGGAACTGACATGAAAATGTTTCTTAACCTTTTTGTATCACAAATGTTTCTTGACCCACAGAAAACATCCAGTGAGCTACACTTACCAGATGGTACATGCTGATAAATGCCTCATTTTACAGGTATCCTGGTCATGGTTAGAATATTTGGCTTGTGCCCAGAGGTTTGTCTCCTCTGAAGTCTCCAAACTTTCTTTTAGGCCTTAGACTACAAACCAGAAGTTTCACTGATTTCAGTAAGAATGACTGATATTGGACCTTAGTCTTGTTTCCCCTTGGCTTAGCCATCCAGGTCCCATAGCCCACATACTACTTAAATCTTATTGAAGTGAATCAAATGCGAGCAAGATGGCAGAGGAACAGCTGAAGGTGCTTTATACTGTGTCAAAGCATTGGTCCAACTAGCTCAGTATTGTCTACCCTGACTGGCAGCTGCTCTCTGAGCTTTCAGACAAAGGGCATTCCCAGTTTTAAAATGGTTTATTCTGGTTAATAAGACTTTGTATTGGCCATGCCTAACTAACCATTCACAGCACGCAAACTGCAGGCTTCAGGAAGTTGTTCACAGGCAAGAAGCATGAGTGCCATGACATCACTGTGCATGAATAAGCACATGTACAGTGTTTGCTATATTCACGGCGGTATTCTTCTACAATTGCATGGCCTAAGCACTGAAATTGGCATTTCTCATCCTCTAATTTTCAGATTTCAGGCTGGTTTTCTAGTTTTAAGGTTGTGAAGGTAGTGGAAGCGACTTTCAAGTGATCATGTGTGGACTGGACCTTCTAAGGACATTTTTTAGGACTGGGCTGCTACCATTAAGTAGAGTGAGGCAATCACCTTAGGTGGCAGATGATGTGGGCAGCAGCAGTATCCCTGCCCAAGCTGGTCCCAAGTCCCTTGGCCATTCCCCTCTGTTGGAGATTATAACTATGTGTGCCAGAGGCTTATCGTACATTCCCTAATGTAGCCTGCTGCCCTCAAGTGCAGTGGAGAACACAATCCCATTGCCAGTGTTGACTCAGCTGCAATTCCAGTCAACTTCTGTCCATGAAATGAGGGTGGCAGTGTGAATCTTCTCCAATACATGGGTAAGCAGTATAATTTGCTTCATCTGTAGGTCAATCTGATGCGTTTCTCCATCAAATTGTAAATGTAGGTCACACATGACAAAATAAGAAAATAACCTGCAGACTTTTTTGCTTTTTTCATATTTTCTGTTTTTAATTAATGGACAGTCCATTAATTACATGTAAGAGAATGTGCTTTAATGCATAAACTTTAACATTGTGGCAAAATCCAGCACATTCAATAGTTGGTTCCTTTGTCTTGTTCTTTTATTATGGGTGTAGGTTTTTGCTTTAAGAGGTATAGTTTACTAGTCTTTTGAATTTAATCAATCAATCAATCAATCAATCACTTAATTACTTTACTGCCCTTCATCCAAATATCACAGGGCTGTTTACAACATGAAAACACAAAACACATTACATAGTTGCAAAAAGTGAATACATTTGTTGTTGCCAGATCCATTTAATTAACTTTTGAGTGAAAAGTGATTTTCTTTCCTTATTGCATCTTGTTAGCATGTTAAGTATAGTTCCCACGATTTTGAAGTGCAAATGTCACACTTCAGCATATGGTGAACCTGAAGCTTCTCAAGCACCTGTTTCCATAAATTCTGTTAATTCTGTAAATAGCAGTTCCATTATATTTATTGTGCAGATTAAAGTTTAACTGTAAATGCTTCAGTGGTTCCCTTTATTCCTGTTTAATAATCTGGTTTAAAACCCTCATCCTGAACATGTTTCAACAGATATTTGCAAAATAAAGCAGCATTGACTTTATATTCAGTCAAGCACTTTGGTTCAACTAGTTTGGTGAGAGAGCCACTTTGAGAAGGTCCTATGACTGTGAGTGGAAGGCAAACTCCCCGCAAAACCTTCCCCAAGTAGCTAATTTTATTTCTGCAACTCACACTTTGACTCCCTCTTCCCCTGTGAGTTTTTAACTGGGAAATTGAGAATTGTTCTTTAAGGACTCAAATTGCTGTTCCGTAACCATATCTTAGCTTGAATAACTCATTTTTGATGTGATTTTTTTAAAAAAATAAAAATCATTGCTCAGATAATACAGAAAAAGTAATAAGTCAATGAGGCAGGATGGCTTCCATTTATGAGTTCCATGTGAAATAAGAATAACAACCTTTGCTAAAATCATCTTCCTTTGTCAGAAGTTTGGGAAGTGGCAAGCGTCATAGTAATTTCAAAGAAAGATTTAAATACTGAAAGAAGGACACCCCCCCCCAAAAAAAGTGTGAGGGGAGGCAGAGCCTCACATTGATACTCAGGCATGGAAGATTTATTATGTTGTGTTGCTTGCCCAGAAGCGTTTTTAGGGGCAAGAAGGTGCTATAAAACTAATCTGTAGTAGTAGTTCATTTGGGACATGTTTTGCAAAGAAAATGTTTTTGAAGAAACTTGGTCTACTTAACATGCCCTGATTGATATAATGGGGTAAAATATTTATTCCATATGGTACTTTCAAACCAATCCTATGCACATTTACTAAGAAGTGAAAGGCACAGATTTCAGTAGACCTTGCTCTCAAATTCATGTGCATAGGGTTGTATCAGGCTTGTTCTTTTCACGCACAGTCCACCCTGCTGGTTAAATTTAATACACTGATGCAAGAAATTAAAACAAATTTAAGTGAATAGGCAAATTTAAAACTGTCCTGGGAAGGAAGAAATTCAGTAATTAACATAATAACTTAATAACAAGTAATTAACTTATGCCCCCCTCTCCTGATACTTGAAAATGGTTAAAATATGCACTGGGTCATATTGAGATTTCCCTTGCATGCCTGCATTTCACGATCCATTTCTGTTTATAGCTTCAAGATCTTAAATCCAAAATAGCCTCTAAAGAAGTATCTGTTCAGGAACTGAAGGCTGACGTTGAAAGCTATAAGGAGAACGATGCTAGGCAATCTTCTCTACTCCTCTCCATGCAAAGCAGACTCCAGGAGATTGAGAAGGAATCTGGAACAATTGCCTTTTCTAAAAAACAAACAGACCTGAAAGCACAGGCCATTCTCCAGGAGAATTTGGAACTGAAAGAGAAAACCAGTGAACTGGAAAGTAAAGTCAGGTAAGGACATCAAACAAACTGACATCTTAACCTAAAATAATTGCCCTAGAGCAGCCTTTCCCAACCTGCTACTCTCCAGATGTTTTGGACCACACTTTGCTGGCTGGAGCCTGGTGGAAGTTATATTGGAAAACATTTGGAGGGCACAAAGTTGGGGAAGCACATGTATTTTCCACTGACATTTTTTAGGTTCTGTGGTCAGTTGGAGAGCTTGTATGTAAGAGCTAATAGGATTAATAACACTAGCTTTTTGGGTAATTGTTTTAGGAGACTATCATGGGGACTTCATCAAAAACCTTACTGAAATCAAGATATGCTACATCCACAGCATTCCCCTGATATATGAAGCTTGTAACTAGATCTTAGTAGCTTGTTGCTTTTATCCTGTTTCTTTGGTGATAGTGCCTAGAGATAGGGAGGTATGATGTAAAAACCTTTGTAAATGCACTATGGAGTTTGACCTAGACTCCTATTGAGTATAGTTTGTGACCTGATTTCTGATGGAGGCCAGATGTTTTAGAACTGGAATTTTGATTTGGTTCAGTTTAATTACATTTACATCCCACCTTTCCTGCAAGTTGTTCAGGGTGACATCCGTGAAGCCTCCCTGAAGAGAGCATTCCACAAGCAGGGAGCCACTACAGAAAAGGCCCGTTCTCGTGTTGCCACCTTTCAGGCCTCTTATGGAGTGGGCACATAAAGAAGGGCCTTAGGTGATTAACACAGGGTGCAGGTTAGTTCCTTTGGAGAGAGGAGGTCCTTGAGGTCCTGAGCTGTTTAAGGCTTTATTGGTCAAAGCCAGAAACTAACGAGCAGCCAGTGCAGTTGGGCCAGGATCAGTGCAGTATGCTCAAACTGTCTTGTCCCAGAGAGCAGCCTGGCTGCTGAATTCTGCACCAGCTGAAGTTTCCACTCTGTTGATGTAAAAATGTTCTTTGTTTTGTGTCCATCATATAATCTGTTTTTTTATATATCTTTTTAGAACCTATTTGAATGAGTCCGAAGAGAGCAAGACCCAAGCCTCTAAGGCCAGCAGGGTGCATAATGAATTCATCACACACCTTTGTAATTTTTTTGACATGAGCATAATAGAGAAAGAAGAGCCGCAGGAAATGCTGCTCTCAAAGGTTTGTGTTTTATATAATAATTTGAGACAAAGCCATATTTATATGTATATCACATCAAACCCAGAGTTCCCATTTTTTACCATGTCATGTGCAGTTGATTGAAGAGTCTAATGAGAAAGTGTGACATACATAGCATCGTAGGGGTTTTGAGGAGGAGAAAGTCTGAAACCACAAATATTCAACAATGGATGTGCCAGAGCAGGAAAGCATAATTTGCCAGAAAGGACATGGTTCTGAAAAAAATGCAGGCATGGATACAGATTCATATTGGAAGGTCAAGCTCATTTCCTTATCCAGGGCCACAGGCCCAGTTCAGAAAATCCCTTAGAGAATCCCAGTCCTGTTTCAAGAGCCCAGCATTAGGTACAGGCATTCAAAATGGGCAGATTGCTGAAAGGGATATCTGGGAAGGGAGATGCAATCCTTAATGACAATAGCAACCCCTCCTTCCCGCCCACGTTGAGGTTGAGGTTACATCTGGAAAACTAGTGGACACATCAAGAAGAGCTTCTCAATTGTTCCCCTCCATCTACCCATGTTTTACATGCCAGGTTGGCATGTTCTTCTCATATTAAATCACAAATAGCTGCTGTTTTACCCTTTAACTGATCTGACATTTAAAAGCAGCATCTCTGTGATTTGTGGGACCACAGAGTGTTATTGAAACTGAATGACTGACCAGAAGAACCAGCCGTGTCTTCCCCTTACCTGGTGTGTCCACCTTCTGCCAGCATTCTACTATATACCCCTTATTACCCTAACGATAGCTCTTCCTTTTCCCAGGCATTCACAAGGAGCCCAATATAGCCTGCTAAGCACATTTCCAAGGTAATATAATTCTGATAGCCATAGGGACCCCAAACAATCCTGTCCCTCTGAAACAAGCCAGTGGTAAAGGTTTTCCAGTGGTTAATATGTATGGTAATAATGAAAGCAGCAAAAGACCTAAGGCTGGAGCAATGCCGTGGAGCACAATCTAGCATTTTATAGGTGGTTGGCCCTAAGCAGGCTCCTTGCAACGTTTCTTGACATAAGGCAGGTTCTTCCATATTCACCACCACCACACATTTAACCTTCTTTACAGATCGATGCCCAAGAGGTAGAGAAACGGTCAACCTTGAAAAGGGATGTAATTATGGTAGTAAACCCAGTGAGTGGATATAGCATACCTGATTAAAGCAATGCTTCATACTTATCCAGAAATGGTTATTCTTTAGGATGTGTGAGATGTGACCCAGTAATGTGTAAATATCTATGTTGTGAGACCCACGGAATAGCAATAGTGCAGAGCTGTAAGGTTGTTTAGGTTATGGCAGAAAGCATTTGTATTACTTGAAAGAGTGATTGGATCATGGCTTTAGTTTAAAAGAAAGTACCGTATTTTTTGCTCTATAAGACTCACTTTTTCCCTCTTAAAAAGTAAGGGGAAATGTGTGTGCGTCTTATGGAGCGAATGCAGGCTTTGCAGCTATCCCAGAAGCCAGAACAGCAAGAGGGATTGCTGCTTTCACTGCGCAGCGATCCCCCTTGCTGTTCTGGCTTCTGGGATTCAGAATATTTTTTTTATTGTTTTCCTCCTCCAAAAACTATGGTCTCATAGAGCGAAAAATACGGTAATTATAATTTGATACGCAAGAGTATTTAAATGTGCATAAACCAGGGAGGGGGAGGGAAGAGTGTTAAATAACCACTTTTAACTAGCTTCCATGCTTCCAGATCAGTGACATGCATGAGGAAAATAAAGTACTAAAAAGACAGATTGCCACACTCCAAGAGACCATGAATGTTCATGACATGGAGTCAAAAGCAAATAGAGAAACCATCATGAGGCTCGTCTCAGAACTGAGCAAAGAACAGAGGCAGGCAGCATCCTGCTGTCAAGACATGGAAAAGTTAAGTAATGTAAGTCTTTTTCATTTTTCTGTTGTGGGGCATCGAGTCTTTATGCAAAGGCTTACAGTACTTTGAAGAGAGCTAGGTGGTTTGCTTGTCACAAGTTTGGGGATGGAGACAGAAGTATATGTGACAAAATGTTTTCTTAGACAAATTGCCATATAGGGCTTTAACCTTTTGCACTTCGCAATGGTCCCTATCCGAACTTGGAGCCCCATGCCTGATTTCCATGTGGCGAGAAAAAGTCTCATTGATGTGAATGGGAGTTTTTTCCTTAGGAAAGTTGGAATCCTAGAGGGGCTTTAACTCTTTGTTCTTGATCCAAATTCAGATCAGGAACATAGCAGGAGAAAATGAGTTGAAGCTTCCCTACTCTCCATACTTGGGTTCCAATACAGATCAGACCCCCTCACACTGTCCATTTGTTTTAAAAAAACTTTGTACTTAAGGACACAGACATTTCTTTGTTTTTTTTGTTTTTTTTTAAATAATATTTATAAAAGTTTCAAAAAAGTTACATGAATAAAAAAAGAAAAGAAAAAGAAACAAAAAATACAAAATACAAAAAAAGACAATTAAAAACAAGTCAACCTTTCCATATCTTAACTTTCAATTACTTGTTTCCCTGACCTCACACCTCCCTTTTTTGTATTCTAGTTCAATTAGTTATTTCAGCAAATCCTTTCCATTTTTGCTTTATCTTAATAATTTATCTTAATATATTATAACTTTACATTCTCACCTGTTAATAATCCATCTTTAAATACTCCTTTATAACATTACTGCTAAAACCACATAACTTCATTCCAACATCCTTCTAACATTCCTTAATTTTACAATATTTCTGTAGATAGTCTTTAAATTTCTTCCAATCTTCTTCTACCGACTCTTCTCCCTGGTCTCGGATTCTGCCAGTCATTTCCGCCAGCTCCATGTACTCCATCACCTTCATCTGCCATTCTTCCCGGGTGGGTAGCTCTTGTGTCTTCAGACATTTCTTTGTTTTAGCATATACCAACTGCAGATGTCCCTGATTCTTTGCAGCTTCCGTCTTACAGTGAAAGAGCTGCCAGATGACATTTAAAAATTGATAAGTTTCTAAATTCTCCTGCTAAACAAGCAACTGTAATCAGGGGCAGCTGTTACACTGAAGTAAGCACACACACACAAACATATGCACAGGTTCCAGATGGGAATCATTTTCCTGCCTCTGGTCTCCATCTCTGTATGGGTCATTGAGAACTGGGGTACCTCGTTTTGATTTTTTTGATTCAGATACAAAAACCCCAAACTGGTTGACTGCAGCTACAAAGGACAGCTGTAGCAACTGGATTTTAATCCAGAAGCCATTCAAGCAACCGGTTATGTAATGGTAATAAGGTAAGCAAATGTGGTTGTCCACACAAAGTTGTAGTGGTTCTCGGTGCAGGAAGAGTTTAAGAGTTACTGAAACAGATGTTCAGGCAAGCATTAGATATGAGAAGGTGAGCAAAGAGAAAAGATCATGAGTCACTCAGCTGATCTGGCTTAAATTAAAGGCTGATTTATCTAATAGATCTTAAATGGGTAAATGCTTTTAAAATGCATCATTAAATGAGTTAATGCTTTTTTAAAAGGAACAATAAACATGTCACATGAATCTTGTTGAAAACATTTCAGGAGTACATCAAAATATAAAGTTAAACTTATGTTTTGTCTGAAAACTTTAATGGTAAACAATGGAACTCAGTCAGGTTTAACTTGTATAACAACAAGACCTTTGTGGGATATTGGCTTTCCAGAAAACATAGATTCTGTCAAAAGACACGGCATGCATCAGATCGCATCTCATCTGAACTCAGTACAGTTCCAAAACTTCTATACTGTTGGTGATAGTACTTAGAGGAACAAATATGTTCTTTATTAAGGGATGTGGTCAGTCATACAACTTATTAAATCATGGAACACATTTGATAAATGATTTGGATTGAAGTAAGAACACTGCTTTCGGGATTAGTGGTCATGGAACTTCCCAGATCTCTTGTACAGTTATGTCACTCAATTCAAGCCCTTTAAAAATGTTCAGCATAGATGTCACACATGTTTACAGGAACTGTGGTGCACTTAGGAAATGTTGTAAAGGAAGGAATATGGCCCTTTGGACAGTCTGTTTTGTAAGCATAGACTGCCTGCCAAAACCACAATGGAGAATACGGCAGTGACTTATCTGTCAAATATTAACATTTTGTTTTATTTCATGACATACAGTGGTACAGTGGTGCCCCGCAAGACGAACGCCTCGCAAGACGGAAAACCCGCTAGACGAAAGGGTTTTCCGTTTTGGAGGCGCTTCGCAAAACGAATTTCCCTATGGCCTTGCTTCGCAAGACAAAATGTCTTGCGAGTTCCTGCGGGTTTTCCCCCCCTTTCCCCCCCTTTTCCTAAGCCGCTAAACCGCTTATCAGCTGATCCGCTAAAAGCCACTAAACCGCTAATAGCGCTAATCCACTAAGCTGTCAATGGGCTTGCTTCGCAAGACAAAAAACCGCTATACGAAGAGCCTCACGGAACGGATTAATTTCGTCTTGCGAGGCACCACTGTACCTTGGGTTACATACACTTCAGGTTACATACGCTTCAGGTTACACACTCCGCTAACCCAGAAATAGTGCTTCAGGTTAAGAACTTTGCTTCAGGATAAGAACAGAAATCGGGCTCCGGCGGCGCGGCGGCAGCAGGAAGCCCCATTAGCTAAAGTGGTGCTTCAGGTTAAGAACAGTTTCAGGTTAAGAACGGACCTCCGGAATGAATTAAGTACTTAACCCAAGGTACCACTGTATTGGAAACATGATCAGATCTTAATATATCAGTTGTTTTGAACACTTGCATTCAAGCCACTCACCTATAAGATCCCACCCTTCATCATACGTGATTTTGGGGCAGGTAAGAATAATTTTAAAAAGTATAAAAAAATAAGAAAACCATTAAAACAGTCCAAAGAGCAGCAAAGCCAGTCCTGCCCCCATTCTCTGTTTTTAAAAACTTTATATCATTTTTATTATACATAAATATAAATACAGTCTAAACAAACATGGAAGTGTAATAACATTCCTGGGGAGGCAATATTAAATCTCATGTAGTATATGTGAGATGGAAGAAATGAAGCAGATATATCTCTAAAAGCAAAGTGACCTTTGACGTTACAAAATGGCATTGTTAATATAATTTATGAAATTCCACTAAGTCACATAAAAAGCCTGCATTTGCTCTTTGCCTTACCTTGTATCTCTTAAATTATGTGCTATTTCTTTCCCCCCCAGAAACGGCCATTTCCCATACATTCTTGTATGGAATGTAAGACCCAAATTTTCAATTTTTGAGTGATTGAAAGCTGCACAGCCATTAGCAAAAAGACCAGAAATTATTTAGGTTTGATGTCCACAATTACATCTTCAAATGAAGATAATAATAAGTGTGGTGTAATACAATGGTCCTTTTACACTGTCCCTAATTTCTGTATACACTTTGTCACAAGAATCATTAACCATTTGCTACTCCCACCTAAAGTGGTAGTAATGTAACCTTGCTGTTATAACCTTGCCAGCCCATGGGAGTGAAGTTGGATGAGATTTGTGAGATCTGAGCAGAGGTCCTTTCCCACCTATGATGTGGTATGCTCCCAAATATAAGCCAATCTAGACTTCATAGGTCTAGTGCTCCATATATTCTTCCATTATGTATTATCTATAATACTATTTATAATGTAATAGTCAACATTTCCTTACATAATTCAGGAACAATGCCCTTGCCACTGTATCCTAATTATAGAATAATAGTTTCCATTTGGAAAGCCTTCTGGTAGCATGAATTTTGACACCCACCATCCAAAAAAATAAAATAAATAGTGGGTTGATTGATGTAGATGGAGCCAGCCGGTTCTCAAGTGACATAGTAATGAGGTTAAGGGAGAGCAAACAGTAGACCTTTGGATCTCCCATTTCTTCCAATTTTTTTTTTTTTAATTAATGACTTTTTAAAGAATTGAAACTGGGTGAAACTTGATAATGGAACTTGATTCAACATATCTTCTTCCATCTTCAACTGATATTTTCTTGCCTTCATCATGATAAAGGCTAATTGGTGTGTGTGAAACTCTGTGCAGTATAGATTTAAATAAAGGAGCCCCCACTCCCCTTTATCCGGTTTTGTATACAAGATCATTGTAACAGCTTTGACCAGATGAAGTGTCATTGGTAGAACCTGAAACAAGAATAATAATTTAGGAACAATTTTCATTTGGACAGAGGGTAGATAGCTGCCATTTAGACCATTTGCCAATGTCACTTTTTCTTAGTTTAAATAAGGGACAAAAATTCAAGTTATAAAAAATAATAATTCTGTTTCCTTGGGATTTTTTACCCCAGAGTATCTGAAAACTTTGTCAAAAAGGAACTTGAAGTAATTTATACATCTTCACTTGGTCCTTGGGACATATATTTAAAAAGCAATCTTTTTTTTATACAGAGACCTGTTCCAACCTCAGAGGCAGTACTATCACTCGCCCCTTCCCTTTTACATTGTATTGAATTAATATCTAGTTTCTCTAAAAGCATTTCCAGGGGTCAGTTCACATAACTCTATGGAATCTTCCATAGAAGAGTGTTATAGAAATTTTTATAATAAATAAATACTGCTTGCAAATGTGCTTGTACAAACACTAATTTGCCATTTCACTTCTGGTATAATAGCAAGCCATAGTTTGGCATTCCATCCAAGCCAAACAACCTATGCTTCATGTAAATCACAGTTCACCCACAAAGTAGGATTGTACACCATAGTTTGAACTGAGTTTTCATTCCTGATATTTGACAAAGTATAGCTTTATAGTATTCAAATGGGCCATTGCATGAACGAAAAGAGACATGGTTTGCAGTAACAATAGTTTTCTAGTTTGGAAGTAAAGTCAAGAAGGACCAGAGTGTTTCTACTCTTTCAGGTTCACTGTTAAGCTACTGAATCCTGTGAGCTGTGTACTGTGTGTTTACTGTGCTAAATGCACTTAACTGTGGATAATTAATTCACGTCACAAGCAGAAAAGCTGTGCCACAAACATATGAACATATTGCTTGTTAGGCAAAGGCTGCTATCTGAGTTATAATTAATAACGGGTGCTACAAAAATAGTTAACTGAATTTTGAAATTAGTAAAAGAAAACTTACTTCTTAGCACTGGATAGGCTAGGATTAGAAGGCTGTTCTGAAGTAGGAGATCACATTATAACTTGAAAGTGTGGGTCACTTTTTGAGAATTGGTGAATTTTGCTGTAAGGTGCTTTCCTGTAAAGTAGCACGTATACTTTCTTGCCAGCATGTATATCACTGCATGCAGTAAACATGGATGCTAGGATATCTCTGCTTTCCTTGCGTTTTTGAGCATTATGGATTTTAGCTCTGAAAACCATAAGGTAGTATCCAGCAGAAAACAGAAGGAATTCATCAGCAGAACTGGGGCGGGAGGCAATTTTTGGCAAATTGTTGTTTCCTCTGCAGCCCCCTGTGCCTCCCCTACATCTGCTAGGGGGCACAGGGGTCTGCAGAGAGGAGGGAATAACTGAAAAATTCCTCTTTGCCTGATTGCACTGACACATTCTGCAGCGGATGGAAGCCGTTGGACACTACCCACAAAATGCAGAAGGGTTCCCCATTTTGATTCTTTCTCCTGCAATGGATGTCTGCCTCTCTAGTCTCCCTGAAAACCAGAAAAAGCTTTCTGTTAACTTTCTTCTATAGTTGGGAAACGTTTCCTAATTGTTTGATCTAAATCAGTTTCCCTGTCATTGCTTTTGCTTGTCGCCCCCTCTTAAACCTCCCCACCTCGGTGGTTCTGAGAAACAGTTTTTTGTTGCTTCCTTTCTTGCATCTTTTACAAAACGCTTGAAAATCTTGCTTTTCTCTAGGAGAGACACACCAAGCTCCTTCAGTCCTTCCTCTGGTGGTGTTTCTTTCAGGCTTCTTATCAGCTGTTCTTCTCTTTGAATTCTTTCCTCTCTGGTATACGCTTTGAATCACAATGCCAAGAACTGTCTGCAGTTCTTCATCAAAGAATGAAACGAATGTAATCTGGAATGTTTGTTTTTCTCTCATTAAATGCAGGATGGCTGCTTGTAATCATCCTGCTTTTCTTCAGAGATTTCAAATGAAGCTGTATCCTAACCAATATCATTGTAATTTGACCTTAATTTTGTCCTTCATTGCCCCAATATGAAAGAGTGCACCACAGATTATAACTTTCTTTTCTGTATGAGCTTTACATATAGGGAAAAGTCTCTGTGCCCCACATGCACCAACATGTGTGAGGGACGTGGCTGCTTTCTGGGCCTTGCATATGAATAGCAACATTTTCTGTTACTCACAGGAGTGGTTGGAAGAATCTGTCCATTTGTTTCTCTTTGTTTCTAAACGATGTTGTGCTGCACCTGCGATGAGGAAAGAGTGCATTTGTTGAAATAATATTGCAATCTGAAATTGTTTCCTCAATTTTCTGTAATATCAGTAATTTAATTCTTGGCACTGGATTAGATTCCTCCCCACCAAGATCTTTTAAGAAAAGTAGCAGGAAAATTAAATTAAATGGAAGGATGCCAAAATATACAAAGGCAGATTTTGTTGAATGTGACGTCTCCAATTAGAGTAGGTTTGAGTGGTGACAAGTATGCACTTAACACTTCTCATTCTTCTTATAAAGAATCTATTCTTAGAGTTGGGATAATTAGGGAAATAAACTTGACCCTTCAAATCTAGCATTCCACTTCCCATTTGGCATCCAGAACCAGATAAGTCATAAAAAAAAACAGAACACCCTTTCAACATGCACTCAGCTGGTTGCCTAATTCTTGCACTTTGCATAGAATAAAAGTATTTCCTATTCCCAGTTGTTAATCAGAAGGTGCATTAAACTTGTAGGATTAATAGCCATTGCTGTTTTTATAGATTGCGTCTAATGTAAACAGTTTGTTTCTGTGTCCACAGGCATCTAATGTTTTTATTGCCAAACTCCCAACGCGTTTCATTAAATATCACCAAAATTTTGCTTTGCCAGTATTTTTTCTCTGAGGCAGTGAGTTTTGGAAGCACATTGTATGAATGAGAACCAAGCACTTTGTGCGTGTGTGTGTGTGTGTGTGCGCGGGCGCGGGCGCTTGCTTAAATTTTAGACTCTACCGCAACAGTGCCTCTCCAAACCATCGTCTGTGCACAGAAGGCCATTCTGAGCTGATATGGAGAGTTTGTGATGGGGCAGAGAATCCTCATAAGTATGCAAGAATCTTAAAGGTATTAAAAGTAGGTGTCATCTAGTGATTTATAGGTGGGACTACATCATTTTATGAAATATATACATATTTTCTCATTATTATTATTATTATTATTATTATTATTATGTAATCTAGACTTCTATGAATGGCATAGAGCAGGACAAGCAAGCCCAGGTCCTCATCCCCAAATATTCCCTTCTCCTAGCTTGTGCTGTGCTTTCTTGTCCTATCATGGTTGTTCAAAGGGGAAAGTACGGTGAGCAGTGGACATGGCCCCTCAACTTCATGTTGATTACCCTGAATGCAGAATCTGCAAACTTTGTGCATTAATATAGAAAAGGAAAATTGGGGCTACAATATGATTGCTGTGGCTTTTATTTAGGATCTGAGCAGCACTACGGCAGCTAAGCAGAGCCTCGAGAGGGAGATCAGAACCCTCCAAGAGAGACTGGCTGCAAGTCAAAGGGCTTGGGAAGTCTCGCAGGAGGAAGTGAGCCACCTAAAGAAAGGTTGCCATGAGAAAGAAGAGAACCTGAAAACAAGCATGGAAGAGGTCAGGGCTGAAAAGCGTCTGCACAATGCATTTAAAGAGCAAATCATCACCCTGCTTGGAAGCAGCTGCATTATAGCCAGTCGATCTGAGGAGGACATTGTAGAAAAAATTCGAGAAATGATCCGCATGGAGGAGAGCAAAAAAACAGTATGTGGCTATCTATTGTGATTGCTTGAGATGCTTGATTTTCTGTAGCTTATTTTCTGTGTGAATTGAAACCTTGCACATGTTGGCTGCCTTGTTCTGCATAGACCCTTTGCAAAACAACAAGAAACAAACAAATCTAAGCCTTTCAGTGTTGGAGTTTAAGCACCACAGCATCTGCCTCATCATCCCGGAAAGTAAGCACGGGTACTTTGCAGACAATCCCAGAGCCCCATATCAGAAGCATGTCCAATTAAATCAAAGCTGATCCAATCCTTTCCCTGACCACAGGTCCACAGAGAATGCATTTTTTGGCAGTAGTGCTGCTGCCCTAAACATTTCAATTTGGCCAGCCTGAACATATTTGGCCAGCCTGGGTGTATGGCGCAGAGCCTCCTTTCCCTGACAATAGAGAGCCTTCCTCTTTTCCATTGCAGGGGAGATGATCTAAATACGAACAATCTAACTAGGGAGAGGCAGAGCTGCAAACAGGCACTCATAGTAGTGGCATGGATGGAGGCTGCCTTCAAAAATAATAGTAGTAGAATGAAGAAAAGTCCTCTGGTGGAAAACAATCTATGCACATAAAATTATTTATGTCCTGTGGCCTTTCTGTTGCATGAGAATTTTGATATGTAAACTCATGATGAAAGTATGTGCATGCATGAATCACAGCATTAGATGTTCAGAGCTTTGCCAGATCACAAGGCTTTTGCAGAATATATTAACTCTGTCAGATTTCAAGTTGCAACAGCATATCCCACCAAAATACTCAGTCATTCTGTTTTTTCATCATTATCTTTTTGTTTGATCTCTTAAATTCCCGTTCATTACTGATAAGAATTGGTTCCATAACTGTTGACAAAACTTCCAGAGCCCACTCTTCCCTGTCTTTGAAGACTTCATGTGCGGCATTTTAAATGAAACAGGCAAATTGTGGGCAAAATTTTAAGTCTGACAGGTGAGTTATTAGGAATAAAAATGATCAGTTTCACTTTTTGGAGGCCTGTCCATCTGTATATCTGTGCAAGGCTGCTTTTCATTGTTAAAATTTCGCTGAACTGGAACTCAGTGACTGAGCAGAACTGTGTATATTGATGGTATAATTTCCTTTCATTTCAATTTATTGCTAGTGGGAGATCTCAGAGTGAAATCACAAATCAAGTAATAACAGCAATATTGAATTTTATCAACTTTTGCTCCTCCTGTGACTTATTTTTTAATTTATTATGGATCTCCATATTGATTAATCTTTATAGCTGTCACAGCAGAATCCTACTCCCATTGACTTCAGCCTTGCACTGCAGTGTATACCCACTTACTTGAGAGAAAGAGTCACTGAAATTAATGAAACTTACATCTGAGTAGTATATCATGTGGTGCAGCACCCAAAGTGAATATTTTGCTTATTGTAAGACTTTCAGAGTGGTTTCCAGTTGAAAACGCACTGAGTTAAAATAACTGTATCAGCACCAGTTCTGACTGGTGTTTTATTCAGTCAATCCAGGAAACAACTTAGCTTCCATGTATTTGCACTAAGGGTGGAGAAGCTTTTCGACTCCAGGGGTGCTGTATATTGGGATATCTGTTGGACACTGCATGTCCACAGAGGCCAGGAGTCAAAAATTGGTGTCGTCCACATCTACCGCACCCCTAATACACGCACACACATCCATCAATTCATTCTCTCTCTCTCTCTCTCTCTCTCTCTCTCTCTCTCTCTCTCTGTGTGTGTTTGTGGCTTGAAAACCACTTCTGTTGACACTGCAGAGGGAGGTGCAAGCTTTATGGGGAGGCCCTTATACATTGTGTTAGACTTAGGTGGAGGTTACCAGTGCATAGCTATCTATGGCCAAGAAAAGTGCCAGTGGCAAGTTGATTGTGAAAAGCACCAGTGGGGAGTTCACTGAGGAATCTGGCAAATTAGCTGAAGTACCAAGGTGTCTTGAAGGTTGGCTGGCTTGAATAGGCTGCTCCACCGCACTACTCTACCTCCACCTGCCATCATTTTGTGACTGGTGGGCCCTTAGTACTTTCAACTGTCTCAGGTGGGTCCTGGGGCTAGAAAGTTTGAGAACCCCTTATATTTTAAATTGGAAAATGAGCAGGTGAAAGAACCCCTGGAGGCAGGAGCGATGGTGGTTGGAGTAGAGCATGTTACTCTTTCAGTGGCAGTGCTATTCCTACTCCATGTCTTGGAGGCTGCTGGTCAGGTGGGGATAACTCTCCATGTAGTAATAGCTTATAAATGTTACCCTTGAGTGGAAAGATCTTTTAGAATTTCAGTGATATCCTCATGGCAAGAATAGCTTTGATAAAAGAGATAAAACTTTTAGACTTGTGGTAGCAGGTGGCTGGGAAGTTAGAGCACCCTTTTTTGGAATGGAGATGGGATTGTTGGGTTTGGTTTTCCAGAAAGATTCTCATGAAATGCTGTGCGAGTAGGCCTGGCAGAAACATTTGGGGCTACCACAGAAAGTAGGGTGCATACTTGTCCATATAGAAATGGCCACTCTCAGTGAAAGCAAAGATGGAAAAGTACTGAGTGGATTTGCTGAAGGAAAGTTAGCCTTCGACAAGCACATAGTACAGATTTGTCCTGCTTACACGGCCCCAGAATGATGTCTGTCAGTAAGGAAGAGTGCACTTCAGCCTCTGGAGAGTTCCTATTTGAAGGTCAGGAACTGAGATAACAGTGTCAGAAAAGACTTGAGCATACTCCAAACTTGTTTTTCCCAGGGAAGTGCTATCAGGTTTTTTGGCTGGAGTGCAGATACACTTATACTTGATCGATCATCTGCTGGCCTCTTCAAAAAAAAAGAAAAAAGAAAAAAAGAGTGTAAAATCAAATTTAGCATGTAGTGTTTAGGTGCAAGGCTCAAACAATATATATTTTTAAACCCACAGAAATTCTAGGGTTTGCTGTTAAATATGTTATCGAATATTTTTGCCTATATTCCAACAACTCATTGAGACAGGTGAGGTCGTAGAAGTGAGGCTTTGAGGCTCACATTTTAAAATATCTAGTGTAGGACGTTGGTAAAGTCATCTAGTTTGTGGAAGCTTTGGAAATTATGTGGTCCTATATTTTTGAGAAGGTTAAAATAATATACAGTCATACCTTGGGTTAAATATGCTTCAGGTTAAGCGCTTTTGGGTTGCGCTCCGTGGCAACCTGGAAGTAACGGAACACGTTACTTCCGGGTTTCGCCACTCACACATGCACAGACTGTCAAAATGATGTCATCCGCGGAAGCGACGAATCGCGATCCGCGCACACACAGACGCGGGTTGTGTTTGCTTCAGGATGCGAACGGGGATCCGTAACGGATCCCGTTAGTATCCAGAGGTACCACTGTAATAATCTTCTTGTGGTATCTCCTAATGCCTGCACCCTGGGAGGGTTGTATTATTGTGCTTTAAATGGAGAACAAATAACACCCCACTGCTGCTATCACTTTGTTCACATGAGCCTCAAAGTTTCAATTCTCTCATCATTCCCCACCAAAAAAAAGCAATAACCAAATCCATTAGGCTACGTTAGGCTACAGTCAGAGAGCCAATGGGAAGCTGCAATGATGTTACCCTGCCTGATCTCTGGCCTTCACTAACTCTCAGGAAGCTGGCATATGACTTTTTTCCCTACTGTCCTGTTGACCAAAACTAAAAAGTTACAGCATTAATTTTTAATTGCTTTAACTAAATTTGCTACAAGACTTTTGTCATTTACTTTGTGCCCTTGTTTAGGCTGTTATTTGAAAGAGATTCCTCCATTGCCCTATCTCTTTACATAATGGCCCTAAAGTGTGGGGGGGGGGACGACCCACATTCCCTGGTTGGGTGGTGGATTGCCAGGTTTTTCCATCTTTCCATTAGGAACAGCTGGCTTGGTTTGTGCCTTATTATTGCTTGGCTTGATGTTTTCAACTGTGCGGCTCACTTGTTTGCATCTCTTTGTTGCTGTTTGCGTTTCATAGCATT
The DNA here is from genome assembly GCF_964252035.2 of Podarcis erhardii. Lineage (NCBI taxonomy): Eukaryota > Metazoa > Chordata > Lepidosauria > Squamata > Lacertidae > Podarcis > Podarcis erhardii. The sequence continues at coordinate 67,219,487 of NC_138507.1, forward strand.
TATATACAACCTTTACCCTGTGTGCCTCAGTCTCGGGTAACACAACTCGTTTGTATTTGAAATGTTGCAATCTTTAAGTGCTGAAGCGGGCAGTGGAAAAGTTGTGCACATAAATGCTTGCAAAATCAGGCCAGCTTGCAAACACGAGGTTTACATCTGCTAATCAGGAACATAATTTAACAATATTTTGAGAATGGAGCTAAAACTGTACAAATAAATACCTAAACCACTACAGAGAAGTACAATTAAATTTAAACCATCTTATTAATGTGGTGAGTGGAATCTAATACTCTTAATTATAAGAGTCTAATGGAGGATTTGTAAAGTTAACAGTTAAAACACATTTTAATCATTTATACGGGCTTGCATAATAGGGTTTAGTCTGCTTTTTTGGCTTTGGCTACCCTGGTTTTAGGTTTTTTGTTTTAAGTCGGCGCAAAATGCATGTCTTAAAAGCATTCCTGTTTTAATGTCAAATATGTTTTAAAAATATATTAAGTTGTTCATTCCAAAACTCAATCTATTGCTTGCCTCATGCCTCAGCTGCTTTCAAGTTCTGCAATTTAATAGACCACACCCTTGTTCCTGGGTATCTGGCCAGAGCATGGTCTTACTGGCTTCTCACACTATGGCCTGTCATATTTTATTGGTATGTGGTCTACTGGCCCAGGTCTGCCTGCCAATGATGGAATGGGATTTTGTTGTCAGACCAGCCTTTGTTTATTTTCTCTGGCTATCTGTCCAACTTGAAACCTAGTTCATTGTCCAGCTTGCCTGCCACAAACTGTGGTCCAAAGCCTGTTACTCTTCTATCTGTCTCTCATCCCCCACCCCACCCAGCCTTTTGTTTCTGAGAAGGACTTCTGATTTGGAGAAGTCCATGTAGACAGATCCCCATTAGTTAAGTTTTGTATGTGCTTGGCACACTGAATCAGCCTGGCACAATCTATAGCAGGCTTCCTCAAACTCGGCCCTCCAGATGTTTTGAGACTACAATTCCCATCATCCCTACCACTGGGTCTGCTAGCTCATGGGAGTTGTAGGCCAAAAACATCTGGAGGGCCAAGTCTGAGGAAGCCTGATCTATAAGCCTCACATGGACTGCAAATTCCAGTGATGGTTCAGTGATGGTTGATTGGCAATATAAGATGTCATCTACCTGTATTACAATCAAGTAATCAAATACATACTTAAGAGCTGGTTGGCAAACAATCTCAGGCTTGAAATAGCTATTTGTTATTTATTCAAACACAGTGTTAAAATGCTAGTTGTCATATGCCTATTTGTTGTGTAATCTATTTCTGAAAGTTTGGCAATGTCTTTCTTGCACCACAGTTTAGTTTCAAGCTCAGTCTCTGACTTTAGTTTGCTTTCTCCTCCCGCCCCCCTTAGATGGTATCCCAGCTTGAAACCCAAATAGCTAAACTGACTGAGGCACTGGAGACTCAGGCTGTATCACACCAGGAAGTTTTGCAGAGGACCAGAAAAGCAGAAAACAAATCTGAGACACTTCACGATCAATTGATGTGTCTGGAAGCGGAGCTGGTATCTGGGGACGTGATACGAGATGCTTTGAAGCTCGAGAAACAAAAAGTAATAGCTTCTATTCATAGTATGTGCACAAGGGTAGCTAGAGAGAGAGCCCCAAATGCAACAGAATTCATGTTCCAATATGCTGGTTCGATCATATTATTATAAACATCTTCTGATGAATAAGTAAGTCTTTCAGTAAACTTGACCATTTCCAGTCATCAGAATAACTCATGTAACTGACCACTGCTGCTCAAGGTTCTTCAACTGTATTATACTGTAGTTGCAGAGTACTGCCAGGAACCCCAAAGGATAACTTTTACATTTGCCCAGAGAAAAAGGAGTTAGTTTTGAGTTTCAAAGCTAGCTGAGAAAAGTGGCTGAAGTTTCATGGGGTGCTTGGGAGTTTAGATTAGCACTACTTGCTGCCTGACTGTTTCCATACCTACAACCTGCAATATCCTAGTAATGTAAAAGTTGTACACATTATTAAACCAAGAATCTTAAGGAGTTGGGCCTCTAAATTAGGGATGGGGAACCTGTGGCCCTCCAGATGTTGCTGGACCACAACGTTCACCATCCCTCACCGCTGGTGATGCTGGCTGTGGAGCATCTGGAGAGGTTCCCCATTCCTACTCTAAAGGAAACTGACTATGTAAAGCTCTCCAGGAACTGCCCAGAAGTTGGGAAATGGGAAAATGAAACAATATATTTAATATGAGATTGAAGAGTTACTTACAAACTACCTAAGCTAATTTTAGGAGCAAAGCTTGAAAAGAAATCCAGTGCATTTCTTAGGATCTGCAAGATGATGCAGTTTCCTATCTTGGTTAATTTGGCTCCAGAGATGTAGTCATAGTAGTCTGTTACAGCAAATACACAAAAGAGCTTTGTAGCACCTTAAAAGACTTACATTTATTTGGAGGGGGTTGCTTTTGGTGCACACCAATGACCTGCATTATTCAGAACAGCCCTTGTTGTTTGCTTTCTGATTTGCACACATTAAAAATGTGCTATATACATGATTGGTGTGATAGCATAAATGGGAACAACGGGAAAATAAATTCAACTTCTGCGTTTAAAAATTTTGATACGGTAGCTTAATCTAATATGTATCCCTGCAAGCTGTTCTTTCTTTCCTTTTCTTTTTCTTTGCAGAACTGATCTTTCCTGCACATATTGCCTCTTAGCTAATTTGCTTTATAGGTCATGTTATGCAGCCTCCTTCCAGCTAACCTTGGCCCCAGTTTCAAAACCACCTACTGTGAGAAACACATATTTAGGACATGTTGCTTTTTAAATGACTTTCCTGGTGTTGAGAGAGAACTGTCTGCAGGAGGTCATTTTCTCATATGAATCAGGGGAGTGACAGCTTGGTCAAAATCCAACATTTTTTCCCACCTGCTAGATGATTCTGTGACTGTGGCTCTGGGAGGGAATGGGTCATTCAACTGGATGTTTGCTGAAGTAATATGACCCTGGTGGCTGAGTGTTTGGGGGAAGGCATGCTGATAAAAATCAATATGGAATTCAGGGGAAGTTAGTGCTAGATCAACCGGTACACTTATTAAAGAAAAGTGGCTATGTTTATGTGACTGCTAACTAGTCCAATGAAACGTAAGAAACATTATTGAACCTACCCTGTGGTGTGAAGATGGCAATGAAGCAGTTTTTCTCCACCACCATTGCATGTCCACAATGTCATCCAGCATAGCCTTTCTGAGTGGTTCAGGGGCTTTTGCTGCCTGGCCCAGTGAGAAGATATGGAAGAACTGTAGCTCAGAGGTATGACATCTGCTTTCCATGCAGAAGGTCCCTGGTTCAATGCCCAACATCTCCAAATAGGACTGGGAACATCCCCCTGGTGAAACCCTGGAGAACTGCTGCCAGCTCAGAACTGCTGAGCTAGATGGACCAATAGTCTGTCTTGATATAAAGTCTTCCTATAGCCAAGCAGACCCTGTTTTGTGCACACGAACCCTGCCTGAATTCCACCAGTTATGTATAGAAATAATTACATTATCAAAGCACCTACTAGGGAAAAAGAAAGCACTTTCCCTATTTGAATGTATTTTTGTTGCCTCTTTTCATTTATTTCTGCATTTCTTCCCATTCTCTGAAGTATCTTAAATTCCTGGATCAACTTTCTGAAAGGATGAATCTTGACAGAATGGCAGCGGATATTGGATTTGATATGAGGTTGGATGCAGTATTGGCTCGTGCAGACCAATTGATCAAACTGGAAGGAGACACGTTAACTGAGAATAAGATCATGGCTCGCAATCTACAAAGAAAGGTAGGAGAAGTGGAGCAAGATTTGAGAATACCACTTTTCAAAACATAATAAAGTGCAGTGCCTGATTATTTAGACTTGCATGGGGTAGTTACTCTAGCAGTTAGTGTCAGATCAGTATCAGGGAGATTTGTTGTGAGTATAAAAATGGGGGAGAGTGACAAACATGTATGCTGCCTTGAGCTTTTTGGCAAAATCCTCCCCATCACTTTTGACAGACCTTTGAGCAGAAGCAAAAGAGAGAAATTTGGGAGAGAAGTTACAGTTCTTAGAGATTCCGGGGTAGTGGGAACATCATTACTAGGACCATGTATGAGAAAAAATATGGTTTCCTCTATGAGTAGTCTATGGGGTCAGTCATCTCTTTTGTAGTGTCCAGGTAAGAATTCTTCATCACTACACAGTGTCATTCCCAATGGCTTTAGTGACCCCATTTCTCAACCACACAACAGCCATTCTGTTGGGTGATTTGCTGCCTAGATGCAGCTTAGTTTTAAAAGCAATCTCCATTCCCCGAGAAGAACAGAAAGATGCAAACCCTTAGACAACATCCTAAAACAGTAACCCATTCCACTCAGTCACCCAAATCTCCACTGTCCCAAGTCAGTGTCCACCTCCTGCTGATCTTTGGCGGCATTCCTTGTCTGCCCTTCAAAGATCCCACTAACATCTGCAAAAAATATTAACATTCATATGTTTTCTGCAGGTGGCAAATAAATAAATATTCATCATTACATTTCACGGTGAAGTGTGATTTTGTGACGTGTGTATGTGTGTTCACTACTTTTTAACTTTACAATGTAGTTGAGAACTCAAAAAGAGCAGCTTGACAGCAAAGAGCTACACATGAAACTTTTGCGTCAGAAGATAGCACAGCTAGAAGAAGAGAAGCAAGTGCGCACAGCCCTGGCTGTGGAAAGAGATGATGCCAACCTGATGGTCAGAAAGCTACAAAAAAAGGTGGACAGATTACAGAATGAACTTGTCTTAGCAAGAGAAACAAATACAGACCTGAAAGCTAAACTGGCTGACACCAACGAACTGAAGGTGGGGGAATATGATACCTATCTCTTTTAAGCCATGCTCAAAAGGTGTACAAATGCCAGTGGATAGTTTAAATTTTACATATGTGTATCCAAAACTGTTCAGCTCATGCTGAGTACTGGGCAAAATAGAGTAATTTAGAAATGCTGAGAAATTTGTGTTCTTCAGAATCTTGGACTTCTGCTTAATGTCTTAGTAGCTAATAACACAAGCCTATGCAAGTCTACTCAGCACCACTTGTTTCTGGGTAAATGTAGGCAAGGGCCTTGGCAGTAGAGCACACACCCTGTGTAAAAATTCCCCGGATTAATTGCTGGCTTCTCCGCCTCTCCGCATCTGATTACTCCAAAGCATACATTTTCAGCCCCACATTATGGGGAGTGGAGTTTAACTTTCCCTTCACACCATTTTCTAATTGAACCACCCCCACCCAGCCAAAGCTGCAGTTTATTCCGGGGGTGGGGGGGTGGGGAGATATACAATGTCTTATTCAACAAGGCAAATAGCCATCTGGGGTAGCAGGATTTAGATCAATAAAACAGCGCGAGGGCATGCAGAAGGTTAATCACACCATCCTCTGTACTCCAGCAATCAAAACTGGCTGCTTTTACATAAAAAATGTAAACCTCAAGAGATCTCAGCAGGGATCTCTCACATCTTATGTAGTTTAGCTTTATACCCCCTTGCACTAGATAGCCTACTGTTTACACCCCTCCTGAGGCAACTCTGGAATTTGTTCACAGATCAGGACACTGGAGCAGGACAGAACCATAGAAGATCTAAGCAAGTCCCAAGAGAAACTGGAAAAGATGAAGGCAAAGGCTGAGAAGCAGCTGACCTCTGTCAAATCAGAGTTGCATGATGTAGAGCGTGAAGCAAAGGAAGATAAAGAGAAGGCCAAAAGCAGACTGGAATCTGTTACCAGTGAACTGGGAACACTTAAATCTACTCTACAGGCAGTGATGAAAAGAGAGAAACAGGTATGTAACAATATGACTGACAAGCATCTCTTGGCATTTAGCAACTTGGCATCTGAAGCAATTTCAGGTGTGTGCTTTAAATGTCATATTCCTTTTTGTTGGTGTGAGTTTAAAAATACTCTTTAGTTTGCAAAAAGTTAAACTCCATAAGTGAAAGAAGACTTCTTTTTTTACTACTGTATTATTTATGCCATTTCAGGGTTGTTGTTGTTGTTTAGTTGTTTAGTTGTGTCCGACTCTTCGTGACCAGAGCACGCCAGGCACTCCTGTCTTCCACTGCCTCCCACAGTTTGATCAAACTCATGTTTGTAGCTTCAAGAATACTGTCCAAACATATCGTCCTCTGTCGTCCCTTTCTCCTTGTGCCCTCAAATCTTTCCCAACATCAGGGTCTTTTCCAGGGAGGTGGCCAAAGTATTGGAGCCTCAGCTTCAGGATCTGTCCTTCCAGTGAGCACTCAGGGCTGATTTCCTTAAGTATGGATAGGTTTGATCTTCTTGCAGTCCATGGGACTCTCAAGAGTCTCCTCCAGCACCATAATTCAAAAGCATCAATTCTTCAGCGATCAGCTCTCACTTCAATAGTAAAGGTAAAGGTAAAGGGACCTTTAAAGGTAAAGGGACCCCTGACCGGTAGATCCAGCTCAAGCCCATTAAGGTAGCCAGTGCCAAAAAGAATTTGCCAGTCCAACTCTTTTTGCCCTATCTCTCACACTCAAAAGCACCCTGAGCTTTGGAGATCACAAATTTGTGGGGTGGATGCTGTATAACGTCTTAAAGGCTTCTGTATATAAAATACATAATTGCCACCCTACTTCCAAACTTCATTGAGTCAGTATATTTATAAAAGCACTGACTACTCTTTAGGGGTTTACGTGTAAAATATTTTTCAATAGACCTCTCAGGGGACTAGTTGGCAATCAGGCATCATAGTGATCAGTTTACTGGCTGTGTTGGTTCCATGTGAAACAAATAAGCATTCACTTCTTCCTGCTCTTCAGCCAGAGCTATTTATTTCCCCAGCTAATGTTACATTCTCACAATCATTCCACCTCAAATGATCTCAGAGTCGATGTAAGCACCTCACCTTTCTTCCCTCCAAGCTCTCCACAGCTTGTTGGACTACAGCTCCCTTCAGTCCTGACCATTGGCCACGTTGGGTGGGGCTGATGGGAGTTGGAGTCCAATGACAATTGAAGGGGTTCCAGGGTAGCCTCTTCTGCTTTGCTCTGAAGAAGCCTCTTCCCAGGGCCCACAAAATATTGGACAGACCTTCCTTACACCTTCACAGCCAGAGTGGCTTCTGCATTTTATACAAAAGCTTTGAGATTAAACTACTCACACAGTATAGCACAGCACTCATAGAATAGAAGTGGTTGCCCTTTTCCATGAATAAAAGTAGTTGATTTATAGAAAGCACTTCATTTGATAATAGCACTGCTCTTGGGCAGATTTCTGACAGCTTGTCTTTATTCTCAAAACAAGGATAATGCAATCTGTTGCATCAAATGCCACCTATTCTAATAACACCAGATTAAAGAGCACAAACAATTGTAAGCATTTGGAAAAAGACCTTTTTGGACACAATGAACCACAAAGATCTGAATATATTTTGGCATTGATTCAAGTCATGCAATGAAGTGTGTAATATTTAATGTGTGGTTGCAGTATAAAATAAACAGAACTTCAGGTTCTTCCTCAACTGCTTTGACTAAAAGTTATTGAATTTTCAAGTTGAATATTTTGCAGAAGACAATCGCTTCCAGCTTTTTTCCTGGAACTGAGCAGGAAAGGAAACCTAAGCTGAATATTTATCCATCCATCTTTCTTTCTTTCTGACTACTCAATACTTTTCATGGAGGTGGTAAACCCTGAAGCAGGGTTTTATCATTTCAGATAAAATCCAAGGACTCATATGACTGACTGTTCTTTCATACAAAATAAATAAATAAAATCCTTTCTGCACAGAAAGCTAGAGGTCAAGGATCTAGCCTTACTGAGTCATGCTAGATTTCCACATGCATTTTTTTCCCTGTGGAGATGTGCATTTCTGCTGAGGTGAGCTCTCCCACACTGGACATCTTCAGGCAGAGGCTAGACAGCCACCTGTTGGGTATACTCTAGTTCTGGGTTTCCTGCATCATTTAGGCATTTAGACTAGATGGGTTTTACAAGTCCCTCTGCAACTTTTTATTGTTTTATGTGAGTACCTATATGCCTGAAGTGGTTCGCCAGAAGCGGCTTAGTCATGCTGGCCACATGTACGCCGGCTCCCTCGGCTAGTAAAGCGAGATGAGTGCCGCAACCCCAGAATCGGCCACGACTGGACCTAATGGTCAGGGGTCCCTTTTTATAATTTCTTTAATTTATAATCTTTATTCAGTATTATGTAACAAAGAGAGCCACTGCATCACACCCAACAGACAGACATGCATATACACCACCCATCCACACACACACACACACACACACACACACACACATGTCCCATCCACACACACACACAGACACACACACAGAGAGAGAGAGAGAGAGAGAGAGAGAGAGAGAGAGAGAGAGAAACAGCAAAGGGAGGATGAGGGGGAAAAGTCAAGGGCCACTGCTGTAGCCTCCAAGTCTGGCAAACCACCTTGGACGGTGATACTCAAGTACATTGTTAAACACCATTGGCTCTGGCTCCACCCACTTCTGGCTTTGATCTCACTCACCATCCGCATGAGGCATCTTCCAATAAATACGCCCACCCAAGGGAGTATAACCATCAACAGAGAAAAGATTCCCCATTCTTGCAAAGAGTCCCTGCCAAATTTTAATAGCCTGCTTTGGTTTTTTGGAAAGGAGATGTAAAGCTTTTTAGTGACATTGGGCTCGTTTCTTGGTGTGATTTTATACTAGAAAGGCAATAATTTTCTTTTTCATAGTTTGCATTCTATGCATTTTATAAATTATTGTAAGCTTTCTTTTTTATGATGATAATCATTGTTTTCATTAAAATTTCTATGGCAACCCATCTATAAAATTCTCTGCAAAAGTAAGCATTATACATTAGAAATGCAAAATATAATAACTAAAACAACCCCCCCCAAACAAAAATAGCAATATAACAAAACAATTTGGAGCTCAGCATAAAGCCAAAGGAAGAGAACAACTTCTTTATAGTGGCACTCTTGTTGCAGAGATATTGCATGTTCTCAGCATAGAATCATAGAATTATGCAGCTGGTTATTCCTGCCTAAGTGCAGAAGCTCATATCTGTCCATGTTAAAATTGGTTTTGATAGTTTTGGCCCAGTTCTCCAATTTGTTAAGGTCACCTTGAATCCTAATTCTGTCTTCAGATAGAACCGTGCGGTACTTTCTAGGGTATACTGTGATGACAAGTGCTGGAGATGTAATGGTCAATGTGCAAATTGTATACACACACACACACACACACACACACACACACACACATATATGCTGTCCAGTAAATCAGACATGTTGGTTTACCATTCAAAATTATTATTTTAGAAAAGACTGGATATTTGTTATTAAATTACTCAAAAATATTGTTACTGAATTATCTACAAGATACAGTATGAGAGTTAGACCTGGAAATAGGTTCAAATCTTTTAAAAAATGACCAAAGTGTGGAAAGCATCATCATTTTTAGCTTGGCTTGAGAGGATTTGGAACATAATAATAGTAATCAATTTTACATGTTATATAAGAGAAAAAAGTCAATAAACTAAATTTATAGAACTTTGTCCAGCACTTACCTATTATGTTTTGCAATGATAAGACTGAGGACAATATATAACCCATAGAATTTATTTACATTCTTATAATTTTGTAATATGCTCTTGGTTATATTCATTTACATTCATTTACATTTTCGTTATGCAATGTGTTATTTTTTGTTAGGATTAATATTGAAAACAAAAGCCTTTTCAGACAAACAAAGCAATAGCAATAGCAATAGCAATAGCAATAGCAATAGCAATAGCAATAGCAATAGCAATAGCAATAGCAATAGCAATAGCAATAGCAAACAGCAGCATAAAACATTCAAACTTAAATTGGTATAAACCCCCAAGCATCTTAAAAGGGCAGGAAACAAGCAAAATCATCTTCCTCTGGCCCCAAAATAACAACAGACACCAGGAACACTCCCTGCATTCCTTGGCAGGGTGCCTCACCCCAAAGGCTCTCTGCCTGCCCACCACCCACCTTAAAATAAATGGCATGAGAATTGAAGAAGATCTTCAGATGCTTATGGCATGGACAGATTGGTATGGGAGGAGGAGACATGAGATATAATTTAATCTCTCCCCCCCCTTTTGTTTTTGCAGCTGGCGGACTTCAGAGAAGTCGTCTCCCGAATGCTGGGTCTCAATATGGCCACCATGGCTCTTCCCGACTATGAAATAATTACTCGTCTAGAGGGGCTGATCCATTCCCATCCACATCACTTTGTTCCCTGTGTCTGCTTCAAAGATATGTCGGTGAGGCAAGATGGATCATTGCAGCTTCTCCACTGAACACATTCCCTTTGCAACAGTAATGAGGACTGAGTAGAATTCCTGTCCTGGTGGTCCTCTTCTCTTTGCTAGTATAAATGTTCCAGGATTTGACACTGAATGTTGGTGATAAAATCATAGAGGGCCTACAGTGAGAGTGCTTTTAAAAAAAATCTAAATGTCTGTAATACGTTTCAGAAGATCGATCAATACCCATGAAGGTCAATAGTCATGAAGTATCTTAATAAACAGCATTCTGCTACAGCTGAACATCTTATGCGCTGGATATCAAAAATGGAAAGAACATTATTACTGTTGTCATCCATTAGTGAGACCTTGCTCATGGACGCTGCCTGAGCCCAATTTTGATCAGTTCATCTGCCGCAGGTCACCCCACCACAGAGGGTCTCCTTATTTTAGGGGCCATAGAAGTTCCTTTCCACCAACCCTGTACCATGAGTCCTTCTTGGGATCCAAGTTAATGTGTCAATGCACTTGTTTTGCAAAATGAAAGATAAGAGTATTCCACAAGTCATTAATGTTCTTTTGGCTGGGCACAATACAGTGGTACCTCGGGTTAAGTACTTAATTCGTTCCGGAGGTCCGTTCTTAACCTGAAGCACCACTTTAGCTAATGGGGCCTCCTGCTACTGCCGTGTGGCTGGAGCACGATTTCTGTTCTTATCCTGAAGCAAAGTTCTTAACCTGAGGTATTATTTCTGGGTTAGCGGAGTCTGTAACCTGAAGTGTATGTAACCTGAAGCGTATGTAACCCGAGGTACCACTGTAATCAGTTCAGCACTTTCATACCAAGGCATCCCAGTTTGCATTCTTTCCAGTCTTTTTTTTTATAGCTGTTCTCCACTACAGTACTTTTGGTTTTTTTCTACTCAAGCTGCCACATTACAACTGTCTTTAGTTAACAGATGAAGAACATCCTAAAAACTGTGCCAAAGATTTTTAAATTTTTTTAAGAGAGCTGTTCAACAGGATTTTTGATTCCCCTCTTACGTATCACTCATCTATATTTCTTACGACAGGTTACCAGTTTTAAAAATTGAGAGCAAATGGGAATAACATGACAGATTAGTTGCAGCTGCGGAATTCCTTGGACAAAAAATAGAACAAAAAAAGATGAATCCAAGAGCTCCACCTCATTCAACTATTAATGCTTACAAAAAATGCTGCAAAAGAACACTCTGTTGCACTGTTCACAGATGGACACAGATGTGCAAGTTACAATCCCAGCCCCACTTTATGCAAGCCCTGCTGCTTTCTGAAGCTGCCCAATTCTGCCTTCCCATTAGAATTTCTCTTTCCCATTTCTTCTTTTCCCTTTCTTACCCCTCCAGTTTGTGTGCATATAGTACAGTAAAGTCAGAAAAGAGTTACTTTCACTTGCTTTCCAGAACAGCAGCTGTATTGGTCTACAGTACTGAAAATGAATAAATCTGTATTTGACAATAACCCCATCATATCTAGTGGGACTTTTGTCTGAGTAGAAATTTGGGAGTTTAAAAATTTGAGGTAGTCATGGCGAAAATTGAAACGGGGCATTATTTGTTCTGGATTAGTTAATCCGGAACACTTTTCTGTCTGGCGCCACCCATAAATAGTTCTAGTTTTGCTGCCATGTAGCCACAGACAGATGATGCCAGGTTTTTTTTGTCCAGCTCTGTTACAGAACTTTGATGATGATGCTCCATATTCTTAAGATTTACCACCTCTTCCATAATGCATATAGTTGAAAAAGCAAAAAAGAAATGGAACAAATAGAACCATTTAAGTACTCTATGATGAATCTGTTTTGCATTAAGTAATACCTAATTAACACCATGTGGTTCTAATTTGTTTTTAGTAATTGACCTAGCAATTTTAAGTTTCGGTGCCACTTAGATGTTGGTGCAGCAGTTTAGACATTTACCAAGTCAGCTGTTTTATTATGGTTTCTTGGCCTTCATGTATTCAGATGTGACTGGCTGTGAAACTGGGAAAGAGAACAGAGGGGGATGCAGCTTTTTTTGCTTTGAGTCCTGGAGGACCTGCGTCCTGCTTTACAGGCCTTTCCCACCTGGCCTAGAAGGTTCTGCTGCTGTTTTTATTGCCCTGTTTAAAGTGTTTTGAATTGTTTTTAACTGCTTTTAACGTGTGTGCTTTAAAATTTGGGGGGTTTGTTGTTTTTAAATGAAGGGACGTAGGATGTACCTGGGAGAGAGGAGCTAGGGAGAGCAGGGGCCACCCTAATCTCAGTGGTTCTCGACAAGGAGAGGTATGGAAGCACAAGCCGGGGAAGGGGCATATGGCAAAAAGCAATTAGTGACTGTGCCATATGCTAGCCCTTCCTCCAACCTGGGGAATTGTGATTGTCTATCAGCCAGCCCTTGAGTCTGTGGCTGTTGCTGCTGAATGCCAGGTTGGTTCTGAGTAAAGCCTCCCTCATCCATGATCTGATTATGAATGAGGAGGCCGAACTGGTCTGTATCACTGAGACCTGGGTGGGTGAGCAGGGTGGGGGTGGTCTCACCCAGCTGTGCCCACCTCGGTACTCGGTGCAGCATCAGGGCAGAGGAGGTTCGGAGAGGAGGAGTTGCTGTAGTCTGTAGAAATTCCATTTCTTTGTCCAGTTGGGGAGTGATCTAGAGTGTGCGTCCCTAGCAATGGGCAATTGTGACAGATTAGAGATTCTGCTGGTTTACCACCCACCTCCCTGCCCAGCGGTCTCCCTGCTTGAGCTGGCAGAACTGGTCTCAGAAGCGGTGTTGAGGACTCCCAGACTGCTAGCTTTAGGAGGCTTTAATATCCATATTGAGGTGACTGACTCTGGGGTGACTCATAGCTGCCATGACAACAGTGGGGCTGTCTCAACATGTCACCGGCCCAACACATATGGCAGACCACACTCTGGAACTTGTTTTCTCAACTGGGAAGGAAGAGGGTGGTCTTGTTTTCTCAACTGGGAAGGAAGTGGGGGATATTGACATCAGTCCCTTGTCATGATCAGATCACCTCATGTTGAGATTTAGGCTTTCAGCACATTTCCCCCTCTACAGAGGTGGGGGACCCATGAGGATGGTCCACCCTCAGAGGCTGATGGATCCAATGAGATTCCAGATAGTTCTGGGGGTTTTCCAGCTGATATGACTTGCGCTGCTGTCGAAACCTTGTCTGACCTCTGGAACATCTGAATGGTTCAGGCCGTTGACATGATTGCCCCATAGTGCCCTCTCCTGCTTCATGGAACCTGCTTGGCTCCCTGGTGTACTCCAGAGCTTAGAGTGAGGAAACAAACAATTGAACGCTGGTGAGGCGTCATCACCATGCCTGCCTAGTGGGAGTGAATTGAATCCTCATTGTGCCAACTGGCAGAGCTTTTCCAGGTAGTGCAAGACTTCTTAAGAGTCTAGCCAAAAGGAAGTGGCAGAACCGCTATGACTTGTATGCAAAGCATTTTGAGGATAAAATCGCTTGAATCCACTGGAATCTTGACTCTGCTGTTACAGCAGATGAATATCAAAGAGTGTCCAGAGCACTTTCTAGTTTGGTTGTGTTGGATGAGTTTCAGTTAGTAAGGCTCAAGGATGTGGACAAACGTGCTTGGATCTGTCAGGGTTCTTGTGCTCAGGACCCTTACCCTTTTAGGACCCAAACCAATGGATTCAAGTCAGAAGAGATGAGATTCTGTTTAAACATCAGTAAGAGTTTTTTGACAAGGAAGAGTTGTTTGACAGTGGAACAGACTCTCCTTCCTTGGAGGTTTTTAAGCAGAATAGAATAGAATAACAGAACTGAATTACAGAAACTTTATTGGGCAAGGTTCTTGAGCAGGTGCTCGCGGACCATATCTAGGAGCTCTTGAAGGAAACTAATTTTCTAGATCTATTTCAATCTGGGTTTAGGGCCAGTTTTGGCACAAAAACTGCTGTGGTCACTCTGTATGATAATAATTTTGTGACTCCTCTCATCTTCAATGCAGTTTCTCATGTCCCTTCTGAATCTACCCTAGAGGGTTGGGCAGTTTGTGGGGAGTGGGTACTGTAGGGAGAGGGATTGTCAGAAATTGCCTTTTCTGTTCTGCTGTCTGTGAGTGGATCGGATACCAGCTGCTAAGTATATATTTAATAGCTTTTCAAAACTTTCATAACTCAAGCTCCCAGTTCTTTCTTTCTTTTTCATAAAAACACACAGAGACACCTGGCTGTAATTTAATCAATGGAAACTGAAAGTGCACTCTGAGTTGTATTGGAGAACATTTGTAGAAAGGTGATCTATAAACCTTTTAAATAAATACCCTTCCAGCTGTGTAGCACACACTCTTGACTATACTCAGAAGTAAATCTGTTGATTTCATTGAACCTGCTTCCTAGCTAATGTGCCTTTGGCTTCAATCCTATGCAGTACACAATTACCTGAGAGTAAGTCCACTGAGATACCTGCTTTTTCCAATTAAATGTTCATAGGATTGCACATGCTTGCAATGCTTGAAAATACAAACTTGCAGAGGGCAGAAGGGAAGCAGGGGGTGGGGAATTGACCCCAATTATTTGGTAATGATAATTGGGGGATCAACCCCAATTATTTGGTAATGATAAAAAGAACAATTCTGTGTGTATGGATCCATAAACACAGGCAGTTGGGAAAGATTTTGTATTCATGCACTGTAACTCAAAGACATAATAATCTGTGGCTACAACTCAGGAATAAAGAAGTTTAAATATTGACAATATTTGCTTTGCTTCTGTGCTCGTTTAGTCAAAGCAAATAAAAATAAGTCCAATGTGAACAAAGTTCAGAGGGGTTATTGAACTATGCAATTAGTGTCTGCTGAAAGCAAAACTTACTCATCTTCTGAATTTTTAATGAGGAAATTTTACAGGGCAAATTTATATTATTTAAATCTAAATTTTTGTTTTTGATAATATCACACACAGCTAGCTGTCTTAATCTAGATATACTAAGAGCTTCCACAAAAATAGAAACTGTATATTTAGAAAGTAACGCACCATAAAATCTTATCCAATAATTTGTGGGTTTGGAAGAGAGAATACAGAATGAACCAACTGGTCTTTGTCAGAATTAAGACCTAAAAAAATCATGCTACATCTATGACATATATTGCTTATCACCATAAATGTATAGCAATTAGTTTCCAGCTACTGAGGATGCTTCTAGGTGGTGGGTTAATATGACATATGGATTGTTGAAGTAGCACAGATGGTGTGGTGGTGTAGAGAAATTCAGGTTTCCTGGATGGAGATTTTCAGGATTGTAGATCACCCAACAAAGGAAAGTGACCCCTGCCCCATGACCTTACTGTCAACATGTTGAGCGAGAGGCTAAGGATTTGTGTCATAAAAATCTTACCATGTACCTGTTGACAGCAGCCCATATGACAGCGTCTAGGAACTGGAGGAATAGATTGAAGAATAGTTCAACAGAATACGGCAAATTGCCCTAACAGAAAAGCTGAAAGCAGAAATAACAGTTCAGATAATACAAAAATCAAGGGACACATTTCACGAGGCTTCATTTGGCATGTGCAAATAGGCGAGGACCTGGAATAACTCTGCCAGACAGTGCAGAGAGCATTTATAGGTTAAAGTACATGGTGATTCTTTGCAAACTATTCCTATAAATACTTGCTTCATGCTATTGGGGAAGGAGGAGGGAAAGGGGCATGTTGTATTTGCTTAGGTTGTTTCAGAAAATATATATGAAACATCATAACAGGTGGTTGTTGTTTTTTAACGTACTGGATTTTCCCTTAAAAGAATAAATTCAGATTAAAAGACAAAAGAAATAGATTGCCATTTGATGACAATGTCATGTGACTGCTGCAAGAAAACTTCCATGAATGAGGAACATTGATCACCACAATAAGCACCATCTGCAAACACCGTGAATCTATTTTAATTTTGTTTAAGCTTTGGACTGTAGTCTCTAATGATCACTATTTGAATTGACAGAAATGTCATTGCTATAGATTTACAGTAGAAACTTTCTTTTTTACTGTTTGCTTTTAAACAACTGTTCTGATCAGTATGTTATAATAAATCTTTGGAGGTTTACTGCTGCCTCTGCTTGTCTTTTATTTAACCTCATTTCAATTGGCTGGTATTACAATATGCTACAAATATTCAGCTAGTAAAAATTATAGTAGCCATGTACACGGTTTGTGTGCATATAAAATAGATCTGTTTTGAGTCTACTTCAAGCTGAGAAACATTTGTCAATTTTATGTTTGTAGAAATATAAGGAATCCTATAAAATCACAAGCAACATTTATATGATTCCCACAGTCCCAAGGAGTGCATTATATTGGAGCATGCAATATTTAGACCTATTGGGGCTGGGGAGGACAGCTTGGCATCAACTTGAAATTAATTAGATAAATTAATAGTACATGCCTAACCATGTCTACTCAGAAGTAAGCCCTAAGTCAGTGGTGTTTACTTACACCCTGGTAAGTTGGTTTAAGATTGCAGTCTAAATGCATTGTAACTCAGTTCTTTGCCTTGTTTACTCAGAAGTAAATTCCATTATATTAAGTGGTCCTATGTTAAATGTGCATACAATTGCAGTCTTAGCTTCCAGCATTAATAAAGACTTAATCAGATCAGAAAATTTAGAACCAATTCTTCACACATCACCAATCCTTCACACATCACCCCCTGCCCCATAGCTCAGTAGGTGAGCACATACTTTTCTTAAAAAGGGTCCCGCATTCAATCTGCTGCATCTCTTTTGGAAGCAGAGCTGAAAGGACCAGTGTATATTTGTTTTCAAAATAAATAATAAATGAAACAAATGAGCTCCATTTTAGTTATAAAAACAAATGGGGATCAAATGAATTAGTTCCAAATGAAAATACATTTGCTCTTTTTTAAATTTGTTTCACCCATTTCAGTTGAAGCAGCCTTACAGGGGGAGAGGAAGAGAACAGGCTGTGCCTGTGCACCTTTTGAAATGGAAAAAGCCCACCCCCATTTTATAGGCAATCTAACAGAGATGTGGCAGATCTGATGCCTTGAAGGAGTAGTTGGGTGTCTAAACATTAGAATAGAGGCCGCTAAAGTTGCAGGCAGCCGAAGACTGTCTGGATCACACACTGAAATAACTAGAAGCCAACGCAAATGGAAGTTGAAGAAAAGAATATGCTAGTTCTGCATCATACATGAAACAAATATAATTGTAGCAAATGAGTAAGAAATTAAGTGAAACTTTATTAAATAAACACTTGGAATTAATAACTAAACAACAAAAAAGAGTTCACACCTAGATGTCACTGTGCTATATGGACAAATGATCTGGCTCAATTTAAGATAGGAGCCCTATTCCAGCAATCTTGCCCTAAGAGACAACAAGGGGCTATAGGGGTATACATTTAGCCAAGCCCACTAAGGCTGCGTGATGACTCTTGGCTCCTAGCATGATCCAAGTGAACTTCTGAAGGAGGAAGTACACTGGTTTCATAGGCTCAATATTGGTATCAGTGTTCTGGATTGGTATAAAACAGTTTTCAGGTGTTCAATCCTGGCCTGGGAGGATTGTGGATATTACTGGGCTTCACAGATTACAAGCTTTAAAGTGTGCACCTTAAAAAGTGAAGTGAATGTAACACGTTGCTGCTTGAAAGGAGGGACATTCTCCTGTAGGAGGGGGGGGGGGAGATGCTGTTTGGGTTGCCTCTGCCCATCTCCCCACTGGCAGGCAGTAAAATCTTTTTATAGAATACACGTGAGGCTAAGACAAGCCCATTTCCAGTTCCACTTCCTAACAGCCCCACCGCAGGTGGCTTTGCCGGCTGCTCTAGGCAAAAGAGAAAAGGCGGGAACGCCATCTTGGAATGGATTTTCTTCTTCCTTTGTCTCTTTCTTGCTGGCTCCTCTTTCTGCTCCCTTCCGCAATTCCTGCCAGGTTTCCACTCTCTCCTTTCCCTTCTCCTGGCGTCCATTTCATGGCCTTCCCACCCCACACCGGGCCTACAGTCTTGGGAGGCTTTCTGTGTGGGGTGGGCAGCCTCGGGAGAGGGCTTCAGTGCAGCGGAAGGGGCTTTCCTCAGAGCCGTTTGAGAGATGGGTCTCTCTGCAGGGGGACCCGGAGTCTCCCTGAATCCAGCAGCAGCAGCGAGTCCCCCAGCCACGGAGGTTGTGAGGGACCAGCAGCTCCTGTTTGCCTGGCCTGGCACAGGCTCTGGGCCTACCTGCAGGCCCCAGCCCCACTCCACTTGCCACAGGCCTATCAGGGCCCCCTCACCTGGAGAAGGAACTTATCGCGGTAAGTACCAATGTTTGCTTCTCCCTGGTTTGGTTGCGTCTCGCTGTCAAGAGTACTTGAATTTGTTGGCACAAGTTGTATGAAATGACTTTGGAGCAAGGGGGATGCAAATGGTGACTTTCAGTCAGCCACAGACAGCGTGGTTAATGGTTAGGGGAGATGGGCGCTGTAGTCCACAGCATCTCGACGCCATTTGAGTCAGAGAGTAGATGGGCCAACAAGTATCTTCAGGGGACTTTAGCAAGCAATATTATTGTTGTTATTAAATTTATTAGGGTTTTTTGGGGGGGTTTTTTTGGCCACAGACGACTTAAAGTGAATACTACAGGAGACCAAAAAAATCAATATAAACAAATCATATGTAGTCTATGGTGAAGCAGTAAAAGTGTGGACTCGCTAAATTCAAACGAATGTATTAACATCAATGCAAAATATTGAAGGGGTAACCTTACTTGCAAAGAGATCTGGCTTTAAGCCGCTCTAGATTTTGAACCTCAGAGGATAGCTGTTTTTCACCCAGAAGGTACTAGGAATGGGAGGAGTCCTAATTGCTGGTAATTAACAGGCAGCCACTGCAAATCCTATACAGAAGTCGTATTTTTTCTTATGCAAAACATTAATTATTGGTTTTTATCAGCACAAACAATGTTCAGCAAAGGCTTTCAAACTGCAGAAAACAAACAGCAGGCAAAAGAAAAAATGTCAGATTTCGTTGTCAGCTTTAAAGGTCACTGGATGATTCATAGGACAAGGGAAGACCACTGCTGCATATTGCCTTTCAAAAAATGTCAGGCATACATATCTCCAAACTATTTGCCTGTCACAGTTGACCAAGGAGGAGTAGTCAGGTCCCAAAAAGCCAATTACCAATGATGGACCTGGACAGCAGTTCCATTCTTCATGCCCACAATGCAGTGATGTCTCTTTTGATGAAGGGCTTCTGGATGGAAAGTAGTAAAAGAATTACCGTATCTTGCCTGCTTCATGGTAGAATGGTAGCATTCAACCATGCTACCATCTCTACAGTGTGAGCAGGGACAGAGCAGGGACTACTATATGCTGCTGTCTGGTAACTTTGCAGGCACTGTGTGGTAGAATGTCATGGGCAGTGATGGATTCCTAAGGCACCATGACTGAATCAGCCTTTTGGCCCTTGGCCTATTTGGATATGAGAGAAAATGTAGGGTATTCATGGCAAATTTTCCAAGGATCTAACAGCATGTTCTTGCTAAAAAATGTCTACCCCAAAATAAGTCCCTGTGAATCAAATCACATGTATCTCACAGAGATATCTTTTCTTAATAGGACCTGAACCAAAGCTCTGGTGGAGCTTCACACATGCAGGACAACCCTGTTGCATGTGGGAACTCCCACATGTGAAGTGGAATTCCTCATAGGATGTATATAGCATTACCCGAGTCAGTGAAAAGAACAAAGCAGCCTATGTGTAGGTGGAGTTTTAGGTGCACCTAAAACCCACACGTGTTCATTGGGACCCCTGGATCATAGTACTGTACTCAATAACCGTTACGTCTTCTATCACCTTATTGTCTATAAGGAGGGGGGAAATGCAGCCACTTATGTTCCAGGTTGAAGGATTCATGATTCTGCCTTTGTTTAGTTAAAAAAGGACAATATATGAAGTATATGGGTAGATTTAAATTTCAGAAGTAATTCTTTATAAATTGTGCATGCCTCTTGTTCTTTACCCACGCAACAGAGGTTATTTTGAGTTTGCCCAGTGAACTTGCTTTACTGTTCCCATGTGAAATTCTTGCTAAATTAATTTTATTTCAGTCCATTTGGAAATATATTTGAATATTCAACATTTTAGGGAATAATGATGATGACAGAAGAGTCTGTCTATCTGTTTATCTATCTATCTGTTTATCTATCTAGTGTGTGTGTGTGTAAGAGAGAGAATCTAGACACACACAAATACACTGTGTTTCTGAGACTACCTATATGTTTAATCCAGTTCCCCTGACTTTTCTAGAAGTACAAACAGCACACAAGGTATAATTATATATGGATCAGTTAATTTCCACAGAGTTAATGTAGCATGAAATGCATTGTTCATGGCTGATACAATTCCAGCAACGGATATAGATTGTATCTTTTGTAAGTGATTATAGGGATATTTCAATTTATGTCCTGCCCTGTTGGTGTGGCTAAGAAATTGAACATACAGTGCTTTACTTTCTTTCTGTCTCCACCACCAATGGCTATGGGTGAGAGCTGGGTAAAGGGTGGAGCATGGGAACAGATGGGAAATAGGAAACTCTGAAAGGGTGGCAGGTGCAAGAGTGGGGCAAAGGGCTTTTCTTCACCATTTGTACCCTATTTCTTTCACTGCACCCTGTATGTTTGTGCAGCTCCCACTTGCTGATCTTTACTTCTGTTTCTCTGAACTGTGTCCAGTGTCTTTGAAATAAAATATTCCTAGTCAGCTTTGCAAAATGGTATGACTTGAATCTAAACTGCTCTTCCATAAGTGGCAGGCATTTCTCAAATTCTGTTGATTCTGCCTCCAACTGCAGCCCCCACAACAACATTGCATGCCACTCCAGGTATGGCTTTTTTGGTGGAAGATGAGTGACTATTGTGAGAAGGGGTGGGCAGGAAGCACAAGGAGATTTCCATTTGCACTTCTTTGGATTCTTCTGTATAAGCCTTAAATGACTTGGAATGACTTTGCTGACAGAGTAAAAGCAAAGCTAATTATCTCTAGAGCACTTCAGAATCTAATTTTTCAGAAGTACCAGCTTGGGATTTTAATTTTAAACCTATGATTTATGAGCTGGTGGCTGTTACACTGAAGTGCTTACACTTGATTAAAAGTGTCTTTATCGAAAATGATCAGTCTGTTTCTTATGCACTTCAAAAAGAATTTCTCCCAAATGGCATTATGTCCATTTTAGTTTATCTAAAAAAGGCTTTCCCAACCTTGGGATCCCAGATATTATTGGGCTACAGCTCCCATCATCCCTGACCATTGGCCACAGTTGCTAGGGGTGATAGTGGTCAAGGTGAGTGTGTTTCATATGGATCCTTTGTAATGCTGTAATGTATTTATGTTTCTGTTTTTAAATGTGTTGTAAGACCTTTGGGTAATATGCAACTAATAAGTCAAATAAATAAATTATCCAACAATATATTGGGACCCCAGGCTGATCTTTCCTGTTTTAGAGATTAGAAGAATGAGAAATTTAATTCTTTTCAGAGGGGCATACAAACCATTGTTCTATATAGCCCAGAACTTGTTCCAGTGTATGAACTGAAAGCGCATTTGGCCCCCACCTTGCTTGAAGTTAAACAATAATTACAAGGGTATTAATAAACTACCAATCTGTAAAAATAAATATATGTAAAGGCAGTCTACACCAAAATACAATCAAATCAGTACATCAAAATTGTGGGTGCGTGCCGGACATCAGTAGGAACAGTGTTCCAAAATGCAGATGCCACTGCACTGAAACTTTGGTTTGAATGCAAGCGAAACAACTGCAAGGCAGCTGCAGGACAGTCAAGATGATGATTGCAGCAATCTGGTTGGTGTGTAAGGGTCTTTCAGGTGACCTGGTCCTAGGCCAGCTAGGAGGTTGTTGCTGTTGTTACTGTTATTTTTTGTAGCCTTTTTTTGTATCCTATGATTTTTGAGGAGACTGTTCAATTTAGTTGTGTAGCTTTTGATGTTTTGTTTATTGTTTATGACTACTTTTGTTATGTTTGTTATATATATTTGTAAGCCACCTTGAGCATGGTTTTATCTTTGAAAAAGTGGCATACAAATAAAATGATTGATTGATTCACAGCCTTTAAGAAGCCCTTTGAAGTTTAAAAAAACTTTTACAGCACTCAGATCAGCTGTACTTAATTTGTTATTAATGAACTATCTTTTTTCTTTCTTCTTTGGTGATCACTTGTAGCTAAGTAAGATTGTCTTCCATGAATATGGTCTTAACAGTGAGTCCGTAAGTGACTGGAGGCCAATTCTAGATCCGCACATCCTTCCATAGTGGGGACATAGGTTTCTGGGTGGGAGTTGATCACGGTGAGGGTTTGCCAAACCTGCCTTCCTCTTAGCTTCTTTCTTCCTTTTGTCCTGAGTTTGTGCTTTTTCAAAATTCATGACGCCTTTGGTAGAGGCTATTCTCCAATAGGAGTGCTTGCGGGCCAGTGATTCCCAGTTGTTGGTGTTTACATTTTATTTTTAAAGATTTGCCTTGAGAGTGTCTTTAGACCACTTTTACTGTCCACTGGCATTACACTTACCATTCTTAAATTGGGAACAGAGTAGTTGCTTTGGAAAATGACAAGCAGGCATCTGAACAACATGACCAGTTGGTCATGTAATGAACTTGCGGTATATGTCTGTAAAATGTACAGCATTAAGACTAGACCAGGAAAGCAGATAATGATTCTAAACCAGAGATACAGGAAAAGGAAGAGCAATTTTACTGGGTCATTCATTTTTTGGGGAATGATCTGCTACACTAACTAGTTGCTGGTACTGTACAAATAAAACAAATAGTTCAGATTGGGCCAACCTAATGCTTGGAGATCTCTGTGCCTGATTTTAAAACATCAGGTTGAGTCTGGTACAAGTGGCTCTGTAGGAGGTTTTCTTCAAACGTTTGTGATATTTCTAAGAACAAATAGAGTTAGCTCTGTGTGTGTGTGTGTGTGTGTGTGTGTGTGTCAGATTTTAGCATCCTATTTCTAAAAAAAAAAAAATACCAGCTGTTGGAAATTAGTTATTTTATTCCCTCCCCCCTTTGCTCTTTAATATTTTATCTATCAGATATGTAACTCTTAACAATGCACAATAGCAACAGAATAGAAAAGGAGAGTGGGCTTTTCATTGAGATGCAGCAATATTTTGTCTATGTGTTTACATATTTTGAGTATAATACAGTTAATATATAGTAACATTTTTCATTTTATATACAGTAGTATGTTACAAGAAACTAACATGAAAAATAAATGTGAGCTTATATAGCATTCTTACAGTTCTTACAACATTCTAAGTTGCAGTTGCATTTGATCCATTTGATTTGTCTTAAAGGGGGAATAGTTTATCTGGGTTTAGGAAATCATAATGTGTGAGTTGAAAATACTCAACATGCACATCTATGCAGATTTAGAAATGGATGCTAGGGTAATAGCATGTTTTTATTCCTGTCCATAGTCTGCTTTTGATGTCTGTAATTCCGTGAATTATTGTTGATCTTCTTAAGTTGAAAGTCTAAGAGATCCAAGTATGATCAAAAGCTGATATGATAGAATACATGTATAGGATTTGATGTACTAATTACCTGGAGATCTAAACAGAGGTGGTATGTCTGTTGATGTGTTGATGTACTTAAGGGTAACATGTCTCTTTGTACCAGGGCATTCTCTAAATAATAAAGCAGGCAAGAAGTTAAATCACTTCTTAATATTTTATTTGTCCATCTCAGACGGGAGAAATGAGGCTGTATTGTCATATTGTGATAGTTACAATCATTGTCTCCGTGTCATTAAAAACAGTAATCATAACTTTTGCGTTTTGTATGCCATTTTTGGAAGAATAAGAAAACAAACAAACATCACGAGTAGCAATGATAATTCCTAAAATATTGTCCATCCACTCCCCACTCCAGGGCACCAGAGTGCATATATTTTTCTTAAACAGAATGACATACCAGTGCGCTATCAGATGCCAATCAGATAAAGGTCAGCTATTGCACTCCCAAATAAGCCAGAACATGAAGGGAATAAGTCATTTGGACACATCTGTGACTTAAAAAGAAAGGAATGTGGTAGGAAAATGCCTAACATCAGCTATAATGCCTAATACATTATATATTTAATAAGTGTAAATTTGCATCAAACAGAATCAAGGACATTTGAGAGTTTTCTCACCACTGTTCCACCCCCCCCCCCTTTGTAAAAACAGGTAAAAGCAAAGGGACATAAAACCAAAAAGAGTTAGAGACTATCATAACGGCAGAACACACTCAGTCTTTTTCATTTCAATGGGTTTGTGTTGGGTAATATTAATAATAAGAACAATCTATGGCATTTTAAACTTTGTGGGGGTGTTTTTGTTTGTTATTATAGTATTGTATATCAGATGAGGTATAGAAATTTAATTAATGATCATGTAATTGATGATGATGACCATGATAATAAAGTTGTAATCCCTACAAGCCTCTAGGGAGAAAATGAGATGTTGCCCCAGCAGGCCTTGGGTGGATTGTAAATATTTAACCAAATGCATTAAAGTTTTGCAATGTGACTGGCAAAAAGCACATGGATATCAGCACCTCTGTCTTGATGAAGAAATATTTGATTATTTCTGAATATCTGTCTACATTTATTTCACAATTATTTGGAAAATGATATTTATGCAGATTGGCAATATCTTTCCTAATTATTTTATCATTACAAAATACTTTTATAAGCTTGTTTCAGCTGCAATGCTATGTCATTGCACTTCTGTTGAGTACCCTTTTGCCTAGTTAACTGGCAAAGATCTGATTTATGAAGAGAATAAACCTCTAGATCACAAACACTTCCCTTTTATATGTCTTATATCCCAGTTTTATGTTGGAGTATAAAATAACTTTATTTTGCCACTTTAGTATGATTCATATGATCAGTTTTCTCACAGTATGATAATATTTATGGAATAACTTCATACTGGGATAATCACAGAATCCAGATCGCAGGGCAGAATCCAGATCGCAGAGCTTGCAGGGCAGCAGCTGAAGAAGGAGCAAAAAGGGTTTTCTTGTGTGTGTGTTTCTTGTGGCTGATTAGCTGCTCTCCCTGTGCAAAGGTCAGAGGGGGCGGGGTTTCTGTTGAGGTAGGTGATTAGCTGTGGGAGGAGCTTATCAGGGCAGCAGCTGAAGAAGGAGTTTAATCCATCTTTTAGATTTAGGGGAGCTAGTCTCAAACGTTTGTTGGGGGAGACCTAGGGTTTTTTTGGGGGGAGTTATTTGTCCTGTCTTCACGCTTTTTATGATGGAGGACCACTGTAGTCACCCCCAACGACACGTTCTCAAGATGGAGGGTGAGGGAACACCTGCAGTCGCCTGCGGTTCCTGCGCAATGTTTGCCATCTTGCCAAAGGTTGCAGGCAGTTTACCTGCAGCAATTGCATGTTGATTGCCCTCTTAGAAGACAAAGTCCAGCAACTGGAGGAACGTGTAGCTACGCTCCAAAGAATTAGAGAGCTGGAGCTCTTCTTGGAAGCAACAGAGCACACCGTCTCCACCAAGGAGGAGACAGGGCACTCCCCTGAGAAGGAGGCTAGTTCACCAACACAGGAGCCAGATATATGGAGAAACGTGACTAAAAAGAAGTAGGAGGCCCAGGGTTCTCTCTGATTGTTTAGAAATACACAATCGCTTTGAGGTCCTCTCCCCTAGCATGGAAGACGAAGTGCAGACTCCATTTGAGGATCTCTCCCTCATTACAGTAGATCAGGTATATGAAGACGAGCAGCAAAGTCAGTCCTCAGGGAATGTGCAGGCGACCTTGGAACGGACAGCTCACGGAAGAACCCCGACCAGACCTAAGAGGAGGCGTGTAGTGGTGATAGGGGATTCCCTACTGAGGGGAACAGAAGCAGTGATCTGTGGGCCTGACAAGATGTCTCGGGAAGTGTGCTGTCTCCCCGGGGCTAAGATCCAAGATGTAACTGAACGACTGTAAGGAATCATAAAACCCACTGACAAATACCCCTTACTCTTGGTTCATGTGGGAACCAATGACACTGCAAGCAATAGCCTCCAGAAGATCAAAAGAGACTACGAGGCTCTGGGCAGGAAATTGAAGCAATTAAATGCACAAATTGTCATCTCATCTGTCCTCCCAGTTGAACGACGTGGCCCAGGGAGAGAGGGAAAAATAGTGGAAGTGAACAGCTGGCTTCGCAAATGGTGTAAACAGGAACCGTTTGGATTCTTAGATCACGGACTGCAGTTTCTTGAAGATGGACTTCTGGCAAGCGATGGGCTGCACCTCACAACGGTTGGGAGGAATGTTTTTGCCAAAAATCTCAGAAACCTCATCAGGAGGGCTTTAAACTGACTAATGTGGGGGAGGGAGACAGTGCTCCTGAAGGTAGGAGTGGAATGTAAGACTGGAATGTAATAATGGAGGGATACAATCTATTTCAGAGAAGCAGACCAGACAAGAAAGGAGGAGGAGTGGCGTTATATGTCAGGGATGTGTATACCTGTGAAGAGATCCAAGATTTAGAACCTCAAAGCCAAAGTGAGAGCATTTGGGTCAAAATTAAGGGAGAGAAGAATAACAGTGACCTCATTGCAGGAGTTTACTATAGATCCCCAAGCCAAACGGAGGACATAGATGATGCCTTCCTGGAACAGATGGCCAAGCATGCAAAAGGAAGGGAGATAGTAGTAATGGGGGACTTCAATTACCCGGATATTTGTTGGATGTCAAACTCAGCCAAGAGCATAAGGTCAAACAGATTCCTCACTGGCCTTGCAGACAACTTCATTGTCCAGAAAGTGGTAGAAGCAACAAGAGGAACAGCCATTTTAGATCTGGTCCTAACCAATGTTGATGACCTGGTTAGTGGGGTAGAAGTGGAAGGATCATTAGGTGCGAGTGATCATGCTCTTCTGAAGTTTACTATACAGCGGAAAGGAGCAGCCAAGCATACTAGGACTCAATTTCTTGACTTTAAGAAAGCCGACTTCATAAAACTTAAGGAAGTGCTGGGTGAGATCCCATGGACAGTAATACTAAAAGGAAAGGGAGTTCATGGTGGCTGGGAGTTTGTTAAGAGGGAGATAGTAAAAGCACAACTTCAGGCAATACCAACGAGACGGAAACATGGAAGGTGCCTAAAGAAGCCAGGGTGGCTATCTAAAGAACTTTTAACTGAGTTAAGATTAAAAAAGGATGTGTACAAAAAATGGAAAAGGGGGGAAACCACCAAAGAGGAATTCAAACAAATAGCCAGCACGTGTAGACACAAAGTCAGAAAAGCTAAAGCACAGAATGAACTCAGGCTTGCTAGAGAGGTTAAAAGCAACAAAAAAGGCTTTTATGGGTATGTTTGTAGCAAAAGGAAGAACAAAGAAACAGTAGGGTCACTCAGAGGAGAAGATGGTGAAATGCAAACAGGGGACAGAGAAAGGGCTGAACTCCTCAATGCCTTCTTTGCCTCAGTCTTCTCCGATAAAGAAAACAATGCCCGACCTGAAGAATTTGGAGCAAATGATTCAGCAGAGGAAACACAGCCCAGAATAACTAAGGAGATAGTACAAGAATACTTGGCTAGTTTAGATGTATTCAAGTCTCCAGGGCCAGATGAACTGCATCCAAGAGTATTAAAAGAACTGGCAGATGTGATCTCAGAACCACTGGCAGTCATCTTTGAGAATTCCTGGAGAACAGGCAAAGTCCCGGCAGACTGGAGGAGGGCAAATGTTGTCCCTATTTTCAAAAAGGGGAAAAGAGAGGACCCAAATAATTACCGCCCAGTCAGTCTGACATCAATACCAGGGAAGATTGTAGAGCAGATCATTAAGCAAACAGTCTGTGACCACCTAGAAAGGAATGCTGTGATCACCAATAGTCAGCATGGATTTCTGAAAAATAAGTCATGTCAGACTAACCTGATCTCGTTTTTTGACAGAATTACAAGCCTGGTAGATGAAGGGAACGCAGTGGATGTAGCCTACCTTGATTTCAGCAAGGCATTTGACAAGGTGCCCCATGATATTCTTGTAAAGAAGCTGGTAAAATGCGGTCTTGACTATGCTACCACTCAGTGGATTTGTAACTGGCTGGCTGACCGAACCCAAAGGGTGCTCATCAATGGTTCCTCTTCATCCTGGAGAAGAGTGACTAGTGGGGTGCCACAGGGTTCTGTCTTGGGCCCCGTCTTATTCAACATCTTTATCAACGACTTGGATGATGGACTCAAGGGCATCCTGATCAAATTTGCAGATGACACCAAACTGGGAGGGGTGGCTAACACCCCAGAGGACAGGATCACACTTCAAAACGACCTTGACAGATTAGAGAACTGGGCCAAAACAAACAAGATGAATTTTAACAGGGAGAAATGTAAAGTATTGCACTTGGGCAAAAAAAATGAGAGGCACAAATACAAGATGGGTGACACCTGGCTTGAGAGCAGTACATGTGAAAAGGATCTAGGAGTCTTGGTTGACCACAAACTTGACATGAGCCAACAGTGTGACGCGGCAGCTAAAAAAGCCATTGCAATTCTGGGCTGCATCAATAGGAGTATAGCATCTAGATCAAGGGAAGTAATAGTGCCACTGTATTCTGCTTTGGTCAGACCTCACCTGGAGTACTGTGTCCAGTTCTGGGCACCACAGTTCAAGAAGGACACTGACAAACTGGAACGTGTCCAGAGGAGGGCAACCAAAATGGTCAAAGGCCTGGAAACGATGCCTTATGAGGAACGGCTACGGGAGCTGGGCATATTTAGCCTGGAGAAGAGGAGGTTAAGGGGTGATATGATAGCCATGTTCAAATATATAAAAGGATGTCACATAGAGGAGGGAGAAAGGTTGTTTTCTGCTGCTCCAGAGAAGCGGACACGGAGCAATGGATCCAAACTACAAGAAAGAAGATTCCACCTAAACATTAGGAAGAACTTCCTGACAGTAAGAGCTGTTCGACAGTGGAATTTGCTGCCAAGGAGTGTGGTGGAGTCTCCTTCTTTGGAGGTCTTTAAGCAGAGGCTTGACAACCATATGTCAGGAGTGCTCTGATGGTGTTTCCTGCTTGGCAGGGGGTTGGACTCGATGGCTCTTGTGGTCTCTTCCAACTCTATGATTCTATGATTCTAGGATAGGTCCACAGTTCCTTTCTCATGCTCCAGAAACCAGAATTCAGTTGCTCTTGCTGATGCCATGGTGGGCATTAATGTTAGTTCGTTGTAGCAAAAAAAACCACCCACCACCAAAGAATCTCATGGATCAAGTTTCTAATGTTTACTGACACTGGATGATAATTGCTAAAATTCAAAATGCGTACATGAGTCAATGCAAATCATATATGCAAATATCTGATTTATGCATATAAGACATGAGGACCAAATGAGGTGTACAAAAAGATAAAACGCAAACATACTTCAAAGCATACAAAAGTTGCAATACTTGTCTAAACATGAATGCTTTTAGCAGGTGCCGAAGAGTGCAGTGAAGACGCCTGCTTAATCTCAAGAGGCAGGGAGTTCCAAAGTGCATGTGCTTCCACACGAAATGATCACGTTCTTCCAAATGCAGATATTTTTTCTGGTCCATTGCCTGTAATAAATTGAAGTGACGATTAGTTGAGAGACACAAGAGCCTGCCAGTTTGATTGGGGGAACCGGAGATGAGCTGTGGAAGCGGCTGCTTAACACTTTTTCTTTCTACTGTTCCTAGACTCCAATCACCCTCCTCTATCTGCTGAAAATACCTTTCTCTTTTAAAGTGGTGACAATGTGTGCCTCCTGACACACAGTGATTCAGGAGTGATTCAGTCACATAACAGAATGTTAGGTTTGTGCATTTAAAGAGGATTAAGGCACTCTATATCATCCTAGACCAACAAGTGCAATGAACTCCCCCCCCCCGCCCCATTTGGAAAGTGACGAGGAAATACAATGAAAATGTGAGACAATTATACAACTAAAAGGAAGATCTGTCTAGATCATAGAATCATAGAGTTGGAAGAGACCACAAGGGCCATCGAGTCCAACCCCCTGCCAAGCAGGAAACACCATCAGAGCACTCCTGACATATGGTTGTCAAGCCTCTGCTTAAAGACCTCCAAAGAAGGAGACTCCACCACACTCCTTGGCAGCAAATTCCACTGTCGAACAGCTCTTACTGTCAGGAAGTTCTTCCTAATGTTTAGATGGAATCTTCTTTCTTGTAGTTTGGAACCATTGCTCCGTGTCCGCTTCTCTGGAGCAGCAGAAAACAACCTTCTTGCCCTAGATTACTTCAAAGTACATTACGCCAGCCTGCAGCAAAAGGGGTGAGTATCTCAACCTCAGGGCCCAGCTGCAAACAAGATTCAAGGCTGGAGGCTATAGAGTCTCCAACAGAGGACTCAGACAAGTAGCCATGTTAGGTTCAGGGCTTGGAGCCTGCTGCTGAAGAACCACTGAGTCCACAGAGCGTGAGGCTGACGATCAGGAACTCCCAGAAAAACCTCCCTTATAGCATCAAAGGCATGAGGCTCCCCAGCCACCTTCCCCTAAGAAATCAAAGGTCTCCCACAGTACGTCACCTGTCCAGCAGCCTTGGAAGTACACTAGGTGAGAAACTATAAATGGAGGAGTACCCATCTTCAGGCCAGAAGACCGGCATTTTAAGAATCTGAAAATTATCGACAACAGAGTGGAGCCTGGAAGAAGTGGAGGTGGGAGACTTAAAAAACTTAGTCTGCACTCAACGTTTGCTGGGGTGAGTTGTTCACTCAGAGCAATCAAGGGTCCAACAATGCCTGCCTTTTCTGTGGGATCTGGCATCAGACCACAACCTGACAGTGGGTAAGGATGGGCAATGGAAGACAGTGGTTGTGTCTTTGTGGGAAGGACCCATTTCAGTCTTTCCAATGCAACCAGAGGCATTAAGTTAACTCTTAGGTCTGCCCAGGTGCCCCTCTGCTTCCCAGCCATCTCCTACTTGCCTGGGAGGGGAGCAGAGATGCCAGGATGCTTTCTTCCACCACCATCAGAATGGGCACAAAGAGGAGAATCCTGTGTACAGTGGTACCTTGGGTTACATACGCTCCAGGTTACATACGCTTCAGGTTACAGACTCTGCTAACCCAGAAATAGTGCTTCAGGTTAAGAACTTTGCTTCAGGATGAGAACAGAAATCGTGCTCTGGCGGCGCGGTGGCAAGAGGCCCCATTAGCTAAAGTGGTGTTTCAGGTTAACAGTTTCAGGTTAAGAATGGACCTCTGGAACGAATTAAGTACTTAACCCGAGGTACCACTGTAATCAGGAGCTCATGATTTGTGTGCTCTTTAAGACTGCCATGACACTTGGTATGTTCACCTTCCATTGCTCTCCTCTATCCCTTTAATTTTGAATTCTATACACATGTGAGTTGAATTGGTGTGAAATCTATGGGAGTGTCTGATTTGGTCAAGGTGTGGCCTGGTCAGTGTGACTGTAGGGCATAACATTTTAACACATAATTACTTCTCTGCTTGGTGATCCTGTTTTAGTTTCAGGTCTTGCCATGTGATGCTCATGTGTTTGATTTAAGACTGGCAATACCACAACTCTTGATGCAACACTGGCACATCTTTTCCTCTGAGATATGGCTGTCGCTGGCTCTTCTTTTCTTTTGGCGCCAGCTTAAAACATGCCTGTTTATTCAAACATTTGGAAATGGTTAGCTTGGGAATTTTATAGATGATTCTCTGTAGTTTTGTGATTGATGTTAACTGATTTTATCTGCTTTTATGTTTTGTTTAATAGATTTGTTGTTTTAAATAATTCTTTATTGCTTCACCCTGAGATCCCATGACAAAGAGTAGGTTATAAATATGTTAAATATTTATAATATAAATATACATATTTTAAATCATACTCACTTTTGCTGAATCCCACTCATAACGTTTGGGGTTTGCTAAGCAGACTTCAGAATCATCCTGCAAGAGTGGACCAGTTGATCTAGAACCTCAGAACTGGATTCATTTCTGCTTTCAATTCTAGACACCAAAATCTATGACAATTATCAAGGGTTTGGTGGAATATTGCTCTTTTGAGCCTGCTCAGGACAGTTGGTACTCTGCTCTTGTACTAAACTATAGAGCAGAGTGGTCCAACACATGGCCTGAAGCCCGCATGTGGCCCTTAAGGCCTTTTTTGGCAGTCCTCAGCAACATTTGACACCAACCGCCTCCCCAGCCCTTGTACTGCTCTCCCAAAGCCGAGTAATGAGGTGCTGGCTTTTGAAGGCAGTGTGAGGGCTCTGAAAGGGTCCCAGAGTCCTCCTGCCTCCTTCCCAAGGCCTAGTTAGCACATTACCAGCTTTGGGAAAAAGATGGGAGGGCTCTAAGACCCTTTTCATAGCCTTGTACCTCCTTCCCAAAGCCCAACACTTCACTTAGCTGGCTTTGGGAAGGCAGCATGAGGGCTGAAAGAAAGTGTCAAATTTTGGCCTTGCTCTCCTGTGTGACAAGTCAGTGTACAGCCTGCTGGATCCATGTCGAAGTACTCTTGTGGTCCGCTTGGTATGAAAAGTTGGACTGCCCTGCTATAGGGTGTCCAACAGCTAGTACAGTTTCTGTCCAATATATGCTCCTGATTTGATCATTGTGTCAAGTACTTGATTGTTGTAAAGTGAATAATCTCACTCTGATGTAGCCCAGCTTTTTTATTGTTTCCAAAATATTTACCACAATATTCTCAGTGATTTTGGAAATATTTTCAACAACCCAACTAGGGTGCCTCATGATTAATGCGTTAGTACTTCTGCTGAAGTTCACTTGTTGGGCAGCAGCAGTGCTATTATCACTCTTAAAAATTATATCTTCTCTTCACTCAGAGCTGATTACAGCAGCAGTAGTCAATATTGTGCTCTCTATATGGTATTAGGCTACAACTCCCATCAACTCTGTCGGTAATGCTGGGTGGGGCTAATGGAGGTTGTAGTCAGACAACATCTGGAGAGCTCCATGTTGGGTATCTGATATGGGTATGTAAATACTCAGGTGGTTTGACTGTGATGCCTTGAACTAGAATAGGAAATATGAGTATGGATGCAATCCAGGAACAAAATGCTCAGTTCAGGTGTAGGTTGCTCAGTCAGATCTCTTACAGCTTAATAGTACTTTTATGTATATTTCTGTTTTGACTACAACTGGAATACATTACCTTGAGTTCTAGACAGAGATTAAATAGAGATATAGCAGATTAAATAAACTGTAGACAGGGAGATGAATTCTTTATAGGCATATCATGATGCTTTAAAAATAAAATGCAGGCTTTATATTGTGGGACTGATCCAGTGTTATGAAATAGGGATAGAGATACCTCTATTAAGTGCTTTTTTCTGGGGGGACACGGGTACACATACCCCTAAATATTTTGTGAATTATTGTACTTTTGTCCATTTACTGTATTTATTTCCCCCGATTTGAATTATTAAATAGTGATTTTTCTGGAGTCAAAATGACAGTACCCCTAAACATTTTTAAAGAAAAAAAGCATTGCCTCTATGCATAATATAGCAGGAAGCAGTCTTTCCGTAGCAGGAAGACAGCAAGATGGACTGTATCAAGCAATTCTACGAAACTATAAAAGCTGGAATGAACACAAGAAATGTCAGGGACAGGACACAGCTAAGCCCTGAATAAGCTGGTTTCAGCTTTCAGTTCTGGAGATGGGTAGAAATTTAAAGGGGAAGCTATAAATCAAACTCTTGGGATGTAGCCTATTTAGTCATTATTAGAATGAGCCACCATTGTGTATATTTGGCATGTAGCAGTAGAAAGACATTAAAATTATGTATGTCGATAATCAAAATTTCTTGTCAAGAAAGATGGATTCTCTGTATGAATTAATCATTTATGCTGCTTCAGTTAGTCACAGGGAGAGGCAGAGGGCTGTGGCTGCTGGTAATGAGTAGGCTTTTTTTCTAGCTTTAAAAAACTGATTAGATTTTATTCACACACTTTGCAGCCCAAAGAGCAACTTTAAGTGTCAGAAATTTTATTTTAAATGTAAACAACATTATTCAGGGCTGACTTCTGTACCCAGTACAATCTTCTTGTGCTTGAGTGGCGATGCTGTGCAGAATACAAGCATCTCTCCCATCTGTAGAAACCATCCTTGGGCTCAGCATGCAAAAAGAGAGCAGGAAATAATAGTGGCATTCTAAGCCACATCAAAGGAGTATCCCCTCCCCACACCAGAATGCTGTGAAAATGACTGATTCAAGGATGCTAAACATCAATTGTCATCTAGGATATGTGGCAAAACAGTAGCTGTTAGGATTAACCAGAGCAAACCTGAATTAGGAATTGAGACTGATCATCTGATTAGCAATGGGGATTAGGGAATTAGTGGATTAGGGAAAAATACAAAGTGGTTTAGAAAAAACATCTGAGGATATCAGTGTAATCTGCAGTCTAATCCTAGGCTGAGAGTGCCTCAGATGAGGTACATCCACTTGATTTAATTTAAATACTTTAATTATTTAATTTGGGGATTGAAAAAAACTTCAAACCTTAGAAGCACGTGAAAAAAACTTTTTTTGAGGCAATTGTTCTTGCATGGTGGGGAATCTTGGGAGCCGTAGTTTGTTCAGTGTTTTGAGTGTTGTTAGGAGACCTGTTTTCCCCCTCAGAGAGCATACAGGTTAACATTTACAGACATCCTTTCTCCTGCAGCCACCTGCACCCATCAAGAAGCTTCTCTGGATGGTAGGGGGCTCTCCTGAATAAGGTTTTGTTGTTTAGTCATTTAGTTGTTTCCGACTCTTCGTGACCCCATGGACCAGAGCACGCCAGGCACTTCTGTCTTCCACTGCCTCCCGCAGCTTGGTCAAACTCATGCTGGTAGCTTCGAGAACACTGTCCAACCATCTCGCCCTCTGTCGTCCCTTTCTCCTTGTGCCCTCCATCTTTCCCAACATCAGGGTCTTTTCCAGGGAGTCTTCTCTTCTCATGAGGTGGCCAAAGTACTGGAGTCTCAGCTTCACGATCTGTCCTTTCAGTGAGCACTCAGGGCTGATTTCCTTCAGAATGGATAGCTTTGATCTTCTTGCAGTCCATGGGACTCTCAAGAGTCTCCTCCAGCACCATAGTTCAAAAGCATCAATTCTTCAGTAGGTTGGGGCATTGTGGACTGCTGCCAAAATCAGAATTGGATCCTAACATAAATTGAAATAAGGAAGTTCACAGAAAGTGGGTTTCTCCTCCCCTACAGCCCCCACCTGTGTTGTTCAGGAAGAGCCTTTAAGCACCTGGAGAAGCTTGCAGAGGGAAGGAGGGGACAGGATACTTTCTTTAAGTTTTTTATTTAAAGGCAGTTATAAACTGCTAAATATTTTGAAATCTTAGCGACTTGGAATTCAAGCCATTTAGAAATTGTATCTAAAGGTGTGGTTTTTTTTTGTATTTTATGGTTTTACAGTATGGATTTATGGATAGCTTGTTCAGTTCTTGCTTGGCATAGAATCATAGAATCATAAGGGACAACACAGATCATCTAGTCCAACCCCCTGCAATGCAGGATTTCTTTTCCCAACGTGGGGCTCGAACCCATAGCCCTGGGATTAAGAGTCTCATGCTCTGCCAACTGAGCTATCCCAGAGCTGTAATAATTTATTTTTATAAATCTGCCCCACATGGTAAAATAATGACACCCCAAATTTTTTTTTGAAAGAAAACACTGTACACTGAAGACAGCTATAAGTTAAGTACACTGAAATATAGATTTCTTACGAAAAGCAGTTTCCCATTGAGGCACTTCTTCTTCTTCTTCTTCTTCTTCTTCTTCTTCTTCTTCTTCTTCTTCTTCTAGTGTATTACTCAAGAGCTTTCACATAAGTAGTCCATGAGTGGGAAAGAAGCTACGGTGTATACAAATCTATTGGTATTAACATATATAAATGAAACCCATCAATTACATAAAAGTATATGAAATGAATTGGGAGACTTGTCTAATGAATTCATAAAAGCCCCGGAGTCTAATACACATGTTCCCTGGGGATAGTAGGTTAAGTCAGATCCATTATTTATTTATTTCATAAAATTTATACACCACTTGATTGTAGAAAACCTCAAGATGGTTTACAATAAAATCAAGAAAAAATCATAACCATACTTTAAAACACACAGAAGTCAAAATACTAAAACAGATTAAAATTATCTCATGATGGGGTCACCAACCTGGTGCCCCCAAAGGCTTCTGAATAGAGGCACCAGACTCAGCTGTCTTATTTTAAAGCAATTTCTGTTAAAGGAGCTAGCCTGACCGCTCCTACCTGTCGCTTTTAGCCAACAAGCGAAGTCAAAGCTGTGGACACCAGGCAATAGGAATCCTTAGCATCTAAACAGGGCTGAATTTATAAAGGCGTAATTGGAGTGATTGCACCAGAGCTCATGCTAGGATATGCTGCAGACTCTGAGCTTTCATTTCAAAAAAACAAAACTCTACTGCTTTTAGATAAGAAGGTATGTGCAGACAACCTTTTAAGCTGGGATCACTAACCCAGAGCAGGTGGAGAGACAATAAAAATGCTTCCTCCAGCTGTGCAGCACAGACCACTTGGTGGAGTTGGAAGGGCCCACCCTCTTGCCACTCTGGTTGGCTGTATGAACTCCACCTCTCCTTTCCAGAGGGAAGGACTTCCCCAGGCAGTTGTGGGACAAATATGGAAAGAAAAGGGTAGGATAAGTCAACCTCTTTAGGTTTTTGGAGGGTGCATGGACTGAGGGAAAGGTTGAGGCTATTTCACCTCCTTTGCTTTGGCTTCCCATAGAAATACTTTTTGAGAAGGTGGGGGAGAGATTGTTCCCAAGTGGTTTTAATGTGAGACAGTGCAGACTTTATCATAATCAATGTGAGACTTTATCATAATCAAAACATTTTCCCCAAGTGTTCCCAATTTTTTGGGGGGCACCCACTTTTGGGGGCACCCATTTCAGAGACATTCATATTATCATTACTTTTTCCTCCTGTCTGGCCCACAGCAGGGATTGTTCCCAACTTTTTTTAGGAGCACAGTGTGAAGGCAGAAACATGATTATTGTCTCATACATTCCCAATTTTGACCATAGTCACATTTATTTAGGTGAAAAAATAGGGTCCCCACAAAGGATTGCACACAGGACCCCTCAGAACATTAATCCACTACCAACAGTCTTATATAATCTTATCTGGAAGCCATGCAGCAGACAGTATTGTAGCACCTAAAATTTCAAACATTTGCAGACGACTAAAAGTGTCTATGACTGTGCAATTAGACCACAGGGTTTAATCCATTTAATTTACATTTATTAACCCACCTCAGCATTTTTCATATAGGGAAGCTAATATTTTGTCTTGTTTTAAAATTCATTTTTCACCATATATCTCCTTTAAATTAGGTAAGCAACTTGTTAGTTTGTTTTCTGTCTCACAGGATCTGTTTGTGCCCAAGGCAAACTTAAACAGCTGTGTTCCAGGCAGAAATGGGAAGATCATGTGACAGATGGGAAGGGCTTAGGAACCAGTAGGAAACTAATCCCTTTCAGGGCCACTTCAGACAAATATCATACTACTCAGCAGTAGGTGAGTGGAGGGTAATGACGGGCCAATAAACTATCTTCTGCTTCCAAGGGCTAGGTGAAAATGCATACAGCTTTAACTTACCTTTGCCAACGTTTTGAGCTTGTGGCCCCATTCTAATGAATATCTAGCAGCATGCATTTCCTGCCTACTCCTTAACTAATGCATTTTTAAGAAGCCCAACTATTTTTTGTTGTAGAGGGGGGAATTTCTACCTTCTCCACAATTTATAACATAGGAAAAGAAATTCATTTGGACCATCTTAGCATTTTCCTGGCAAATTAATAGCACTATATCCTGTCATATATCTCTCAGCCTTGATGGTAAGTTAAAAAACAAAACTATAAAGTGCAGAGAGAGAAGCGGAGAAAACAGGATTCACAGGGCTCTTTGGGTATTTGATAGATTTCCCAACCTCTAGCATATGGTGGTGCTAGTACTTTATTTTTCAGCCAGCCAGTCAGCCAGCATGATTATTCATTTTACAGTTCTATCAGCCTCATAGTTACTGCCAGAAAGAGAATCTCATCATAGCTGAAAATACAAGCACACATGCAGCAGAAACCACTCAATGGGAAAGACATTTTAATGTCTCTTGCTCCAGCTTTTGTCTCAGAATGAGAAGATTGGCTGCAACTCAGATGATCCTGTCAAAGTAGGTGACTATCTTACTTTCTTGAATGTTTGTGGTATTGGCTTTTTTTTAAAGACGGCTATAAGTTAAGTACACACCTAGGAGTTATGTGTGTGATGTGGGATATAGTTACTCATTTTCCCATAGCAGTGAATGCATCCAATGATTGCATTCTCACCCCCCCGAATAGTGGCTGAGGACGGTGTTGCTATCTGGAATCTGTGTCTCCGGCTGTGGAAAACTGACATCTGGAGCAGTAATTACTGGGGATGTAGGAAAAAAAAAAAGTGCTTCCTTTTTCACAGAGCAGGAATAACAGTCTGTCTTCAGCACTCTGGGTGAAAAAATGTTTTTAGAACTCACTTGGTTGAAGTGTCATATTGTAAGGATACCTGCAGGGAACCACATGGATCTTTCCATTCAGTTATTTATGAATGAAGCCAGAAGCAATTATGCGACTTCGGGCTTCAAAGGCTGTTTTAACTTTGTGTGTGTGGCATGTGTATGTCTAAAGGTAACGTTAAGAACATCACCCTCTACGCAGTTCTGCAGCAAGATGAACTTTCAGCTGCAAAGCAAATTAATTCACCTTTCAGTTTAGCTGGCATTAAATACAGCAGATGTTTTAGAGTGAAAAATGTACCATGTAAGCAGACCACTGTCTAGGCAGACAGGGCAATTCAAGCTTCTTTCACCTGCAAGCTCTAAATTCAGGCTGAGCATGATCAGTGCAGCGCTGTGGTATTGGCTCTTAGTTGCTTGGCTGCCAAAATTCAGATGACTCCCAGAGCGAGAGCTTCAGGGTCTACAGGTCAAGTTGGGAGTGAAGTTCTTTGTGCAATATCACTTGGAAGAACGGTGTGTTTTCAACTGTACAGAAAGCATTGAAATGTTGGAGTGGATGCCCTATCCCCGCTCCCCAATTTATCTTAATTCGTGAAAGAATTATGTCTAATATTAAATATAAAAGAGAATGTGTAGGCATATACGCATGGGGCACATGTAAAATACTAACAGTGTAATTCTAACTATCCCCTATCAGAAATCCTATTGCAGTCAGTAGGGCACAGATAAGTGGAGTGCAGGGGTCGGGAGAGAATTAAAGCCAAAAATTAATTCAGTCAATTCATATCATAACACAAGCAGAGTTTACAACAGAGGAAAAACAGTCACAAACAAAAGGGGAAGAGAGGTTGCTTCTTTACATGCTTTTTGGAGGTAGGATTGAGGTGGCAGTCCTGTGCCCTTACCGGGGAGTAATGCCCATGGAATTCAATAGGACTTCCTTCTGACTTACTGTGGTTAGTAATGTGCTGCAAGACAGGCAACAAAGAGAAGGCGAGGGTTTAAGCAAATGGATCAGTACTACCTGTATTTTAAAATCCCCCTTTGTAAGTTTGTGGGGGGAAATACAGAACTGATATTTCTGTTTACCTAATGGAGCATTTTATCCCTCTTTTGTATCCTTTTCTCAAATGGCACCAGGTGAGTTCTCTCATCTTGAGTTAACTTGGCCACCCATATCATTCCGCAAAGCGGCAAAGGTGATTTTACCATGATGTTTGGTTGGCAAACTGTAAACCTGTGGGCTCAGCATCTTCTTAGAACGCAGAGGAAAAGGTAGTGGTCAACTTGGACAGGACGCTTCCTGAAAACCTTTGGTCACACTTTTAAGACTAACAAGTAACAGAATAATTACACTCACTCTGTATTAAGACTTATGCATTAGCTTTTTGATAAATGGGGGTGTGGGGAGACGATTTTTCAACAACATAGGAATTCCTATTTTTCAACATCTCCATGAAATAGATTATGTATCCTTGCTGCAGCCTTACACCAGGTGACACCACTTGTCTACTTAATCCAGTGCTGTCTACTCCAGTAGGAGTTTCCCAGGGTCTCAGATATTTCCCATCATCTGATTCTTTTAACTGAATATGCCGGAAACTGAACCTGGGATCATCTGCATGCAAAGCAAGTGGTCTGCCAGTACCACTGAGATATGGGCCCTCCCCACCAAGGAACTTTGCTTTAACATTGTATACTTGCACTGCTAGATGGCTCTAATTTGAGAATTTAGATGTGTTGCTTCAGCACTTGGGATCTCTGTGGTCCAAATGTACCCAGTACAACAGCTTACATTGATTTTCCCTCCAAGCTACACACCTAACTAGGGCTTACGTGGAAGCAGCACAAGCTTGTGCAACCAACATGACTGGGTGTTTGTGTGTGTGTGTGTGTGTGTGTGTGTGGTTCTTCTCTTTATCCTGGTTGGTTACTAGACCTGCCAAGGCTTCATTACCCTGTTGCTGGTGTTCTGTGTTGAATTAATTGCATTTTGTTTTAATTGGCTGTAGTGATACAGTTACCACTACTAATTCTCATTTGCTATTACTCCATGGTGTGGGTGCATCTCTTAAAGTGGTGCCAATCTCCCACATATATACATTATTTCTTGCCAAAGAAATAAAACAAGACAAATGCCTAAATGAGGCATAACAAAAGTAGGAATCCATTCTACTATCCTGTCAGGAAATATGCAAATACCACCTAGCCAGGAATACCATTTTATGTAACATAGGTTGCAATCCTATACCCACTTAGCTGGGACAAACCTCACTGGACACAATTTGAATAGACATGCATATGACCTATCTAATTGAAATGGGATTCTGTTTTAGCCACGCCAAGTTGTTTATTTTCCTCTCACTGATCTTTGAATTGAATATCCATACAAGTTACATACATTCATACATTTCAGGCCATCTCTGCATTCTGAGTTTTTGAAAACAAGAATTGAGATG
Organism: Podarcis erhardii; assembly: GCF_964252035.2. Lineage (NCBI taxonomy): Eukaryota > Metazoa > Chordata > Lepidosauria > Squamata > Lacertidae > Podarcis > Podarcis erhardii. The sequence goes on from NC_138507.1 coordinate 67,260,834, forward strand.
TTGCTTCATCCCCGACCAGCCCATGACCTGGAGATGCAGCTGAGCAGCTTTTATTGAGAAGCTGCCTACATGTCCAGCAGAACTGCACAGAGCTGTACTCCTTTAGATTGCTGGTGGTAGATCATGTGTTTAAATGCTTCCTGGATTTCATTTCTTGCACAAAGAAATCTAGTTTGTGGGGACTAAGACTGTAGCACCATTTCTTCTATCTAAAGGACATTTTTTAAATGACTCCTATTAAAAACACAGGGACGCGGGTGGCGCTGTGGCACAGAGCCTAGGACTTGCCGATTAGAAGGTTGGCGGTTCGAATCCCCATGACGGGGTGAGCTCCCGTTGCTCGGTCCCTGCTTCTGCCAACCTAGCAGTTCGAAAGCACGCTAAAGTGCAAGTAGATAAATAGGTACTGATCTGGCGGGAAGGTAAACAGCGTTTCCGTGCACTGCTCTGGTTCTCCAGAAGTGGCTTAGTCATGCTGGCCACATGACCCAGAAGCTGTACGCTGGCTCCCTTGGCCAATAAAGCAAGATGAGCGCCGCAACCCCAGAGTTGGTCACAACTGGACCTAATGATCAGGGGTCCTTTTACCTTATTAAAAACATACTTTACCCCAGTATAGTCTGAAGTGATGTAGTTCCACAAAAAACACAAGAGCTTACCTGTAGTTTGAAGGTTAGCAAATTTCTCTCAGTCTGATTTAGAAACAGTGCCTTTAAACATGCCTTTAAACTTTTCGGATCTGAATTGGTATTTCAGGCATTCCCAAATAGTATTCTGGACATATGATTCAGAGATAACTTCACACCGTGAACTGAGCCCTCTGATGACCTTGAACTATTAATCCTCCCCACTCTTCCTACTGAATGCAGCTTTGTGCTCCTTATTTAAAGCAAGAGGTCGTGGCCACAAGACCCAACCTATAGCAGAAAGGCTGCTTTTGTTGCAGAAGTTCTCTGCAGCATCCATGTGCATATCACATGTGTTCATTGGAGCTAGTCAAGTCTGGTATTTTTGGGGTATATTACCGTATTTTTCTGTGTATAAGATGCCCCCATGTATAAGACGACCCTTATTTTTTAAAGCCCAAAATCAAGAAATTAAGTTGTTTAGCTTTTTGGGGGTGGGGTGGGGTGGGGGAGGTCACTTCCACCAATCGCTCACTCGCCTGCCCGCCACTGCTGATCGCTTGGCACAGCCACTGCCGATTGCACACCTCGCCGCAGCCGCCAATTGCCCACTCACCGCCATCAACAGCCCACCCACTTGCCGCAGCCAACAATCGCCCACCCATCACCTGCCCGCCTCACCACAGCCACCACTCACCTGCCCAATCGCTGCTGCCATACTTTAATTGTTTTCCTCGTTTTTGCAATTTGTGTCAACATTTTATAAATCACAAGTTTATTTAGGTTCTAATGAGGCATTTCTCCTAAAGTCTTGAAAACAAAGAATACCAAATAGTGAAGAGATGCCTTGGTACTGATGATAGAGCATGCAAAAGGGCTTTAATATTATGAAACCTGTATATGTTTTTTTCCTGCGTTTTGTGTTTGGTTAGAGGTACTGCTTGTGGTTCTGCTGATCTGAAAGACCTGTAGGAAATGAAAACTACTGTAGTTTCATTGGCTATTAAGGACAGCTGCAGTGAAATATATGCTTTCCTGATGTTATTTAAGGTACTGTGTGTGTGTGTGTGTGTGTGTGTGTGAGAGAGAGAGAGAGAGAGAGAGAGAGAGAGAGAGAGTGTTCTAATGCCCAACTACAGGAATGTCAACCATGGCTTGCATTCAACTCACCTTGTATGCCAGTGGAAGCCAGCACAAAGGCTCTTTCTAACACAATGGATCTTTCCTCCCAGGCACCCCCATGTCTCCCATTCCACTCCGGAGGGTCAGGCGAATCTACAAAACCCAGTTGGAGGAGAGGGGAGATTTGGCAAGCAGAAATGCTTGTGATGATGGAGTGATCTGAAGACGGTTTCATTTAATTTCTCTCCATACTATTAACAAGTTAACCATATTGTTACACAGTATAAGCAGATGTACTGGGTTGTAGGAACTAATGGAGGTTAGGAAGCTGCACTCGATTTATAGCTCTCCTATCAGACGGAGATGAGAAGGCAGTCCAGGTGATGTAGAGTTTCTCATAAGAAAAGGGCATGTTTGTTAAGGAATGTTTGAACAATTGGCGCAACTATCAATACAGTTTGGAGAAGGCATGGAAACCTAATCCTTAGTATTGGTGAACAGACTATTGTGGGTGACTATAGTTGCAGATGCTGTGGACTTTGACTTAGGGTCAGAATGGGTCCTTAACTTTGTGTCTTGCCTCTCAGTGTAAGAAAACATAAATATACATAAACATAAAGAAAACATAAATAAACATACATAAACATAAATAAAGAAAACATAAATAAACATAAACATAAAACTGCATAAATTTGAGAATCTTAAAAGCATGAAAGAGAGGCTAATGCCACAAGCCCCACAGTATTGTTAGGATCAGGCTTAGGCTGGCAGACTGATGCAGGAGATGAAGAAGAAACAGAAGAGGGAGTTGAATGGTGGGAACCTACTTTGAAAGGGGGGATCTCCGCTTTCAACCCTGATGTCAGGTGGTTAGGAAAGGGGAGAAGGGATACCAGCTCTTTCCTCCTACCTTTTTGCAACAGTGGAGGCTGAAGAGGGCTTTGATCAGCTGAGGGGGTACGTCTGAACAGGAGGTGGTAGTGATTGAACAGGAGTCTGAACAGGAGGGCGTGGGTCTTGGCACATAGAACCAGGCATGGTCTTTGCAGATGGGAGCAGACCCGCCAGCTCTGACAGAGCACATGTTTGCAAGCTTAGCATTCCTGTGAGGCAAGAGTCTAATGAGCAAGCATGCTGTGCCTCATCCCCAAAAGCTGGTGGGAAGGGTGGGGAAGCTGTTGGGTCATCTTTGTCACTTCCGTACAGTTCTGTATTTCTTGTCTTGCTCTTGAAGTCCTGAAGTGACTCCAGAGTACAGTGTCTGCTGTTGAGCCTGTACCATTACTTGTCTGAATAAAGATCTCTTCCTTATTTACAAGTAAGAGCGTGTGTGTGTGTGTGTGTGTGTGTGTTGGGTGGGAGCCAGGATAGGCCTGCTGTATCTTTGTGGTTTGCCCTTTGCTGATGTGGTGTTGCTGTTGCTTCTGAATTTGTGGGAAGTCCATTACACTGTCAGCATTGCCAATTCTCCTGTTTAATGCAAAAGGAATTTGGGTGCATTTTCTCTTGCTGCTGCTCATATTGGGCACAGTTCTGATTCAGTGCCACGGAAATATGGAGTTGTTGGCATCTGTTTCTCACTCAAGAGACAATGGAGTGTGGCTCCAGTGGTGAAGTCAAACCATTGAAGATTCACAGTGCCTGCTATGGCGGGAAGCTTTCTTAACTGTGCCCGTTAACTGAAATCTGACATGAGCAAAGACCTCCCTGGTCCAGTTTAAACTACAGCAGATGATCAGGGCAAATTGGTGGGCTTGGAGAGATGAGCAAGAGCACAGGTTTCAGTGAGGAAGATGCTAGGCTTCACAAGCTGCTCAAGAAACATGACTTCCCACACTCAGCGCCTGCTCCAAACAGCTGTCTTGCATGCTAAGGGCAAAATCATCCCCATAGTAAATGGTTTTCCCAGTTCATAAAAATGACTTAACAACCACTAATATATAAATATAAGCCACAATTCTGATGTTGGCTACATGTGGTTCAGTGGAATTAAAGCAGTGGTAGGGGAACCCTTTTTGGAGCAGGGGCCACATTCCATTCTAGGCAGTCTCCTAGAAGTCACATGCCAGTGGTGGGCAGGGCCAGAGGTACAAGGAGGTGGAGCAACAAAGTCAGATAAAATATCTGCATAATAAGCTAGTTTTACACACCCTCCTCTATACCCCTCTAGGCAAGCAAGTTCAACATTCCAGCCAGGCAACACTCAAGCAAGATGTAAAGCAGGAACAGTGAGAGTTGTGGGCTGGAGAGAGGGGATGTGGCTGAGGAGGGGTGTGTGACTTGAGGACAGTCCTGAAGACCAGACAGAGAACATGGAAGGTCACAGGTTCTCTACCACTGGACTAAACATGTATGACCAAAGTAATTTTTGATTAGTAAATGTTCTGAATTCCTTTTCCTGACTCAAAACCACCAGTATTGAAGGTTTTCTTGGTAATAAATTAAACGTGTACACTTTTAGTCTGTAGTTACAAGCATTCAGTGAAATGGCATAACAGAAACTGAGAGAACTTTATGGAAAAGGATACAGAAAAGTTAATTATAATATAAATCATATATAGAAACCTCATTTGGCAAATAACATTCCATTTTATATTTTCTTATCTGGCAGGAGAGGGAAGCTCTGTTTTCTTAATAAGGGCAAATCTCAAAGATTTTCAAGCCAGCAATGAGCAAATCATTCTTGGCAAATATATTCTTGGGTGGTGTATACAATGGATGAACCCTGATCCTCAGGACACTGAGATTCAGTATGTCTCCTCCAGAAGGAGAAATCTGTGATTTAAGCCCTGGAAAGTTCAGACCCAGTTGGAATATACATCTTCTTTAGCTGAGTCAACACAGAGGTAGTAAAGAGTTCAAGAGCTTCTTAAAATGCAATTGCAGATGATAAAAATACAGACTTCATCAGCAAACTATAAATGGAAGAGTTTGGGACATTTTAATGAAGATCTCCTTTTATCCAACCAGATATATCAAAATCTACTACTGTGAGCAACTTACTCATAGGAAGATTCACCATAAATCTTTGAGAGAGAATTTTCAGTCAAGGTTTGGGGAGTAAGACATAAGGAAGATAAGGATGAAAAAGACCCATAACTCAGTGGCAGAGCATGTGATCTGAATGCAAGTGAGCACTAATTTGTCTCCTAAAGGTCATCTAAGGGACCTTGAGATCCAGGAAAGTTATTTTCCCACCACACTCCCAGTACTGGACTGTAGATGGATTGCTGGTTTGGCTCCAGATAAGGCATGTACTCGTATTTTAAACCAGTAGTCTCTTAATAACAACCTAGACAGGATGAACTCTTATTAGAGATATATACCACCAATGAAGGTACTAGTGCAGCTGGTTCAGGTACAGCCTAATTTCTCTCTTCAGCAATGTACCTTTCATATTTAGATGGTTGAATTCAATCCTAAAGCTATACTGAGATGTTTATTAATAACCCTCTGCCATGTGAGATGAATCCATAATGAAGGAAAATGTGATTTAAGTGACTTTACACCATCCCATTCCTTTCTGGAAGCAAGGACAAACTATTCCAAAATATTCTTATGATGTGCTTTGCAGATGTGGAATTTTGTGGTTACAAAGAGCATTAAGAAATTATTTGTGAATTAGCACTCTAACTAGTCTTCTAAAAAGACAGGCCTCGTGGGCTTATCCAGGAGTAGATGTGCTAGTGGTTGAAGGACTCTGCCCAGACTCTTGGAAAAGACTTGTTTCTGATCAGCAGATCTTATGCAGCCCTTCCATCAGGAACAGACCCACACATTGCACAAAACACCACTGAGGAATATCCCTTTAATAAAATACTTAGTTTCCTACAGTGAAACCCAGTGTTGGAACACTAAATAAGCATTGGGTTTTGTGCAAACGGAACTAGCAGTTCCCAGAACTATATCCTTACGGGGCAGATGATGCAGAACAGACACAATTTTACACCATCTAAGCTACAACATAATGAGGCTAGAGTCATTGAATTGAAACTGAATAAGTGCCTTTGACTTTAGTCAGTGTTCATCAGTTTCTTCACCCTAACTGATTCAGGGCTGAAGACCTAATTCAGTTTTGACTGGTACTGCTAACACAAAAGCCTGAAGGGCACAATTTTTAAAGAAAAAAAATCAATGTTGCATGGTAAATAGAATCAGATGGACCAACAACTATGAAATTACACAGTTCATTTCCAGGTAAATGGTGGATTGCTTTTCCAACTTAATATTTAGTTCTTTTTATTGGGCATTTGAAACATGCCACAGAGTGCGTGCAGAGTAGACCACACAGATGGAAACACTGAAGAGACGCAAAAATATATTTGCATGGCTTAATAACAAAACTCCTCTAACATACATCTTACATGGTGTTTATAGTCATCACCCATCCATTCACCAGGGAGGCAGAGTAAGGTACATACAGCACATTATATACCATTCACAATTGCTGACACAGCTAATTACAGCAACTTATCAGCTCCCATTGCTTGGTCCCTTCTCCTGCCAACCTAGCAGCTCGAAAGTGCAGGTAGATAAATAGGTACCGCTCTGGCGGGAAGGTAAACGGTGTTTCCGTTGTTGGTTGTTTTGCAGATTAGTTGTGCTGCAGAAGGCGTGCTGGGGAGACCACACATTACAAGGAATGCAGAAGTAACTTTTGCTAGGTTTTAATAACAAAAACAAAAACTCATTTTACATTAATTATAATATATCAATAACCACCAATGACCTAACCACCAACCCATCCAACAGGATACTGAGAGAGGTAGGTGCTGCTCTTTATATACTATACCCAACAGCTTAATCACCACAACTTAACAGCACCTGCTATACTGCTTCACAGCTGTAAAACTAGGTCACGTTATTTGCTCTGGCCCTTAAAGAAATACACATCTTGTGGAACAATAATGAACCTTCAAATTTAAAGAGACCATTCAATATCCGTGTGCTGCTCTGGTTTTCCAGAAGTGGCTTAGTCATGTTGGCCACATGACCTGGAAGCTGTATGCTGGCTCCCTCGGCCAATAAAGCGAGATGAGCACCACAACCCCAGAGTCGTCCGGGACTGGACCTAATGGTCAGGGGTCCCTTTACCTTTATCAGCTAATTACAGTGACTTATCAGCACCTGCTACACAGCTGTAAAAACTAGGTCAGGATATGCCTCCTGGCTTTTAAAGTGGTACACACAATAATGAACAATAACAATAATGAACCCTAACATTTAAACAAACTATTCAACACTTTTTTGTCCATTGCCTTATCAAAGGTCTTAAGCAACTGGAAACTTTCTTTTATGCCCAGTATATTATCATACTATTGTTCCTAGATAACATTGACTGATTCATTTTAACATTGACTAACTCATCTTATTCTTTGCAACAATCTTCGTTTTTGTGATTTGTAGATTGTGAGTTGACTATTAGTCACCTCTTAATCAGACTGTGCTTCTGGGGCTCCTTTTACTCTTATTCCATAGGTCAACTCACTTGTTGTTTTTGTGTTTATTGTTTTTGAACTTCATCCAGCATGTCAATATCTTTCTGGCAGTGTTGAGCCTGGAATGTCATGTGAAAGTACAAAGGCAACAACCAGTTCATTTATTACCTTGTTTGCCTCTTTCCCTTGGCCAACTCTTCCCTTCCTTTCACTAGAGATGCTGTTGCTGCCACAAACCATCCCAGTCCATATCCCTAAAACTACATATTTGAAAAGCAGACAACCAAGAAAATGTGTCTCTTCCCAAATAGACCTGTGAGATCACTACAGTCATCAGATGATGCTTTGCTGACAGTGTTGTGATCTGCAGAAATCCATCCAGCAAGAACATGATAGCATGCACTTTGTGGAATGAACTTCCCTGTGCAATGTGACAGGCACGCATGGTGGCTTGTTTCAATAACCTATCTTTGTGCACAGGCATTCTCAGATCATTGATGCCAACTTTTAACTGACCTCCAAGCTCTCATGTGGATATTCTAGAGTGATGGAGTTCTAGAGTATGGGGAACATCACTGAAAAGGAATTCTCTTTTGGTATTGCACCATGACCTCCATCCAGAGTCAACACACACAATAATAAAATACATCAGAATGATTTCTGCAAATGTAACTGATATTGGAGGGAGAATGCACCAAATTTTTTAAAAAGAAAGATGCAGATGATGACGACCACACTTGGTCTTGAACTTACTATTGGAGAAATTAAATCAAGAGAGAAATTATTCCATATCATTTCCGTTTCAGCTGTTGCCCAGTATAATGTGTGTGAAGCACTGAATTTTTAAAAAAGCACCATATGAATGCTAAAAACTATTATGATCATAAAGAGTTGTAGTTCTAGGTACCCTTTTGTGATCCTTACCACAAAATCATGATTCCATCCCAGTGATGATTTCATAATAAATACGCAGGTGATTGGTTCTGCCTACATGATTGCAAACTTTTAAAAATCAACACTGTAACCAACATAAAAGCTGCTTCCATGGTGTTCTGTCATACTTAAAACACCATTGAACTAAGCCTGTGTGATACTGATGATAGTACATCGTATTCATATAGCCCTTCATTTATTATTTTTATTTATAATACAGAGAGTGCTTAAAGCACATTATGGGAAGTGCTTCCCATAATCTCAGCAATTGCTTGCAACCCTGTTGCACAGCAGGCCACTACTATCTCCATAATGCAAATGGATGGTGGCTAAGGCTTTGAGGCAGTCACCTACCTATGGCTATCTAGTAAGTTGACAGGGGACGTGTCTCAGCAAGCCTCCTTGGTAGATGGGTGTTTCACGTACAAATGTTCTAGTCTCGTGGATTTTTGAAAATGGCATGTCATAAAATGGTTTTTTTTTACTGAATATATGATCAAAATGTACACATGTAATACTTCAATAGCTCAGAATATGCACTTATAACATGGCAATGTGGAAAATATGAGATACACACACATACAGACACACTTTTCTTCAGTTTTGGTTAATTAGTTAATAATTCTAACCATGACCAAACTAGCACACATATAACATAAACTCAAGAAGCAAACAAAGAAGAGGAGGTGATAGTATGGAGTTTTGGAGGAAAGACATGCTCAGCACTCTAGTCTGATCTTGCTCTCTGGCCTTGCATTGTAAACTTGGCCTCAGTAACATACAGCTGGTATGAACTTAGTGAAAGGCTAAGTTAGGGAAGAGCCAAAATACAGTACATGTCTAAGCACAGTCACATGCATACACAGAGATGGGAAGAAGGAGCAGATTTCTAGGGAAAAGACCTCTAGAAGGTAGGATTGAGAGTAAAAGTTGCCTTTCCCAGCCCCGATTGAAAATAAAATAGCAAGCAATGAAAAACACTGTGGAATTTCAAAAGGTGTGCATCAGGAGGCTGGGTTTTTTTACTGCAGCTTTCTTATACTGTCTTCAGAAATTATTCCATTAAACTGTTATGGGTGGTATTTAACTCAAAGGTCCAGCTCACCTGTGAAAATTGCATGAGACTGAAATAGTGACTTTTCAGACTCATCATTTCAACCCATTTCAATCCTTCGACATGGTCGATCACGAACTCCTGGACCACCGCCTTGCCGACGTGGGGATCCAGGGCACAGTCCTTCAATGGCTGCGCTCGTTTCTCTCTGGTTGGGGACAGAGGGTGGCGTTTGGGGGGGAATTGTCATCCCGCCACTCCTTGGTGTGTGGAGTGCCCCAGGGTGCGATACTCTCCCCGATGCTTTTTAACATCTTTATGCGCCCCCTTGCCCAGCTTGTCCGGAGTTTTGGGCTGGGCTGCCGTCAGTATGCTGATGACACCCAACTCTATCTGTTGATGGATGGCCATCCTGACTCGGCCCCAGACACATTGATCAGATGCTTGGAAGCTGTGGCTGGATAACCATGGGAGCCGGTTGAAGTTAAATCCTTCGAAGACAGAGGTCCTCTGGCTGGGATGGGACGATATGGGATTGAGGGGGCAACTCCCATCTCTTGCGGGGGTGCAATTAGTGCCAGCACCGTCCGTTAAGAGTTTGGGTGTAATCTTCGATACCTCCCTCTCCATGGAGGCACAGATTGCAGCTATAACAAAGGCGGCATTTTTTCATCTCCGCCAAGCTAAGCAGTTGGCTCCTTACCTCTCTCGCCCTGACCTAGCCACTGTGATCCACGCGACGGTCACCTCCAGACTGGATTATTGTAACTCGCTCTACGTGGGGCTGCCCTTGAGACTGACCCAGAAACTCCAGCGGGTGCAGAATGCCACAGCGAGATTCCTTATGGGGTCTTCGCTGCGAGATCACATTCATCCGGTGCTATACCAGCTGCACTGGCTCCCGGTGGAGTACAGGATCAGGTTTAAGGTGCTAGTTTTAACCTTCAAAGCCCTATACGACCTAGGACCCTCATACCTACGGGACCGCCTCTCCTGGTATGCCCCACAGAGGAACTTACGGTCTTCAAATAAAAACATCTTGAAGGTCCCAGGCCACAGAGAGGTTAGGCTGGCCTCAACTAGAGCCAGGGCTTTTTCGGCTACGGCTCCAACCTGGTGGAACGCTCTGTCACAAGAGATAAGGGCCCTGCAAGACTTGACATCTTTCTGCAGGGCCTGCAAGACAGAGCTGTTCCACCAGGCCTTTGGTCAGGGCGCAGCCTGACCCCCTCCTTTGGCAATCTTTACAAAACTTTAGTTTATGGTTGCCATCAATTTGGATTTTAAATAATTTTTATAATGTTTTTATAATGTTGCACTGTTTTGGTGTTGTTAGCCGCCCTGAGCCCGGCTTCGGCTGGGGAGGGCGGGGGATATAAATAAATTTTTTTATTATTGTTGTTGTTGTTGTTGTTGTTATTATTATTATTATTATTATTATTATTATTATTATTATTACTAAGAAATTTTGCATGGAAAAATAGCCATGGATTAAGCAATTGAATAGTGTTTTGGTGGGTTGTTTTGTACAGGAAACTGCTGTTAACAAGTAGACCTCTTAGTTTATACAGTCGCTCAAGCTTCACAACTTAAAAGCATTTAACTGCAGAAGGATTATTGTTGCCAGCAAAGGAGAGATAAAATCAAGGAGATTTTGTTGTACATGCTTTCTCTTGAGAGTTTTGCCCTAGCAAAGCTTTAATTATGAGAGCTGCAGATGTACTTTATACTTAATTAAATGTTCTTTTTTTGTGCTATGTTATACATGTATAAGGTGGGTAAATTAGGGTGAAATCTTACCTAAGAATTTCTCCATGACTGCATATAGAATCAAGCTATCATTCAACAAAGCCCACAATTTGCAAGTAAAATAATTATGACCTCTTCTTACAGGGGCAAATATAAATAAGTCTTCTCTCAGACAAGTATTGATTTACATCGAATAAGACTATTATTCTGGCCTGCCACTGCTCAGCCAAAATGGATCTCTACTTCATGCCTTGGTTCGCCATTTGAATAAGAAGATGCTGGGTTAGATAAGCCTTTGGTCTGATCCCGTATGGCTTTTAATATCCTTTTAAAACATACATTTGCAATAAAAATAGAAAGTGTGGGAAATCATAATAAATAAAGTAAAGGTGAGAATGAGGAACCGTGATCACATCCTCCATCCTGCATAGCAATGAAACAGTTTATAAAAGAGGCTGACATAGCTTGTGGTGAAGAGGTTCTCTAAAACTACATTTGAGACTTAATTCCACCAGCTTGGTTAGAGAGACTGTATCACAGTAAGGTAATTGTACACTAATAGCATCCCTGTTCTGTCTCTTTGGCCCAACACCACAAAAATCCTTCAAACCCAGTCTCAGTATGATTTCTTTATGGATGACAACCCACCCCCTCACTCTGTCCCTCTGAACTTGGCTAGTGCTGCATCAAGTATCCAAGTGGACACAGCTGGTTTTGCTCAGGCCATCTACCCATGTTTCAGTTGTACATGCCAAATTGGCCCCCCAGCCACTGTCAAATGAATGGTGGATGTTTTCTTCTTGGCAGACCTCTCATTTAGCAACATCACCACCTGACCAGAAGGTCAGCTGGCCAGCACCCTTTGATTCTGAAATATCCTCGAGGGAGGCTACAGACGAGGGTAATTCTCCCAACCTACCCTACCCCGCCATTGCATATCTACTACTTGTGAATATTGAGAGTAGCCCTACCTTCTTAAACTTTGGCTGAATTGTGCCCATTGTATCTACAGTTGTACCTTGGCTCCTGAACGCCTTGGGAATCAAATGTTCCGGCTCCCAAATGATCAAAAACCGGAAGTGAGTGTTCTGGTTTTTGAACAATTTTTTGGAAGCCGAACGTCTGGCACAGCTTTCGCTATTGTTTCCGCCGTGCCTGCGCAATCGAAAACCAATCGGAAGCCGCACCTTGGTTTCTGAACATTTTGGAAGTCGAACGCACTTCTGCAACAAATTCTATTCAACCTCTGAGGTACGACTGTATAGTGTAGATCAATGTTCAGATAACTAATATGCAAAATTAAACTAAATAACTCTCCAGATCTGTATTTAATGCCCATTCTGTTTCACAACACACTTGTCTTTGAATCCATTGCTATTGATAGTATCTAATAGGTTGAGGATATTGCTCTTGGCTACTGTCATATAGTAAAAATTAAAGAATGATCAGCAGAAAATTTGTTGTGTTACCAAGAGATTTTACTGCCTTTTAAACAAAAATACTCAGTAATAGGGATTTGCTATTCACAACAATGTGGAAATAATTATATCCTATCATTAAAGAGAGCTGATATGTTTCAATATGTATGTGTGGTAAGTGAACATGGAACAGCTAGTCAATCTTGTTCTACTGTTTGGGGATAGATTTAGAATTCCCTATTCTCATCCTAAATGAAAATAAAAGTAATGTCTTTAATGAAATTGAAGAAAGCTTCCTTTTGAATTGAGTGTGGCCAGTTATCTAGCTTAAGTGTGACAAGATCCTATTGTGAATGGTTCTTTGGCAGACAAGTAACATTGCATATCACAAGGAGGAAATGCCAAAGCATTTTTGGCTGGTACAAGCAGAAAATGGGGCCAAATAGATGCTTCAGTGAGAATAACACTAAGGCCAGTTCACACAACCTTTTTAATGTTGTGAGGTATGGGTGAAATGATTATTCTTTGAGAGTGGCATGGGACTGGCAGCCCTCATGTTACTGCAGTAACAATAATCTGGCTTGAATTCATGCAACATAGTGCCTGAGTGGTAAAGGCACCTGGAGTAATTTTGCATATTTTAATTCTGTCCATCGGTTATGAAATCAAATGGAAAGCTCCATTGCACAAGAGCACCTCCTTCCCTCTGCATATATCCCACTGAGTGCTATCCTCCTGAAACTCCTTTGCACTGTGTCCAATGGGACTTACTCATAAGTATGTTTTGGACTGCATTTAAGAGAGTGAAAGGCAATTATTGATGGTACTGGGCACACCATTTTTACAGGATCTATGGATCACAAAAATAAGCTCAACGTGATACAGGTTGAGATTATGAACATCCTTCCAAAAACTTCTGTTATGGTGTTAGCTTGCCATTTGACTTGTATCAAAGGACATTTAAAAACCCCTTTAATTATGTTTCATAAATGTGAGGATGCAGCAGGTTTGTTCAGAAGAAACTTGAATAATCACTGGGGTAAAATATAAATTAGGATGCCCAAACCTTTTCTTGAGAAAAGTGCATTAATCTACCTTCATGATGTTAATATATTTTGCAGAATCTCCAAAAGTTCACTGGGAAGATGATTTTTCTGAGTTCTATGATTCAGAAATAACCTTGAAATTAATGGTGTCTCTAACTTGGTAGCTACCTGAATTTAACTTGATTGAATGTCAGAGTAATGTGTAGGTTGGGATCCTTTCAGTTTTACCTCATGTCTGTTCTCATGTTTTAATCTGCAGCAATCCTTTGAATTAAATAATACAAAGGCAAGGCAGGCATGTGCAATAGCTTTGTAAATGATCTCAATATAAAACAATTAACTATTAAAAGAGTAGACAAAGATACAGCTGTCTTGTCATTTAGTAAAAAAACCCCATTGACTGAGCCATGAAAGCTTTTAACCAAGAAATAAATATTTTTTTCAATGAAGGACCTAATGATTGACATAAAATTGTCAAAGCAAAGTTTTAATAATGGCCGCTTACCCAGTCCTGGGGTAGGTGGCAGTTGTGGCCTGTTGCGACCTAACCCCTGAGAGCAATGCTGGGCTGGACAACTGGCAGTTGGGAAATCCCCGTGCTAGCCTTGGAGTAGGGCGGGAGTCCCAGTTTTGAATTCCAGCCAATCATGCCAGTCCATGGTGGGGCAGGGCTCAGGAGTGAACCAGTGTGGAGCAGGCTTCACCACAGTCCACCCTCTGGATTTAAAAGACTGGCTGCCCTGACTTTGGGACTGCGGTCAGCCGAAGAGCACATCTCCCCATCCCTCCCTCCCTTTCACGCTTTGGGACTTGGTGTATATTAATGTTTAAGAAGAAACATTAATATACTTGGTGTATATTAATGTTTCTTCTTAATATAAGAATTATTCTTCTTAATATAAGTTATGTGATTAATGGCCTTGCTCTGGTTCTTTAATGGTTGCCGTATCCAGAGCTGGGTCGGAATTTGCCTGCAAATAGATATGCCCTGTTTGCAGGCTTTGCCCTCCACATAGCAATGGTCACAACTTTAGCTGACGGAGCCACTGGGGTGGAATTCTTCCTTCAGCGGCATGGGAGGGCCATCCATGTAGACCTGCATCTTGTGATGGACCCATTAATCTCATGATCAACCTTTCATGCCTCAGCCTTCCACCAGGATGCTGGGAGGGATACATACCCAATGCCTAAACCAAATCCTACATATATCTGGAATATCTGGAATTGTGCCCAATTTCAAATCCCAGAACATTGTTCTTGTCTCATTTGTTCACCTTCCTAGACTAGGACTAGCTCCTGGGAAAGGGGTCGCTGCAAGTGGGATTGCAACAGGTACTCTTGGAAACGGTGAAGCATTTGTTGTTGTTTAGTTGTTTAGTCATGTCCGACTCTACATAATTCTGAAATGAGTTTGCTTCTAGGCTATTCTTGTTTTGGAGCCCCAATTTGGCTCAGTAGGCCTTGTAAAAGTTCCAAATACACAAACAACAATTTGCAGAGGAGAGGGGGGGAAAACCTTAACTTAAATTTAACAGGACTTTTTAAAACAAATTTCCCAAGTTCGATGGTTGAGAGGTTTTAACACTGGATGCCCTTACTTCAGTGGAAGAAAACTGAACTTTTCTCTACAGACTTTACAGGCCAATGTAGCTCATGTGTATTATATGTTTTAAAGTTCATTTCTCTCCTCGGCATTCTGCTGCTTCAGTCTCCCTCTGCTGAGGCTTTTCTATTTTAGTTCACAAGGTCCCGTGACCCTGTCAGCCAATAACAGAACAACAGAAGCAATGGAAACTTCTTTCTGAAATAAAAGTAAGTCAAAATAACTCGGCTTTTTCACGTTCTGCTCTTCCTCAGAATCACTTTTGTTTACTGCTGTTTATATTTTCAGCATGTTAAACACAACTCATGGTGCCCAGGGGAGTAATTAAAAAGTTTCTTCAAACTGTGTTTTCGTAACGTCACTTTTATTTATGGTGTGTCTTCGGTATATTGCAGTGTGACTGATCCTTCAAAAGAGCAACCAAATTGAAGGAATGCCTGTCAGAAGCTGAATAACTTGCACATAAATGCAGATTTCATCCTTATTTTTCTAAAACTGGTCCAGTAATTCAACAGTTACTATTCAGTGAGGATTTGTGTGCCAGGTCTCTCCCCAGTTTTCTCTCTGACCCATTCAGGAGCACGGAACTAAAGTATTATTAAAAAGGTCACATGTTCTAGCCATGACAAATTGCACATAAAACAGCAGTTTTTAAGCTGTTATCATGGATTGCAGTACTATTAATCTTAAGTGGTTTCAAGATTTTAACCTGAATTAAATAGTTAGCACACTTAAGAGAATATTAAATAAGTAAAATGAAAATGAATCCAGCAGGATTTGGGATGACATAACTTTTATGTTCATGAGATTCATTTGTATCCAGGATGAACATAAAATGTGCATATTGTACAGGAAACAGTGAATGTATACAACATATCTGGAATTAGGACTACATCTTCAGATTAGAGGTGTTGTCTTTTACTAAAATATTCTATAAATATTTTAGTGACAAATACCCCAGTGTATTAAGAACGAGCCTTTGTGAAGTGCTATGTTTGTTTCCCTGAGTAATATGTGGTAGTTAACTCCCCCCCCCCCCCGGTAATAGGACAGAAACTGTGATATTGGATTGGCATCTCTGTGTGAAAACAGCAAGCTTTCCAAGTTACACAGATTTCTACTCTTAGATAGTAATAAGGTATGGTCCAGTTTTAGCCATATAAAGAGAGTGATTTTTTAAAAAAGAACTATGAGGCAATTTAATAATTTAAGGTCAATGCCGTAACATCACGTAACATTTAGCAGATGTTACTAGTAATTAACTGAATCATTGTGTATTTAAAGTAACACATAAAATATTGTTTTTCAGTTGACCTGCTTCTTTTATTAAAAATAGCACTATAGTTTAAACCCATAGACCATAATTATCTTACAGATTTAAACTGTAGTAATTCCCTCCTCCCTGGGAATTGCAGTTCTACCAGAAGTGATTACAATTAATGTGTGTGTGTGCATGTGTATGTACAATCCGTGCATCAATACAGGATCACAACTTCAGAAGAACCTAAGAAGTTGCCTTGTACCGAGTTAGACCATTGATACATCTGGCTAAGTATCGTGTACAAACTAAACGTAATGTTAATTGTATGGATGCAGTTAATGTGCATATGTTAAAATATGTAAATAGCCATGGGAAATCAGAACAGCCTATCTGGGGATTGGGTGGGGACAGGGGGAGCTTCTCAGTGGTCAGAGGATTTAGTGCATTATGCACCAAGAACCACTCTTTCCCTGTCAGTGCCTTTAGAAATGTCAAGCAGAACACAGAGACAGAGCTTCATGAAAAATTAGATAGAGAATAACAAACTTTGATACAGTATAATATAGAATATTATAATCTCAAGTTTTAAAATATTTTCATTATTCTACCTAAACATAGCATCTAGAGCATTGTGCAAAACAACCTAACATCCAGTATGTGCATCCATGATACTGGAAATGATCTCCAGAACCCCAAATCACATTTTGTTTTAGCGTATAGCTTATTGTGATTTTTTTTTTTTAATGAACTTGACTAAGTCTGCTGGTAACCATATTCCCAGATATTTCGATATTTTTTATAACCAAGGAATTTTTAAAATAGCTTTTGGAAGATGTTTTGTTCTCATTGAAATGCTGTGTTGAGGAGCACTAGACTTCAAATTGGTAGCCAGTATAGTTGAGCTAGGACAGGAGTAGGGAATGGGTGACTATCGATTTCAGTTTCTCTCAGTTTCTCATTTTCCCAGTCTTAAAGTTCATTTCAGCATTGTGCACTAACCACAGTTTTTGAACCATCTTCATAGGCTGCCCAGCATAGAAGGAGATTACTAGATGGATGACTCTGTCCAAATACCAACCAAATTCCAAACTCAGCTCTGTTCTCTTTTGGTGGAGAACTGTTTGGCTGTCCCCTCATATAATAAAATAAGAACAAAATAAGTGAAAGAATAATGAGAAGAGAAGGAGTGATACTTTCTTCATTAGCAGACTTTCAAAGTCATACCAGTGCATGAAAGGTGGTCATAAGAATAAGAACTTACAGTTTGCAAATCCGTAGGCAGAAGGAACAGAGCAGTAATGTGTCAGAACCATAATATTGATATCCTAGAATACAAATAGGAGGGTTGTTTTTTTTAAATGTTAATAAGTTCGATCAATAAAGCCTCTGACTTTTTAATCCACTTTCTAGCTCCCTCTGAAGTGATGAAAGGCAGTCAGGTAGCAAGATATGTGCTGTAAGAATAGCTTGATTTTAACTATTCCCCCATGCAGTGCCTGTAACCCAGACCCAGCAGGCATGTAACTTGCAAAAACCAAAAACTGAATCTGTTCTGAAACAGATAATTATTTTCATTATTCAATCTGAGTGAAATTCATGCATGAAGTTAGTTAGGCTTTTCAGCCTTTTTTTATTCTCAAGTAAAGACAAAGGGGCCTTTATAGTTTCATATTTGTGTGCTTTGAAAGAAGAAAGAACATATTCATATAGGAAATAATCAGACGTGATTGCTGAAAAAAGCAGATATAAACTTTAAATTTTTAATCTTACTAAAACTAATTCTATGTTGAAGTACCATGCAAGTTCCAAACAAGCAATTTACCTTCCTTTCTTTCTATCACCTGCCTTTTCCAGTGCTGACAGCAGTATACAACATAAAAACAACTACAAAGTCACCCAGTAAATTAACAGTAATACAAAGTTAAAAAGTACGGTTCCACAATGCTGTCCAACTAAGTAGCCAAAAATCTTCAAACAGAGGGCCTTACACAACAGCCTGAAGCTCAGGTAGATGGGAGGAGCCTCCCTAGCTCAAATGTTCTTCCATAACACCAGGGCAACCTGATGCATCACTCACATGTAGGGCATGGATTGAAGGAGGACCATGCTTTTAGCTCCACCCCCGACCTGGGTTGAGGAGTTGATTTTCAAACAACTGCACATTGAGCACAGTTGTCTGCATGAGAATCATTTAACTCATTGTCTTGTTAGCTTAATTTAAAATAGATTTTGCTGGGATGAAAAGCAGAAGAACACTGAGTGAGACTAATAAAACTTTGAAGGGAAATAATAGGTTCCTAGGGATCTGTAACAAAACCGCTACATTCTGACAGAATCGTAAATCATCTAGAAAGCAGGAAGATAATGAGGGAATGTGTAAATCTTCAGATGAAACCTGTTATTGAAGTATGTTAAAAGTGAGAGTAAAAGTTGAAGACTTAGTAGCATTGCTGCCAGCTGTCAGTGATACCTCAGCGTTGTAAATGGAGATGCTAGGAAAAATGCTTAGTGGTGTAGTTGCCAGTGTGGTTGCACATGAAACTGTAAGTAAAGCGCACTGTAAAAGGAATCATATCCGTTTTTGTCTGTGGAATTTGTGTACAATTTATTTTTGGCGGATAAATGAGTTCATTTCCTCACTTAACTGTACAGTAACACTAGCTTCAATCTATGTCTAGTTATGAAAAGCTATACAGATTCTATATAATAAAGGAGAAAGAAGAGCCTTGCTTCAGACCTGAGTAAATTGCTCCAGAAGAAAAGCCTCTTTTCCCCTTAAAAAAGCATAGAGCCCCAGGAGAGCTTAGCTTTAGTGCTGAAGAGAAGGCACACTCGCTGACTGCTTCAGATGAGTGGCTCACAACACTGTCCAGTATACTTTGGACAGTACACTTTGACTATAGCTCTTTTATGACCCACATTTTGTGACCACATCTTAAGCACTGCTAAAATACTTTGCTGAAATAGAGTTATGGCACTACCAACACCACCATACTTTAATGTTACTTTCTGTATTATGGTGCTATAGTGCTAGAATGCTCATTTTAAAAGAAAATTAACTTTCCAGTTACCCCTATTTTAGCAGCATGGTTAATGATGGTTAAAAAGATTTCTATTAAACATTTTTCTGTAAAAATTACGTTATAGCATGCATGCATGCATGCAAACATATATTTATTTGTATGCCACCTTTCTATGGTTAAAACCATGTTCAAGGAGGCTGACGACATGTAAAAAAACCACATAATTACAAACAACAAAAATAGTCATAAACCATCAATAAAACATCAAAAGGAAACAAATGGAACAATTTCCACATAAATCATAATAAGATATAAAATAAAGATACAAAAAGTTAATATCAATAACAGCAACAACCCACCCTCAGCGAAACCCTCTAAACAATACCCCAGCCCAAGGTTCTGTTCTGTAACCCCCCCCCCCAGGCCAGGTGAAAAAAGGTCTGCCAGGCAGGTAACAGCTCTTCAAGGACCCACAGCCAAGATGGTCTTGACTTATAGCCAGCATGGTTGTGTTATAGCACTATACCTTCCTTTCATTAAAATGTAAATAGCTGGAAAAGCATTTTAGCAATAACTAAAAGATCACTTGATTAAAAAGGAGGTTGTCTTAAAATGGTACCTGCCCCAGAGTACCAAAGTCAGACTTCTGCCGCCTGAGGGGGATTTTTTTTTTTAAAAGAACCACAAGGAAAAAACCAAGATGACAATGACTGCATGATGACATTGTGTGGATGCCATGTAAAAAGTGAGTGAAAAGCACCTAATGTGGAGCAGTCTCTGTTCTTGTAAATATGGTTTTTAAGCAGGGAATTGCTTGTGGGAAGCAAGTTGTTGTTGTTTAGTCGTTTAGTCATGTCCGACTCTTCGTGATCCCATGGACCAGAGCACGCCAGGCACTCCTGTCTTCCACTGCCTCCTGCAGTGGGAAGCAAGTATCTTTGTAATAATCGCCTATATATATCAGCAGCACCTTTATGATTATATATTGCCTTTTTTCACTTTATGTTAACAAACAAATCTTCTAAAAATGTTGCAAAACTGTTCTAGTTTCCTTGCATGACTCACTGAAGCTAAGGCAATGGAAGCCCACAACAAATATGTATACCGCCTTTGAATTCCTTCTGGAGTAGTTTTATAGGTTTGGCCAGAGATTAAAGAGAGTTAGAAAAAGGTACAAGTTATGCCACAGGCAATGATGGCTGACACTATCACCTTTCTCTATCTCTATCATTCTGCCCCAAGTCTTTGTGTCAGTCTATTTAGTTTATTTCTTTACTACATCTGGTACGTTGTCTTAAGACAGGTCCAGTTGGAAGTCTATTTCTTTCTCAATCCATTTCCCCAGAATCTGGGGTACAGTACTGGCTTCTCTCATGGGTTTTTGAGGACGAATGAAATAACGGTGCTACAGTATGCTGTAAATAAAGTTGCAGAAGTTTGGATAATGATGAGACATTTAGACGAGAGTTATGCTAACTCTCATGGTAATTAGCACTTAATAGGAATCAATTGCTGGAAGTAAGAACTGGAATGCAAAATTTTGAATTTGCTCACATAACATAGTAACAGAATATCACAATTGTAGCTGTGGCTGAAACTATGAACTGTTGACATGTATGTTGCCTTGCCTGTTTACCTTGCTCCGAGATGGTCTTGAGTTTACTTTTTATGTTGTTGCAATTCTGTGGTTTTTAAAGTCTAATTTGTAGGGGCAACTTTCAGTTGCTGAGGTCCAGGTTTGTAAGCAAATCTGGCCAACCATCTGTATGCTTGACCTTGTCCATCATTGTTCATCACATTCTAACAAACAGATTGTCTGGTTGGATCCGGGAGATGAGAGTGGGACCAGTTTCTTTTGAAGGAGACAGTGATTTGGCCTCTGATGAAAAACCTAACCTGGATCCAGAAGAAGTTAGCAATAGACGTAACCTTCCTTGATAGTAGTTGCTGAAGGGTGGTTGTTGGGCAACTCTATATACTTTTGGACAAAGCTGATTTCTAGATTCTTTTTAATTTGGAGTAGGTTTTGGAACTGAAACTGCCTTGAACAACCAGCAGAATGGCATGTATTGAGGGAAAGGCAGGGAGAGTGTGACCTTGTTAATTTTCTTAGACTTCTTAGTGGCCTTTGATACTGCTGACCATGTTGGGCAGGCTTTCTGAGTTGTGGATTGGCGGCACTGCTTTGTAGTGATTCACTTTTAATTGGAGACTAACCCCTTGAAGATTCTATTTCTGGGTCCCATCTTTCCCCCCATGATGTTTAACATCTATATGAAACAAATGGGTGGAATCATCTGAACATACGAGACTCAATCTGTACCAGTGTTTCTCAAACAGTGGGCTCAGACCCATCGCTAGGCCTTGGGCCATGTTCTGGTAGAGCTCAGTGCCACAGCCTCTCCAGCACTTCCTAACTTGCCTGCCCCCCACGCTATGTGTGATGGGCAAAGGTGGTCAGTTTACAAATGAGTTCAGTAGAGTAGGCATTACATTCCTCCTCTGAGGTAAAAGGGCCAGAAAAGATAAAAGATGAATAGCTATCATCATTATCATCAACAAATAAATTGGAAATAGAATAGATGAGTGTAAGAGAAGAAAATTATTATAGGAGGAAGCAGTAGTGGCTGGTGGGGCTGCATTGCTCCTGGCTTACTGGGAGGGAACTATTCTAGCTTCCAGTTGAGCTCACAATAAGATGAGGTAATATGAATAACCAATAGCATCCCTTATATTCCTAAAGTTGTTGGCTCTGGCTACAAATAGCCAATGAAGTCTCATCTGTTTAGTCTAGCTTGGCGCCTCAGTCTGAGTAACTTGTTGGTTATGAACACGATAGTTAACTCCTACACTGACGGGTTAGTCAGTCACTACTAATGATATTGTGTTGAACAAGAGGTCTGACAAAATGATTTTTCAGTAGCTTGTCACTTTCAGCTCAGTTGTGGATCAGTAGATCCATGACTAGACAGACATAAGAGAAAATTTTAGAAAGAGGGATGTTAAAGGGTTTAAAGGGTTTGTATGCATTGTATCAACCAAGCAACGCCCTTGGCCAAATATGACAGGTTTTGACACAGTTTTCCTTCTTAGATCAGATCTGCTACATAAGTTGATATTGTGATCTACCATGGGAGGGGTGTGTCTTTAAATGGAGCTTATAAATGCTTTAAAAAAAGAAAGAAATGAAAATAAATAAATAAATAAATAAATAAATAAATAAAAAAAATGGATGGGTGGATGGATGGATTAATACAAAAAAAAGTGAGCTCATGTTCTATTTTGGAGGATATAATTAACAAAGAAACAAAGAGGTAATAGCAGCTTTCTTTCTTCTAATGGTAGCTGTGTTGTTTAGGTAGCAATAAAATTTACAATAGAATTTAACTTCCATTTAACTGCATAATATAGGCTTGAGAATTCCTGGCACCTCCTGGGCTGGTTCCCCTCCCTGATAGGGGCCTCTCCCCCTTGCCACTCTCATAAATAGCCAGTCACCAGCCCTCTGCTTCTGGGCAGAAGGAGAAAGCTATGCAAGTGGAGACTATTGGTCTGTTCCCTTGCTTTTGTCACTCTTAATAAGCTAGACATGAGCGGGTGAACAGGCAAGGGAAGAATAAGAATAGGGCTAGACGTCTGACAGTTGGAGTATGAGCCTCAGTCCTGTGATGTCAACACCATACCCTCCAACCGTTATAACATGACATTCCTGAAATTACAGACGCCATCCCAGCTTCTGATTTGATCCTGGAGTGTCCCAGGGATGCGCTGGCCCTTGCAGTGGTGCCGTGCTCTTGCAAGAGTCAGCTAACTCGTGTAAACCGCACTCTGGTGTAAGCCAGCTGACTCGCCTCCTGATTTTCATCAAGGGAATGTTGGAGGGTATTCAACTCCTGATACTGGGTCTACATCTACATACAGTGGTACCTACGGTTACGAACTTAATCCGTTCCAGAGGTCCGTTCGTAACCAGAAACCACTTGTAACATGAGGGACACTTCCGCTAATGGCACCTTCTGTTGTTGCCACGCCACAGGAGTGCGATCTCTGCTCGCATCCCGGGGCAAAGTTCGCAACAAGGGGCATCTACTTCTGGGTTAGCGGAGCACGTAACCCGAAGAATTCGTAAGGGGGACAGTTCACAACACGAGGTACCACTGTATTTTGCCAAGTGATGTGCAACCTATGCAGTCCTATGCATGTTTTCTCAGAAGTTCCTCTTCATCCAGTGGGGATTACTCTCAAGTAATTAAGAATGGGTTTTTCTCCCATTCCTCCTTTGCCTCCGTCCTCCGGCTGTTGTTGGATGATCAAGGGACCCATTGGTGAATTGAATTGAATTGAATTTATTAATACGGTCACAGACCAGCATCAACACACACAATAACACAAATCATAAAAAATATCAGAAATACTAGGGACAATATAAATATAACAAGGCTCTAAATACAAAAATTAAAATTAATTGTTAGTGTGTCCCCTGTAATTAACATTTAGGGGTTTGAACATTATGAGATACCACTTGCTTCCTGCGATTGATTGCAGACGCACAGAATTTAGCTACATTTAATGTAGTCTTGGGATTCTTGTCCTCTAACAGTAGTTTTAAACTATGGTATTCCGATTCTTTCCTGGACTTTTGCAAAACAGGTGTAATAAAAGTCAAACGTATATCCTCGTAAAGACGACAACGTAATAGTACATGTGAGGCAGTTTCAACTTCCAACGAACCACAAGGACAGACCCGTACTGTGTATGGTTTACCCTCAAATCTGCCCTGAAGTAAGGCAGAAGGAAGAACGTTAAATCTGGCGAGGGTAAAAGACCGTCTGTATTTGGGTACCTGAAGACCTGACAGATAGTTAGCTGGAGAGAAACCTCTTCCATAGTCCCTTATTGCCGGATGTTTGATCATTTCGCTCATGTGGCATTGTAATTCTACGTCCCGGATATGCTGGCAGATTGTAGTCCTAGCTTTCTCGAAGCCAGTCGCTATCAAAGTCTGCTGTGGGATCCCCAGGCCTTTAAGCTTTTCCAGCAGTGTAGCTTTCCATCTGGATTGGTAGGTATCTAATAAGGTTAAAGGTGCCAGCCCAACCGGGAAGAAAATAAGCTTTAGCCAATAATGAGTCTTCAATATCCATATCCGAGTACTGATAGGAATTTGCCCAACCTCCAACCGGACCGCTATGTTGGATACGCAAGAGGGGATCCCCAGCAGGCTGCGGAAAAACTTAGTTTGGAATGCCTCTAAGAGAGTAAGGTCTTTAAAGCTGCAGATCTGGGATCCATATAACAATTGTGATAGTATTTTGGCAGCAAAAACCTGGGAGGCTGCCGGTATGTATTGGCCCCCTTTCCCATAAAAGAATCTTATTAACGCTTTGGTAGATCTTTCTGCATTTGCAATAGAATTATTAATCTGAAAGCGCCAGGAGCCCCTTTCCTGGAAGGTTACACCCAGGTATTTAAAGGTTGCTACCTGTTCTATTGAACGATTGTCTATTCTCCATTTGTGCCTCCTCCTGTTTTTAGAGAACACCATGACTTTGGATTTGTTATAGTTAATTGTTAGTTGTTCGATGCTGCAGTATTTGGTAAAAGATCTTAAAAAATTTCTTAATCCAACACAAGAAAAAGAAATTAAAACTGTGTCATCCGCATACAAAAGGACCGGGAGGGGCGTACCAGCCAATTTGGGGGGATGAGCATTTTCTTTTTCCATATTTCCTACTAGTGAGTTGATATAGAAATTAAATAAAGTAGGCGCAAGGACACACCCTTGCCTAACCCCCTGATGGATTTGGATTTCCTTGGATAGGTGACCCTGTCGGTCACACCTTACCCGGATCCGTGTATTTTCATATAGACTGTGGATTAGATACAGTAGGCGTTTGTTTATATTTGCGGCGCTTAGCCTGTCCCTCGGTATTAAATCAAAAGCAGATTTGAAATCTATAAAGGCCACGTATAGGGAACCTCCTTTTCTTGATGTATATTTCTCCGCAAGATGTTGGAGAACAAGGCCCTGGTCTAAGGTTGACCGATTTGCCCTAAAACCCTCCTGTGCTTCTGAAAGAATATGGTTTTGATCCAACCAGTCCACTAATTTATCGCATAGGTGGGCAGCGTACAATTTGCTAATGATGCTTAGGAGGCTAATTGGCTTGTAATTAGCCGGATCTGATCGGCTCCCTTTCTTGAATAGAGGGATGATGATTGCTAATCCCCAGTCCTCAGGGATAGTGGCCGATTGATCTATGCTGGTAAATAGGGCAGCTAGCACAGGGGCCCACCATTCAACATTAGCCTTAAGGAGTTCCGGTGTAATGTTGTCTACGCCGGGTGCTTTTCCAGGTTTAAGGGATTGAATGAGCCTATAGATCTCTTTACTTGCTACTGGGGGCCATTCGGCGCCAATATCACTCGAAGCTGGGGGCATGGCCTGCATATGTTGATTTGATGTATATAAAGATGCGAAGTAAGCCTCCCAAATCCCAACTGGTATAGTGTAATCAATTTCAATCAGGGAGTCTTGCCAACTTTTCGCAACTATTTTCCAAAAGGTGGCTGAGTCTTTCCTTCGAGAGGCCTCTAATAAACGTTGCCACTCCCCCCTTTGGGCCTGAAGCTTTTTCTTTTTAATCAGATCTTTATATTTACATTTGGCTTCAAACCATTCTGCAGGAAGCAGGGGTAAGTTCGCTGATTTGTAATTCCTGTACTTCTCCAACAAAGAACGCTTCGTAGCAATACATTCCTGATCAAACCAGGGTTTGGATTTGTTGAGGGATAAAGATTGGCGTGATGTCTTTTTTTGGGTTAGGTGGGGTTGCAAGAGTGAGATCAGAGCCTGGAACGAGATTATTCTAGATTCAGAACATGGTGAGTTTAAGAGATTATCTCTTCTCATGAGGAATATGTCCGAGTATAGCCTTTCAGATGTTTCGGCATTCAGCTTTTCAGACCATCTAATACGTGAGTATCTCAACTCCATATTGGAGGACCTGGGGGCTTCAAGTTTATCATTGCAAAATAAGTCTTTTCTTACATCCAGGAGGAGGCGGAGCAGTAAGTGATCACTATCAACCCTCTCCTCCACTGTGCACTCAAGGGCTCTATTTAGGAGATTAAATGATACCATAACATAGTCAATAGTGGAAGCTCCTGCATTTGATATAAAAGTAAATTCCCCACAAGTCTCCCCATTCTTGCGCCCATTTAGTATGACCAGGTCCAGATTGTTAGAAAGACACAATAGGCACAGACCTGCGTAATTGCATCCCTTGTCTTTTGAGAGTCTGGTGGGTATAAGATGGTTTTCTTCCACGATGGGTGGTGAGTCGTGGAAGTGTGCATATAGTGCTTCGTCAGACTGGCCAATTCTGGCATTAAGATCACCAGCAACTAGCACTGAAGCTGCAGGGGTTTGAGTCATCAAACCATCAATGTATGTTTCCAGCCCATGCCAGGTGTTTTTAATCAGCTGCTTGCCTCTTTGGGGGGGGGGAGATATACATTAATCAGTAGCAGGGTGAAGAATCTACTTTTCACTAATAAGGCCATAGCTAGGTGTTTCAGTGACTCTAACTTTACTAAGGACGCCCTCAACCTTGTAGATATTAAAATGCCCAGGCCACCCTTGACTCTCCCCCCTTTGGTGCTTGGGGATCCTGCGAGGGACATTGAGGAAAAGCCGTTAACTTCTAGGTCCCCTGTGAGCCATGTCTCCTGTAAAAATACTATGTCGTAGCCTTGGATAAATTTAGCAAAGGTTGGATCAGCTGTCTTTTTTTGCCATCCTGCGATATTCCATGATAAAAAGCTAATGTTGGCTTTACCAAGATCCACACCTTGTCAATTGTCTTCCAGGGTACTGTTGGAGTTTACCATTCTATATGGCAGCTGACTATCATCCTTACATGGAGAGCTGCCCAGGAGTTCTATGGTGTCAGATGGTAAATGTAGAATGCTCACATTGGTGGACACTGGGCCTTTGCTATATAAGGCCACCTCCTGGGGGTACTCTGCCTGGTTGTAGCCTAATTCCGCCTCATCTAAATATCTCATTTTGGACCAGAATCCTGGTGAGGTTTCCTTTGGCATGTTAGGGAGCGATGCATTATTCTCCTTTGTGAGTTGTACTTTCTTGATTGCAGGTAGATTAATCTCTGCTTTTATCTGAAGGTTACGTGGTCGACGAGCCGCTGAATCAAGTTCTTGTGAGATGATCATTTTGGGAGGGCTCTTGCTCTTTCTTTGGGCATCTACCTTGGTTTCCTTATATAAGTCTTTCCCAGCCAGCTTATTTCTTAGCGTTTCTAATCTTTCTAGGATTTCAGCTTGAATTAAAGGTGGAAATGTCCAGAATTGACTAATTAAGGTATTTTCTTCAAAGGAGAAGTTGTGTGTAGGGGTATCCGATTCATGAGGAGATTGGTGGTTATTCTGATAGTCAGCTGTATTGTTTTCCACCACCTTTGAATAGATGTCTTTCTTATTTAATTTGATAAGGTGCGAGGGGGGGCCGGGCACTTAGAATAGGCGAGTCACTGTCAGGCCCACCCTTTGCAGCTTCTCCTTATTAATTAATATTTGTTTTGCGGACAAATCATCTTTAAATGTCAGCATCACTCAATTGTACTTATTGTCATTTGGGAGAAAATCTGCCTTGATAACGTTACCTTGTAGTAGGAGGCCTCTGAGTACTAAGTCATTTTTTAAAAATATATACGTTCTTTGTTGGTCCAGTGAATGTAATTCTGTACGGTTGTACATGGGGCAAATAACCAATCTACTTCTGTTGAGGATCAGCGTTTGATTGTTCTGAATTATCTTATTGCAAATGGGAGTGATAGTCTCCACAGTAGCAGAGGAGGTTTGCCGGTCTTTATCTATTTGTTCGTCCCGGTCTTTCGTTGACTCAGGATTAGGGTGTTCGTTCCAGTCTTTCGTTGACTCTGGGTTACGGTGTTGTGAAGCGCTTGTCACTTTGGGTTGCTGGATAATGCTCTGTTTTGGGAACGCGGGTTTAGTATTCTTTATATTTGATTCCTTTATTGTTGGATTCTCCAGGAGCTTGAATAACTTAGAAAAATTCAACTTCTTAGTTCGTGTATGACTCTTAGTTCGCCTTCCCACTTTTATGTTTTTAGACTTCTTCTTGTGAAGTAGGTGTGTTTTTTGGTGGCAATGCTTCTTTTTGGGTGAGGGGTGTGTAACTCGACTGCTGGTAGCCATAGGGGTGGCTCTCTCTGGGACCTTCTCTGAGCTACTAGGCTCTGTTGGAATTTCAGCCGCTGGAGTAGGGGAGTGTGAGATTGCTCCCTTCCTGCAGCAATAATGTGCTGCTGAGGTTTCTCTTTCTCTTTCTCTTTCTCTTTCTCTTTCTCTTTCTCTTTCTCTTTCTCTCCTCCAGTGGAACAGTCTCCAGTGGATCTCAGTTGCTCTCCTTCATGGAAGGATAAGTCTGGATCTACCCCATATAATTGATAACTATTTTTCTGCACTGCCATGCGGCTCACAAGTATTGCTTAAGAAACAGCAACTAATAAAACACACTAAAAGAAAAGCATCAAAATGACAGTTTTAAAGCAATAGCTAATGGAGCTGTTCTCAGCATTTTCCCACAAATGAAAAAGCAAGGCCTTTCCACAATTTGGGTGTCCCAGCTCACAAGGCCTTATTTCTCATACCCACCCCCCAATCCCCAAGTCTGTGGCCAGAGAGAATGCTCTCAAAGGGAAAGCAATGTTCTTGGGCACATTCACATTGAAAGGATTTGCACAAAATGCCCCCCTCCTGCCAGTTTTGCTGTTTTAATCAATTCCATTTCCTATCGGAGGTTGTCAGGTCATTGTATGTGCTTTCTAATAACTGTATGTCTGAATAGTCATACTATATGTAATTAATCCTTGTAAATTGGCAATAGTTTTGTCAATGTGAGCCAGAAAAGACTTTCAGACTGTTGTCTGAACTCAACGTTTTCTAGGGGTTTGGGCAGAACAGTTCACACTTTGTCCTGTTGCGCTTTCAAATACAGTGGTACCTTGGTTTAAGAACAGCCCTGTTTACAATTTGGTTTACGGACTCTGCAAAACCAGAAGTAGTGTCCCGATTTGTGAACTTTACCTCAGTCTATGAATGGAATCTGAACAGTGGAATGGCACTGGTGGTGGGAGGTCTCATTAGGGAAAGCGCGCCTCAGTTTAAGAACAGTTTCGGTTTAAGAACGCACTTCCGGAATGGATTAAGTTCGTAATCCGAGGTACCACTGTATGAAACGTGAAAAACTGGGAATGGAAACGAAGTAGGCAGCTGTGATGTTATTGTTGCAAAGCTCATAAAGGCTTCGATGCAAGTCTCTTTTTATTTTAATCTGAATGTTTGTGGCTGGGAGTGGTTGAGATAAATGACTTGGGGCTCATCTTGAGGCTTAGGGCAGTGTTTCTGAAGTAATTATTTATTATATAAATTTGGCTTTCCCAAAAGTATAATAAATCCCAGAAAGTACTTTGCAGTATGTTTATCTTTACGCAGTGCCAAGCCATGTTCTTATCCTCATAAGAAACCATTCTATTTGTGTTTGAGTTTGCAAATTCTGACCTGAAGCAAAATTACCCTTTTCAATAGGAAATGAAGACATGCTCCCTCTACTTCAGGATGAGAAGTAAAATACAGTTTCATGGCCTGGGCAAGAACATTAAAAGCAATATCCTGGCCAACAGTTTGCTTACTCAGTATATTGCTCTTTTCCTAATTCACCAAACTGGATTATTTTTCGTTCAGAACTGCTGTGTCATGTTGCTATGTTCTATGCCAGTCATACTGAATTTCAAGGAGGTGTCTGTGCATACAGTAATACACCTATATATAGATTTTAAAACATCAGGAAATTAGCAGCACTACAATCCATTTCTATTATTTTGTTAACACCTCATTTTCTTAAGCAGCCTTCCTGTCAACAACGAATTCCTTGTGGAACTGTTCATGGTCATTCTCACAGCAGCAGGGTAGACACTTCTAAAGGGAAAGCTCTACTTCTAATTAACAACGCTTGAAGGGGTTGATTTCTGCAAATTCCTGTGTAAGCTATCCTGATTTGCAGCTCCTTAACTAAGGTGTGGATTAGAACATAATTATCTTTATGATTTCACCCTTCTCCAGATATTGTGATATGGTTCTTGGCTCAGAAAACATACAAAAATGTGTTAAATTGAGTAGTTTAGGAAATTGTTCAGAAATGCATACGTTGAGATAAAAATACATATTCAAATACTATTTTGTGATAAAGTTGGATTTATATGTAGATGTTTTTAAAGAATCCAGAACAAACTTAGGAGTGATCACGTGAAAAATTTACACAGACTGTAGATGGATCTGTTCATTTTCAATTCTTTTTGCAATGATGCTAGGTACAATTAAAAATAATACTTCTAGATCTAATAATTTTTTGAGCTTTTTTTCTTTATAACATGAAGGACATACTTATGTATGATGCCTTTTAAAAAAGTGGCTTTTACCAGTTTTATGAAATGACAAAATGTGTAAGGTTTTGTTAAAAATAGCATATAAACGATTATTCTAGCTATAATGGGCTTCCTTTTCTTCAACTAAGAGTTATAAAACCAGGGAATATTAAAGAAGATTCTAGCTATCATTTTTAAAAGTGGAACTACATATTATGGGAGACACAAAGCTGCAGACAAAAATGATGAGCTTGTGCCAAGTTATTCTCTTCCGTAATGTGGGAAACATGTGAATATTTGTAGAGAGAGAATTTGGGCCAAAAGTGAAATGAAATGAAATGAAATGTGGCAGGACTCAGTGTTGGCCTGGACACATCCAATAACCAAAATAACAAAAACTAGACAAAGCAAATGGCCAAGGCAGTGCTTTTTTCTTGGAATACAAATTACAGCATGCCATTGGTCAGTTCACAGTTGACTGTGCGCCTTAAGTGATAGTTTTTGCAAAGTAATCAAGGGTTCAAGCATTCCAACAAGACAGTGGGCAAATTCTAGGCATCTTGAGTAAAAAAAAATATGTTGGATATTGGACAAGCTGAAATGATGATGATATAAGGAACTTCTAATGACCCGTATGAAATATGTTTGTAGAATCAGTCCATTTTGAAGTTCAGAGGATGAAATCTTGCCAAATGTCCCATTATTGTAAAAAATAGCCATAATAGTATGAAGGTTTCCTCCCTCAATAGCAAGAGTTCTTATGATGATCTGCTGGCTCTTATGGAACAGTGCAGTTACATTTTTAAATGTTTCCCCTATGACTACAAGTTTGGAGCATTTGTTTTTAGGCGAGTTGAAATGAATACACAAGATCACTCTTACTGTTTTTAAAATGGGGTCATCATCCATTTCAAACAGACGAGGCAAATCAGGTTTTATCCTTCAGGAAACACAAAAACCTCAAGGGCCTGATGACTGCACCCATTTAAAATTGTACTTGAGAGCTGTGAATGAGGGACATTGTTAAGTAAATGTAACCACTGCTTTCTGTATGACATGCTTTTAAATATTTTTAAATACAACCATTGTATTTTCCCTAGTAAAATATTTTAATAGTGTAAAAGCTAGAGACATGTGAACCTAAGTCCTGTGAGAAATTTCACCATGATTTATCCATTATTTTTTAAAAAGATCATCAGAAATACCAGTGGCTTCAGTGATTTCTGCCTTATTCCTTCAGTTATTGTTAAGGAGATTATTATTTTTTAAAAAGAAATATTTATTACTTTTAAAGCTTACAAAAAAGAAAAGGAAGAAAGAAGACAAAAGGAAAAAAAGAACAAAAAAGAGAAAAAACAATACAATACATAAACAATACAAAACACAACCTTAACACATTAAACTAATACAATAAACTAAACCAAACAAAACAAAAACAATTTAAAAACATACATCATACCTTTTCCATATTCTATCTTTCATTCCCTTCTATCATTGACCTCTCACCTCCCTCTTTGTATTCCACTTCCATTAATTGTTTCAGCAATTCCTTTCCATCTTTCTCTATTTTCAATCATATAAATGTCTTAACATATTTGTAATCTTATTTCCATTAAAATTAGTATACTTATTTAAGCTTAACTCCTTATAGTATTTCAGCTAAAGCCATAAAATTTCCTTCCAACATTTGTCTATCACTCATTAATTTTACAATATTTCTATATATAGACTTTAAATTTCCAATCTTCTTCCACCATCTCCTCTCCCCAGTCTCGGACTCTGCCAGCCACTTCCGTCAACTCCATACAGTCCATCAACCTGGAGATCTTATGTCCGAGGCTCTTAACTCTTTTCCACGTCCCTTCTGCCAGTCTTCTTCATATTCTTTGATGCTAAAGAGCAGATCTCAGGGAAACTCCAATCCAGCGATACTTTTATTCCTTCTCGACAGGTCAGCCAGATTTCCATAATTAAAGCTAGGATCCATAAAGTATTTCAGGGCATGTTTCAATATTCCTCCAAATCCAAAGGCCCCCAGAACTCCAATCTCCTCCTGACCCAAGTCCATATTCCAAAAGTCAGTTAATCCCTGCATAGAGGGATCTTTCCAACTTTCCTTTTCTAGTCCAGGCCAGGATCCAATCTTCAAAATCTGACTTTTTCTAGTCTCAATCATAAAGGGCCTCAACTTGTAGTCCTCAATTTGCCTCTGTAAGGCTAAAGCTCCCTCTTGTGTTACTTTAGGTTCGACAACAGCAACTTTCTCCTCCTTTTCAGCAATTTGTCCTGTTGAAATAGATTCCTGTGCCAAATCCTGAATAATTTCTGTATTGGTGCTCACTTTTGGTTCCAAAATGTCAATTTTAGTAGTCATAGCATCCATCTTTTTAGGAAGCTGTTCCAACAGGTGGCTTATCTTAGAAAATGCAGTTCATAAGGCTTCTCCTGTCGACATTCTTGAATATCCAAGGTCAATCTCTAGTTCTCACAGTTCTTATCAAGCAGCTGGAGATTTCCCAGCTCCACTCTTGTAACAGTTTCAAAAGCTCCCTCTAGAGGGGGAACAGTCTCCACTTGTATCAATCTTTTCCAACACAGATCAAAAAGTAAAGATAGTTTCAATTTTCAGATACTTTTCCTCCCTTTTAAACGCAGAAGCGAACAATGGAAACAATATATTTCTCTTATTTAACTGACTGTCAACATCCGTTCTCTTCGCTGTCAATGAACTCTCCCGAAACGTCAATCACTGGGAGCCCATTCCCAGGTTCAGAGCAGTGGTAATTTAATTTTAATCACTCTCTCCTGCAGGATACACAGTCCAAAATTTCCCCCCTCTTCTCCTGCTTCCAAGGGGGGGTCTAATAATTTCAATCAATGGAAGTTTAATCCTTTACATAAGACTTTCCAAGACCTTAACTTGCAAACTCTTTGCTTCAGTCTATTTACAAAAGGGGAAGGCGGACTTCCTGTTTTGAACCTTCCCTATTCGATGCCAAATTAAGATATTTAAAGATCCAATTTTCCTTTTTACTCACGGGTTGTTGTTTAAAATCCAATTGTCCACAAGAAAAAGTCAGCGCTCTCCGGCAGCAGCAATGCGGCTTCACTCCGTGAAAGAAGCGGTCGATTCAAAGCACCACGCCGCTCACCCCACGTCGCTCCGGATCCCCAAAACAGGGTTTCCCCGTGAGTAGGGGAGGCGCAAAAGGTGCCAGCCGAATCCCAGGTTCCCCGCGAGTAGGGGAGGCAAAAGGTGCCAGCCGAATCCCAGGTTCACAAGCTTCTTCCACCTGTGATTTCAATGGGTCTCCGCCTTCGCCGTGGCAGTTCAGACCCAACTTTCCACAGAGCAAGTTCCTCCCGATCAGAGGAGCTCCGCCATTGCCGGGGGCGCCAACCCGGAAGTCCTGTTAAGGAGATTATTAGCTTGATTCTGCCTCTCAAAATACAAGATTTTCACACAAACTCTTACATGCGCTGTAATAAAATTAAGCATATTTGGGTACTTTCATTTATTATTCGAGGGAACATTCAGTAACATATAGTTTATAAAATTTCAAGCAGTTTTGTGAAACAACATAAAAATGGGGTGAGGAAATATCCACCTTGCCCTTCTCATGAGCATAATTTACAGCAAATAAAGAACACAGTGAAATAATATTGAAATAAAATGCAGCAAAATATAATACAATGGAAGCAGACGTAACAGATTTTTCAAAAGCACCTAGGCTTAATGGGATAAGATGGTCTACAATTTTGGTGCAGCCACAGTGAACTCCTTATCTCTTTTAACAGCCATCCTTGCTTCAGTCATAATAAAGAGAAGATTGAAACAACCAACTGAGCAAGTTGGTATGAGATTCAGTGATTAGGGCTGGCCCAAAATATTTTGTTGCCTGAGACAAATACGATGTCAGTGCCCATTCTGCTGGTGGACTGGCAGCTGAATCTTATCTCAGCACTAATGACACCTCCCCCCCCCCCAAGTCTGTAGGTTAGTTTAGGGGGTCACATGATGGGCCATGTGACATAACACCTCTCTCATTCACCACAGACAGCTGGGGAGCTCTTCAGCATCTGCTTGAGGCAGCTGCTTCACTCTGCCCAATAATGATAGAGCCACCCCCCAGAAGTGCTCCTTAGGTAACAAGGGCCCAAGCCATTCAAAACTTTAAAGATAATTACCATCAGTTTGAATTGTGCCTAATACTTTAATGGTGTTCTGTATATGTTTCTATTCCAGCCCATTTTAATGATTGAGTCTATGTCACATTAGTGGCTTTAAAACCAGTGGCGTTGTGTTCTCCCGCTGCATTTTAAGTCACCTTTTCATGTTGCTGTTCATACCAGAGAGCAGTTGGAAGCAATGTTTTGATCCATTACCATTACTTAATTTGTTTTCCCATAGTGAACTCCAATTCACTGACGCTCTTGTGTGTGCATGCACTTCTACAAGTAGCCTGGAGGGCAACAACATGAGAAAAGGCCTTTTCTGTGGTGACCCCCCCATTTGTGGAATGCTCTTCCCAGGGAGGCTTGCCTGCCACCTTCATTACATATATTTAGGCACAGTGGCATAGCCTCAGTTACTGGTGCACAGAACCAACCCAACCCTTGCTGATGGAGCAAAGTGGGGCTGCCTGCTGACCCATGCAGGGGGGAGCCCAGCCAGCTGATTCGGCGTTTGGGCGGGCACAGAGGAGCACTGAGCCATGCTGGGGGTGACTGGTTCATGCCTCCACAAAAAATTGTGTGCCCAGGGCTGCAGCCCCATCCCCAGCACCCCCTCGCTATGCCCCCGTTTAGGCACCAGGCAAAAGTGTTTATAACCAGGCCTTTGGATGATTGAATGTTCTATGTCCTTTTAAATGTGTTGGTTGGAGGAAGGTTATTGGTTTGGTTTTGTTTTATTTTGCATTTTGTGTTCTTATTTTGTATTTTCATATTGTGAACTATCCTGTGATCTTTGGATGAAGGGCAGTATGCACACTGTATTAAAAATGGTAAAGGTACTCCTGCCCGTACGGGCCAGTCGTGTCCGACTCTAGGGTTGCGCGCCCATCTCGCTTAAGAGGCTGGGGGCCAGCGCTGTCCGGAGACACTTCCAGGTCACGTGGCCAGCGTGACAAGCTGCATCTGGCGAGCCAGCGCAGCACACGGAAACGCCGTTTACCTTCCCGCTAGTAAGCGGTCCCTATTTATCTACTTGCACCCAGGGGTGCTTTCGAACTGCTAGGTTGGCAGGTGCTGGGACCGAGCAACAGGAGCGCACCCCGCCACGGGGATTCGAACCACCGACCTGACGATCGGCAAGTCCTAGGCGCTGAGGTTTTACCCACAGCGCCACCCGCGTGCCCATACACATTGTATTATTCTTACTCTTATTTTTAATCAGCTGGAAGCTGGGTTGAGGAATGTGAAGCAAACAGAAGTATTTTTCAAGAAGCTATAGGATACTTATGGATTGGGTACTTGGCTTCAAACACTTTCAAAGGGTCTGAGCTGGAGCCAGAATAAGCAGCAATGTGTACATACATAGCCTTTGTCTATGACTGGAGATCCATGGCCATATTAGAAATGTGAATGTTTTAACATTTCAAATTCTAAGAACCAGATATAAATTAGAAGCCATCCTGTCTGTGCTTTGTGTGCCACAGAAATGTCAAATACAAGCCAAGAAGATATGGGTCGAAAAGGGAAATGTACCGTTCAGAATTGTGACCCAGCAACCCTGTTTTTGCCTCGCATCTGTTATATAAAAAGAAGTGAGAATTTGAAGCTCAAATGGCATTAGGAAGCATAACATATGCTGATTTGATATGATCTTTATAATTTTATCTGTAAATCTGTTAATCTAGGGCAGAGGTGGGGACTCAGGGACCAAATGTGGCCTTCCCGTCGTCTGTGTGGCCCTCAGAACTCTTCCCAATCCACACATCATCTCCTCAGGCCACATCCCTTCTTGGTCCTGCATTATACTTGGAGTGTTTTTGCCTGCCTGGAATGTTTCCTTTAACTCTGATCATGCCTCTCTTGCTTATCTGGATGGAAGATAGACAGAGGTGGAAACTAGTGAACTGTACAAATGTAAATTTTACATTCACTGCTCTGCCCACCCGCTGGTATGTGGCCCTCAGAAGGTTGTGCAGAAAGGAGTGAGGCTGTCAGACTGAAAAAAGGTTCACTACCCCTCTTCTAGGGTATAATGAATATCAATTATATATGAGGGCAGTACATTAAAGTTGAAATGTTAAAAATTATAACATAAATAGTCTTGAGACGCAGCACTAGATCTTTGATCTTCTGTAATGCTCGTTTCCTGACTTTCCACTATGACATGAACCATGGAACAAACCATAAAACAGGCAGACAGCGCAATCCCTTCCTGAGCCAACCAGCAGGGTTTAATTTGGTCTCACATCTCACTCCAACACCTTTCTATCTCCATGCCTTAGTAAGGTGGCTGGCATTGCCTTTCACACAAACACTGCTAGGACACTTTAAAAATTAAGTAACGAAGCAATTTTAAATAACTGAACTGAAACAACCGTGAATTTTGTCTCCAAATGGTTGCGATAATGACAAAAGAGTGTCCTTCTGAGCCAAGAGAAGTTTGGCAATTTACAGTAAGTTATCTCATCTGCATTCTAGCCTTTAATTTGATCACGTGGTTTGCCACCATGAGAAGAATTTTCCAGACTAGATATTTTCTTCAGAAGCAGTACTGCAAAATGACATGTTATTTCTTACCGATTGAGTGGATTGCACCTCTTATGTGGTAGATCAACAGTGCCACTCCAAGGATAATGGCAGTTGACAGGGACTATAATACTGATTTAGAATTAGTGCACAAATAAAGGGATTCTTGCTTTGGGCAATATTACTAAGTAAACTGAATAGAAGGAAAACCTGATGCTTAGAAAGGGCAAATGGGAGTTACACAGCTTGTAGTTTTACTTTTTTCTATTTGCTGTGATCTGTTATTAGGGTGTTATGTTGCAAAGTTTTTATTTCTGGGAACAAAAACAGTGCCACAGGCAACAAAGAGGCTGTTATGTATCCAAGCATCCAAATAGCCCTTGAAGGGAAAATGGGAATTTCAAATAGCCAACCAATTAGTTTTTTTCTTGCTTGGTAATCTAAATCTCCTGAAATAACGAAATGTGTTTCTTTTTTGACGTAAGTACCCTTTACAAACTACAGTCATACCTCTAGTTGCGTTCAGGTTGTGGATTTTCGGGTTGTGAACGCGGCAAACCGCACGCGCAGAAGCATTCTGCATGCTTCGTGTATGCACAGGAGCGCTCTATTGCATCATGCGCAGAAGTGTTGCTCTACTTACGGATTTTTCGGGGTGCGAACGGCACCCCGGAACGGATCGCGTCCATAAGTAGAGGTACCACTGTATAGTATTAGAAGTTTTTTCTAAATTGTCCGACCTTGCCAGAATTTTTCCTGGAGATTAACCTTACAATAAAGTTCCTCAATACGCTTGAGATGCCAGCCTTACATCCCCAGGGAAATTCCCAGGTAAAACTTGTGCACTTGTCATCCTATATTGGTCTTCTAAGAGAGCCCTATTGATTTCAGGAAAGTATGCATAGGATCGCAACCTTGATGTGTTTAATGTTGGAGACATTCAACCACAAGGCAATTATTACTGCCATATGTATGTGTTATACATTTGATTACACCTAAGCTGACTGGATGGCAATAAGAGTAATTTTCCATTAGCTAAATTTAGAAGACTGAACACTCATAAAGTTAAACAACTGGTGTATGTGTTACTATGAGACTGTAGCCTTGATAACATCAGAAAGAAAAGGTAACACTGAAAATTGCTTTCCATTGCTATAAATACTCCTGGAAACGGACCTTGAGCAGTGATGATTCTGCAAGGTTGATTTCCTGTGCCTGTGTCTTTAGGGCAAGGAGGTTTTGTTTACAATTACAAATCTTTTTAAAAGTTATTTAAATAGATTGAATATCAATGTTCTTTTGTGCCCATCAAATACATGCTTTTCCCACTTTGCTAGTTTCTGAGTCCCACAAAATATATTTGGGTTAACTCACCAGAAAATTGAGCCAGGAGAGGTGACCTTTTGGGCTCCAGGGTTAGCAAAGAATTAGATTAGTACCTATCTAATATCCCTCTGTGGATTGCTACAGAGTGTGATCTGCAGCCGCAGGCTGTGTGGTGGTATATAAGGTAAAGGTAAAGGACCCCTGGACGGTTAAGTCCAGTCAAAGGCGACTGTGGGGTTGTGGTACTCGTCTCGCTTTCAGGCCGAGGGCTTACCCTCACTTTCAGGCTGTGTTTGTCCACAGACAACTTTCCGGATCATGTGGCCGGATCATGTGGCCAGCATGACTAAACTGCTTCTGGCACAGCAGAATACCGTGACAGAAACTAGAGCACACAGAAACGCCATTTACCTTCCCGCCGCAGCGGTACCTATTTATCTACTTACACAGGCATGCTTTCGAACTGCTAGGTTGGCAGGAGTTGGGACAGAGCAATTGGAGATCACTCTGTCACAGGGATTTGAACTGCCGACCTTCTGATCAGCAAGCCCAAAAGTCTCAGTGGTGTAGACCACAGCGCCATCCGTCTCCCATACATACTGCGTGGTGGTATGTATGAGTTAGTAAGACCTTTGGTAATGGATGAGATCAAGTGTGCTCCATTGGGTAGTGTTTAGAATTTAGGTGTCGAGTAGTCAAATTCAAATGACCTCCTCAATGCTTCACCACAGCTTCATTTCTTCATTTCTAAAATGACATAATTGGCCTCGCTCTCAAGAGATGTGGCAGAGAATGATAAGCATTGCAAATCATTTTGCACATGAGGAAAATGTTAGGAAAATTATTAATATCAACTCCTCTTCTTTAGCAGATTTTGGGCAACTAGGAAATGAAAAGTACAGACCGAATGTAAGAAAAGTAGGAAAATGCTGTTCTGCGTTGTCAGGATTTTCATTGCCTCTTGCTCAGTCACTGTCTCATATACTTGAAGTGATGAACAGTTCTCCTTTCTTTCTTCACCAGATCATTGATGCTAACTCCTACTTTATAACAGCTGCAAGCATTCTGTGCCTGCTTTTTTAATATAAAAAGTAGAGAACCTATCTAAAAAGCCCAGCTAGCTCCAACATGCTGTTCAAGGCTTTTTGTGAGGGACTAAAAGAAATAATCTTCCTTTCCTCCTGAAAAAGATGTTATATTTCACTTCCAAAACAAAACCCACTCCTGTAAATTGCCAGCTGAGTTCATGGGGTATTACTTCTAGGGGAAAAAAACATCCAAGAGGAAAAGAAGTGTGTGCAACTGTTGGTTTGAGCAGCTAGGAAAAGCAAAATGGGTTTTCTTTCTTTTCTTTTTACAACAGAAATTTTTAATTAAACTGCCAATGCTTTAAACAAATGGCTCAGTGATAAAACTACTTACTCCTTTTCCATTACTTGTTTAATTTACACGGTGCTCTGTGGATTTTTGCTTCACAGAATGAAATGGACATACACAGGCTAAATCAGTATTTCATGTGACATTCTGGCATCAGCTACTTCTTAAGCAAAACATAAAGTAGTCCCTGGCCAAAGATGCTGTTTAACTGTGTGGCAAACATCAGCTGGAAAATTACAGAATTTGGCCTCCAGCAGGGATATCCAGTACATCCTGAATCCTGCTAATCCCAAACTTACTTTAGAAAGAAAGTTTATAGTTCTCTTACTTGGGTAAAGGCAACATAAGCTGACAAATGCGTATTTCTACTGAATTTTAGGCTTTGCAGGGTGGTCCTGGAAGTCTCTGTATAGAGGCAATTCAGTATGTAAAAAGTGGGTGTTTTTAAGAGGTGAAATAAATGAAATGATATGTGTTGTGCACATGTGATAAAGAGACTTCAACCAGGGAAATTGCTAGGTATGTAAAGGACTGAGGCAGAGGCACATGACACAGTAAGAAGTTAGGGATTATAGATCAAGTGTTGCTTACCTCTCAACCATTTTTAGTTCAAAACATGACCCTAGCCTTTGATCAGATTGTTAGGCTCTCAATATGTCGCAGACTTGGGGAAGACTGTTGCTTTGTGATATCACACAGCTAATAAGCGCAAGAGACAGGTCTGCTTACCCCCTTTGGGGGTGTGGCAGTGTTGCAGGAGCCATTGCCTCCTCCCCCCCGATGTTGGAGAGTTGGGGTGCAAGGGGCTATCCTGAGCCGGAGATCCGGCTCCGCTCTCTTCTCTTTGGCGGTCACTCGTAGCCAAGTAAGATTGTCTTCCATGAACAGGGTCTTAACAGTGAATCCGTAAGTGAATGTGGAGGCCAGGTCTGGATCCACATGTCCTTCCACAGTGGGGACAAAGATTTCTGGGTGGGAGTTGATCATAGTGAGGGTTTGCCAAACGTGCCTTCCTCTTAGCACGTTTCTCCTTTTTGTCCTGAGTTCTAGCATCTTAAAAGTCGATGACACCTTTGGTAAAGACTGTTCTCCAGTTGGAGCATTCTCAGGCCAGTGTTTCCCAGTTGTTAGTGTTTATATTACATTTTTTTAAGATTTGTCTTTAAATCTCTTTTGTTGACCACCGGCATTGCACTTTCCATTTTTAAGTTTGGAGTAGAGTAGTTGCTTTGGAAGGGAATCATCAGGCATCTGCACAACATGACCAGTCCTACGAAGTACCTGAAGGATTCATTGGCAATAAAAGTTGGGGTCCTGGCTAGATCCAATTGGCGCTCTGTGTCTGCCACAGAGCTTTTATGAGAGCTTTGGCCTGTTCGTATCCCATGCTGAGTAGAAACCTGGAGAGATGTTAGTTGCCACAGCCGTTTTCTATGTGGTTTGAAAATCATCATTCATAGTTAGTGGGGGAAGGCCAAGGGGAAAATAAAGATAGTCTGTTGGCATTCCTAAAGTCTGCTGGGATCTCCTCTCTTTCCCATAATTTTTCAATGAGCTTGTGTTGTGTAAGTTCAATTCCTCCCACTTTGAAGACTTCGGCAGGTATCCCACCAGGTCTGCTGGCTTTGTTGTTTTTCATTTGGTTAATAGCTGTACACAACTCTCCCAGATTTGGAGATACTGCAAGCTCATCTCTAATTTGTTTTTGTGGAATTTGTGAGAGGACCTCAGCAGCTACAGGGGAGTTGTGGTTAAGGAGATGCTGGTAATGTTCTTTCC
Organism: Podarcis erhardii; assembly: GCF_964252035.2. Lineage (NCBI taxonomy): Eukaryota > Metazoa > Chordata > Lepidosauria > Squamata > Lacertidae > Podarcis > Podarcis erhardii. The sequence continues at coordinate 67,302,759 of NC_138507.1, forward strand.
AGTGCAATGCAATAGCTTCTTTGTCTTTTAGAAGTTTGGTACCGTCTGTTGAGTGTAGGGGGCATATGCCATGATTTATTGGCCCATAGAGCCAGCTCCACATCAGCCTGCTGAATTGGCCAATGACACGCAGGCTCAGAGGCCAGGGCATACTCTGGGGATGGGCTTGATGGAGCAATCAGGCTTCCCTCAGGTCTGCTCCCAGGGGATTTAAAACTGTCCATGCTGATCCCCGACACCCAGCTCTCCTTTCTTGGATAAATCCACCCACCCACTCTATTATTATTGCATTTCACATACTGATTTGACTTTGCTATGGTAACAGTGGTCACCATATTAGCAGGGCCAGGTAGGAATTTGCCTATCAGGCAAATTGGTTATGGCCTGAAGTTTTTGCCTACCTCATAGCAATCATTACAACTTGGGCAGTTTAGGCATTGGGTAACCTTAGTCTTGGATGGGGGGGGGGGTTGTATCCTCTTCTTCCCCTCCATAAATAGGGTATCCTGATAAAGAGATCCAGGAAGGAGTTGCTTCTGTCCATATGCCCAGATGGGGGCTTGGGCCTCAGCATTCCTCTAGGCGGCTATCCCTGTAGGGATCCCCCTATTTGATGTAAGACATAGGAATCACCACTGCCGGGTTGACCCTTGATGTCATTTCTGGCAGGCATTTCCATTTCTTAATATTTAATGGAGGTATCTGTTTAAATCCTTCAATCTTAAACCAGAACACACCACGTTTCACAGCTTAACTGCCTTTAATGGTATTAATGTTTGTACCTGAACATGTTCTACCCTGACTTCTGTAATGCTGTTTATTTAGTCTATGAGGCAATAGATAAAAATGAAATTCCACTGTCAGCCAATATATGGGGTTGTTGATTTGAGAATTTTTAATAGTCCACAGTAGGATTGTGTATGTGTGTAAAAAAAAAATACCAGGCGTGGGGTGATTGTGCAAAGCTCTAATTCTCTTGAGTCTGCATTTCCCTCTGAATATTTTTTCTTTCCAGGATATTCTTTTTTAATTTGAGAATAAAGAATAAACATTTTCTGGAGAAAATTATTCATACTATGATATGACAAATATTGGTCTCCTGCTGTGATCAGCACTCCATATAATCTGGGCTGAAATACAACATTTTGAACAATATGAAAGGAAATCAATGTGTCATTCATTCTGAAAAATAATAAAACTTCTGCAATGCCTCACAATATTTTATTTTCCCTTAAGCATAAGCATATTTGTTATAGTAAAACAGTGAAGAAACAGGAGCATCAGCAAACAACAGAAATGATTGGGGGATTTTTTCATTGGAGGCAATTGCACAGGCCATCTGTTGAATTTAAACTGGTCCCCATCTCACTTCTAGTGCCTAAATGATTTAGCGGTTTAATTTGCTTGTTTTGTGAAAAAATCCCTTTTTGGCAGGCAAATATGCCACCATAGATTTGTGAAAGTGGCTGAAATTATAATGAAAGTGTTCTTCAACCTTGGCTCCCAAGTAGTTGTTGGCATCCTCAGACAACTCATCCAATGATCAGGAATAATGAGAGTTGTAGTATAAAATATGGGGAACCAGCCTACATCACTACAGGTCTCAAACTGATGTTCCCTGTGACTAAAGGAAAACTGCTTACAGCATGAGTCATTAATCCCCCCCAAAAAACTATGGGTAGAATTGTTTTTTGGGGGGTTATTAATCAAATTCATAAACTCTGCTGCTTTTCACAATTTAGTCAAATCACTCATTCATTTATCTCGGGGGACAATAGAGGCATGCATCTTGGGGTGAGGTCAAACTGTTGGAAGGTTGCAGCATCTGCTGTGGCTGTAGAGAAGAACTTTATTGACCAGGGGCTGCCCTGCTTAAGGTGGGCAGTAGCTGACCAATGAGGCATGATGGCTTTTTAAAAACAGTAGCTAAGGGGCCCAGCACCCCCTAATTCAAGTACCGCAATCAAAACATGTCTCTTAAAACTACAGAGCCATGCTACTTAGTGTTTCAGTGGGATAACACAAGGCCAATGAGCATGTTACGTAAAATCAAAATCAGAACTTGTGGCCCTTCAGAAGGAAGGAAGGAAGGAAGATTTTAGGTGAGGGAAACAGTGCAGCACCCAATCCAGATGGCTTTTTCTTCATAACAGAAGTGGCTATCTTAATCACACTTTTCAAAATGTGTGTTTAATGTAATGTGTTGTTTGGCCTATAGCATGATGCTTTCTGCTAGCTGAAGGATGGCTTACCAATCCCCTTCATATCCACCAGAGTTCTCATTATTGCAAGGACTTCCACTTCACAATGGGATGAGTTTTCCTGCATGCACCCTGCACCCCCCATCTGCTCCAGGGGGTTGGGGGAACCCCTAGAACATTTTTTTTGGGGGGGAAAGCATAGGGACATGTAGGGAGAGGGAGAAGAAATTCCATTGCACAGGCAAAAGACATTCAGGTGACTTTGTTGGATGCATGTTTGGTATGGCTACAATGCATGGTGTAGTTGCATTATTTTGTATCCTTTGAACCAAGAATATCCCATTGGATGCAATAAAGTAATAGAATTGTCAGAGTTGGGGGGGGGGGTCCAGTAGGCCATCTAGTCCAATTTCCTGCTCAATGTTGGGTTATCCAGAGTTAGATGACTCCCAACACACATCTGCCCAGCCTCTGCTTGAAGATCTCCAGTGCTGGAGAGCACACCACCCATCTATTGGTTCCATTGTCAAACTGCTCGAAACTTCCAGAGGTTTCTCCTAATAGAATTTATTCTCATGGAATTGTGATCTTTCATGGTTGGTAATGAAGGCATGCACCATCTGTTCCATCAACTAAAAGAATCCTTTTCACCTGAATCCTTTTTGCCCTTTACAGACGTGGTACAGTTGCCATGCAAAGCTTCTACACTGCAGATGTAATGTACAGAACAGTTGGTCATAATGACGGTCATCATCACTGAAGGAGGCCATGTTTACACTCGATATTGCCAGTGACATCTGATGTGGTGTAGAAATGAGAGCCAACACATTATGGATGAAAATGGTTCCATGTAGAGTCTATTTCAAGTAGTCTGCACTTGGCAATTATAATATGTATCCAAAACCAAGTGTGATGGTGAGATTGTTGCTATTCTGCAAATAGTTCACTAGTTAGTTTATTTCTATACCAACTTTCAGCCAGAAAGCCCCCCCAAAACAGTTTACAAACATTTAATACAAATACAAAATTCAAACAATTGAACACAACTTTCAAAAAATGAATGCAACAAAATCCTAACATCTTAAAATCTAAAAACCTAAAGACCAAGGGTAGTCATCCCCCAAATGTCAGAGGTAGCAGGAGCAACTCCTCTATACAGTGCTCTCAGGCAGGGCGTGGGAAGGACAGGATAGGTGGGAAATCTTTTTCCCCATACTAAGCCTTTGTTTTATCCCCACAGTGGCAAGATGCTTTAGCTCCAGCTAAGGTACTGTAAAATTGTCCACGCCACATGTCCTCATGGATAAAACAGCATGGAGCAATTAACAATCCAACCTGATATGAATTCTGTGGATAGTCCGTGTGTGTAAGGATAGATCTATTTCTAGACTGCATCACTTTCAAATTTTCATCACCATTTTGTTCTGGTTCTACAAATTAAAAAATCTGCAAATTACATCTCCACAAATATTCATGCTGAGATTTGTATTTCTACCACGTTGTTTCTCTCAAAATATGCATTTTAAAACATTGATACATTTTTGGAGCCAATAACAGTCCACATGAGGAAATTTGGGTAACTAATATGGCTGAGGGATGCCACTCAGATCAGAATATGTTAAGATTAGCAGAGATAAAGCATTGCTATTTGTGGGTTGAGAACAGATTTATTAGTATTTTAACCATCTATATCCCTTTGATATACTACTTTAGGGTTTTTGCTAGTGTCCCTCCCTCCCCACTGCAGTTAATGGGAAGGAATTAACAATGCCATCTTCAGGACAGGTGTAGATTTAGGGCTTTGTTGGGGGTTCTGGGAATGAGGAGGCATATCATCCTGTAGATACATGGTCTCCCCTGACACTCCCCATTTACAGCTCCACTGCTGGTAACACAGCAACAATATCAGAGCCTTTTTTCTGCTGTGCTGAGATGTGTGCCAAATCCCTCTCTTCACTTGTGGACCTCCCTCTCCACCAGCAGAGGGGGAAATCTGTTTTTCTATATTTTAGGAATATTTCTTCCCTACTTCCCTGTATAATTTGATTTTTAAAGTCATTTTAAAAATAGCTGATTTGAAATTTAAATTATTTATTAACTTTTAAGGCATTTGTTACCTAAAGGAATATCACGTAATTGTAACTACAGCGCCATTTTTTGTCTTCTTCCTTCTTCATGGCATGATCCCAACCAGTCAGTTACCATGTAGTGCACATAATAATGTTTTGGCATTATTGAGCAAATCAGAGTGGAACCAACAAAGTCACTGACTCTAAATAAACTCTCCCATTGACTTTGAATTGGGAGAAAAGAAAGAGAAGAAATGAGTCCCTATGTCTCAGGCAACTGGTTGATGTTGACTTGCTGTGCTACTGATTTCATTGTCTGCCCATGCTATCGTCCTAAGATACGTTTCTTTTTTACCTGTTTACTTGCACCCTTGCACTTTTGTACCCCTTCATAAAGGTGCTCAGTTGAGCATCCCAAAAGAATAAGCATGTTTTATGGGAATTACAAAGCATGGACTCATTTAAGTTAAGCACAAGTAATTATTAGCAAGCTTTTCTGATACACATTTTGATCCAAGTTGTGGCTACTGGCAGTAGAGCCATTTCCTCTTTCTCTCCTTTGGGAGGAGCAAGAGTGTAACTGCAGATAAATAGTAACATCCATAATAATTCATCAGTGCACATACAGCTTTTAAAACTTAGGAAGAATGCTACCAAGACAAATGGAGTAGAGCTGTCAGACATCATAAAACAGCATTGTAGACAACATTTTCTAGACTTCTTTTTTATGTTTTTACTAGCCCTGCCCGCCTGCCTGCTCATATGTATTTTAGTCATTTGTGGTCTGTGAGAAAAAAAAGGAACGGAAAAGAGCTAATTTTGTGCAGCTTCTCTCCGTGGTTGTCTCCAGATGATTCTGAATTCTTAGAAGCATCCATGGAAAAAAAATTCTTAAAATCCTGAATTTAAATTAACACCTACAGTGGTGCCTCGCAAGACGAAATTAATTCGTTCCGCAAGTCTTTTCGTCTTGCGAGTTTTTCGTCTTGCGAAGCACGGTTTCCCATAGGAATGCATTGAAAATCAATCAATGCGTTCCTATGGAAACCGCCTTCAGACCAGGTCTGGGGACAGTCTGTCCCCCGACCTCTTCTGAAGGCCGGCGGGGGGGGGGGAGTCTTTGCTTCCCCCCGCCTGCCTTCCCGGGACAGCAGAGACTTCTCCGCTGTCCCGGGGCGATCTTAAAATGCTGGCAGGCGGCTTAAGAGCGCCCCTCGCGCGGGGCAGCAGGCTGCTATCCGCAGCCTAGGCGGGAACTCTTCTGAAGGCTGGCGGGGGAGAAGGGCTTTTCTTCCCACCGCCAGCCTTCAGAACAGCCTTCTGAATGTTGGCGGTGGGGAGGAAAACCTTCCTCCCACCGCAAGTCTTCAAGACAGGTCCGGGAACAGAGGAGAAGCGCTGCGCACCTTCCCCTCTGTTCCCGGACCTGTCCTGAAGGCTTGCGGTGGGAGGAGGGTTTTCCTCCCCACCGCCAACATTCAGAATGCTGTTCTGAGTGTTGGCGGTGGGGAGGAAAAACCCTCCTCCCACCACAAGCCCCGGGAACAGAGGAGAAGCCCTTTGCGCCTTGTCCTCTGTTCCCGGACCTCCCACCGCAAGCCTTAGGACAGGTCCGGGAACAGAGGAGAAGGTGCGCTGCGCTTCCCCGCTGTCCCCAGAGATTTCCCTATGGGCTTTCGTCTTGCGAAGCAAGCCCATAGGGAAATTCGTCTTGCGAAGCCGCTAAAAAAATCGGAAAACCCTTTCATCTTGCGGGTTTTTCGTTTAGCGAGGCATTCGTCTTGTGGGGCACCACTGTATTTTTAAAGGCAAAAGGTACTACATAATCAAAGAAATACTGATTTATTCCTCTGTCTTGAACTTGGATGATAAGGAAAAACCCCCTCTGATTTCTTTAAAACAAAGTCTCAGGCATATTTATTTACATAGGAAGAGCCTACTGGATGAGACTAAAGACCCATCTAGTTCCACAGCGAGAAGTGCCTCACGAGGAGGACATGAGAGCAATAGCAAGCTCTTGTTAACAACAACAGAAACAACAACAACAACAACAACAACAACAACAACTTATTCCTTATACCCCACCCACCTTGCCGGGCCTCCCCAGCCACTCTGGGCGGCTCCCAACAGAATATTAAAAACACGAGAACATTAAAACATTAAAAACTTCCCTAAACAGCGCTGCCTTCAGATGTCTTCTAAAAGTAGATAGTTGTTTATCTCTTTGACATCTGATGGGAGGGCGTTCCACAGGGCGGGCGCTACTACCGAGAAGGCCCTCTGCCTGGTTCCCTGTAACCTCACTTCTCTCAGTGAGGGAATTGCCAGAACGCCCTCGGTGCTGGTCCACAGGAACTTCTTTTATACCACATCTGCCTTCATAAGCCCTTAAACATGGCTACCTGCTGGACCCTTAGACTCTTCTTAGACAAATCAGTCTTTTTTACAATATCATTGTCATTCCCATGGCAAAGGTGTTATAAAGAATGTTTTTATTTCGTTTTCTTTTGGTTAATTCTGAGTGCAATTGTAGTAACTTTTTCTGTAAAAGCTGCAATCTAGCACTCAGTGAACTGTTTTTCAGCGTTCAGGAAGATGAAGCTAGTTACTCCTAAAAACATAAAACATGCCACATATATTTATATCAAATACTTTAGTCCTGACAAAACCAAATTTAGCAACGAAGAACAAAATTACAGTAACAGAACACAAAAAAAGAAAGGAGGGGGGAGATTATGAAAAGATGATTTATAAATAAACTTTTCCTCAGTACATTTAGTAGGTGCGCATATTTAACTCTTTTCTTAATAAGTGATCTTCATAAAAAAAAAGGTCTCCCAAAATTGCCCATACCATTGTAAATTCAATACAGTTTTAGAAGATACTGTGTTTACTGCAATTTGCTGCTCTTACCAAGGATGCTGCAACTTACTGATTTCCTTTGTGAACAATTGCTTTAAAATAACCAAGGAGGATACTTTTGAGTGTTGTGGGTATGTGGCTGGTTATAGCTTTAGTGTGAGCAAGTATTTCTTATCAGAAGAGTTGTACTTGGCAGCAAGATCAATATATATATAACATACCTGCTGCAAAAGTGTGGCACCGCCAGCACCTGACCCTCAAAAAGTTATAAATTCTCCCTAGATTTATTGGCGTTAATTACCATCTGAACTGAATTTTGTGGAAACTTTCCTTACGATTATATGAGATAATGTGTTAAACATTTTTATATGTTATTAAATAGTCAGTTCAAATATTTTCTAGTAATTGGTCTCCTGTAACACCTTCGGACGCGGGTGGCGCTGTGGGTAAAACCTCAGTGCCTAGGACTTGCTAATCATATGGTCGGCGGTTCGAATCCCTGCTCCCGTCGTTCGGTCTCAGCTCCTACCCACCTAGCAGTTCAAAAGCACTCCTAAGTGCAAGTAGATAAATAGGGACCGCTTTATAGCGGGAAGGTAAACGGCGTTTTCTTGTGCTGCGCTGGTGCTGGCTCGCCAGATGTAGCTTCGTCACGCTGGCCACATGACCCGGAAATGTCTCCGGACAGCGCTGGCTCCCGGCCTCTTAAGCGAGATGAGCACGCAACCCTAGAGTCGGACATGACTGGCCCGTACGGGCAGGGGTACCTTTACCTTTACCTTTAACACCTTACAATATAGAGAACCTAGAACCTGCTGATACCACCCTAGTCTCTCACTTGAGGCATGTTTTTATGGAGCTTCCTCAGCCTTCTCACACCATTGTACCCAAAAGCACTCAGTCAGTTGGACTGCACATACCTAGGTCAAGGTTGCAGTAGGTTTAGTTTGGTGAGTTTCTCAGGGATCAAAAGGATGACAAATGGGACACCCTTCCACTCACTCTTCTTTCTCTGGCCTATACACCTCTCCTCTTCCAGCTGCTTTACCACTTGATTCTGCTGATTGAATAAACTGCCCTTTTGAAGGCATTCGGAGTTGGAATTTTCAAATGACTTTGTGCCTTGCTTTTCACAAGTCGTTCAGATGCTTCATTTATGTCAATTTGCCATCATCGCCAATAACAGCTTTGTAGCCTTTACAGCAAGAGGCTGGATGTGAGTCATAGGACTGTCTGTATTCCATGCAAAGATGCTTCAAAACAGAGTTTACAGAAAATATAATATTCCAGATTAGGTTGAAGGTGTAATGAATCCACTGTTGTCACAGTTCAGGAATATGTACCCCCTTCCCTCCAAAAGAAAAAAGCTACAAGAAAGCATTCAGGAGTATTCATCTCAGGTAGGAATCATAAATCTTTCTTGCTTCACTGATTCTTTCAACGGCTTATGATCTTCACAAATTCTACCCTCATTTATTTTGTTTGCTTTTAAGCCTGTGGAATTGTTGGCAGGTATTCTGGTACGTTGGCTTGCCCCCATGAAGGGGATTGGTAAGCCATAATTTTCGTTTTCATTAAAGTTTCCTTTCACATAGGGGACAAGGTTGGGCAAAGGACATCTTGTGCACAGTGAAGCAGCATTCACTTTCTTTATGATTTAAGCTTCTTCATACTTAAGGGCAAAGTCCTTCCAAGTACATCAGATGTATTTTCTCCACTTCAAGTGGAAAATGGATTTTATAGCAGTTACTCCTGCTAATTTATTGCTTGATGATATTTCAGAAAATGTTAAAATTATGAGCCAAATCTATCTTTTCCTATTGCATACTACACAGCAGCACCCTCCACCAGTAGTTTCTGACTGGAAAAACTTAAGAGGGTTTTTGTTTGCAGTCAAGTCAATGGAGCAACCAACGGCATGGGTCATGTGTGGCATCCCCATCACTGATTCCCCCGCTCTTCCTCATACCTCTTACCTAAATTTACTGAAGCTGTGCTTCTTGATTCTTCATGGTCCCCATCTTGTTTTCTACTGCCTCTTACACCCTTTTCTGTGCCTCAGTGGCCGCTTCAAAATTGCTGCATTCCACATTTGGGGGACTATGCAGCACAGTGGGTCTTTGTAATAATAATAATAATAATAATAATAATAATAATTTATCTATACCCCACCCATCCAGCTGGGCTTCCCCAGCCTCTCTGGCCACAGGCACACAAATTTACTTATTTTACATTTCTATCCCACCTTTCCTCCAAGGAGCTCAAGAGAGCATACATAGTTCTCTCCCTCCCCATTTTATCTCCAGAAGAGCCCTGTGATGTGTAGACTAGTCTGAGCAGCAATGACAGACCAAATATTATCTAGTGAGCTTCATGGCAGAGTGAGGATTTGAATGTTGGTCTTGCAGGCCCTAGTCCAACACTTTAACCACTATACTGCACTGTGATACAAAGTGGAAGGTCTCTACAAGTTGTGACTTGTCAGTATGAATGCAACATGCCAGCTATATATTGCACGCTTCTGGATGCATAACAATCAATGCTGGTTTTTTTGCTGCTGGCCTGAGATAAGAAGTAGTATATGTGCGCGCACACACTTTTTTCCCCTTGGAAAAAATGAAATTTAGCAGAAGGAAGAATAAGCATTTTTCAAACATCAGACATGAGAGTTACTGGGTAGCAAAATCTTATTACTTTCTAGAATCTTAGAAATTGAGAGATAACAATAAATATTTAAGTTTTATTGAAGATGCATGCCTTTTAAAATTCAGAAATATCTTTCTTTTCAGAGCTGCAGAACATACATTGTCCTCAGAATGGTATCCAATTTCTTACTGAATGACATCCTGGGAAAGGAACATGTATATTATCAAGAGAAGAGTGGGCACTCTGATAGCTTTAAAAAATTGATTACTCTAAGTCAGAATTTCATTCCTGGTTATTATCCTTGGTAGCATCACTGTCTGTAAGACTGCAAATCCAGCGACTAAGCAAGCTCAGCACGGTCTACCAGACATACCGTATTTTTCGCTCTATAAGACGCACCAGACCACAAGACGCACCTAGTTTTTGGAGGAGGAAAACAAGAAAAAAAATATTCTGAATCTCAGAAGCCAGAACAGCAAGAGGGATCGCTATGCAGTGAAAGCAGCAATCCCTCTTGCTGTTCTGGCTTCTGGGATAACTTCGCAGCCTGCATTCGCTCCATAAGACGCACACACACTCCCCCTTACTTTTTAGGAGGGAAAAAGTGAGTCTTATAGAGCAAAAAATACGGTATATTGTGATCTACAAGGTGCTCACCACTTTTTTACATCCCTGTCTTAAATGAGGATTGTTCCCACACAACCTTTTACCTTTGCTCTCCATTCCTCCCCATGCATCTCAAAGAGAGGTTGTCTATGAGAAACTATTGTAGCTCCACTGCTTGAGCAAGAAAGTGGCTCACACAGAAGGTGCAGGCCACTTAAAGATGCTGCTGGACTTCTTATCCATATGGGAAACTAAGTGGCATTTTTCAAGGATGGGAAATTGGCCCCAGCATTTCCAGAATCTCATTTCATCTTGATTTTAGCTGCCAAACAGCCCCAACCCCTAAGGGATGTGCCTGTTACCCATGCCCTTAATCTCTCAAATAACTCAGGTCACTTCCAAACTATTGCCGTTTTACGGTGGTTTTCAGTTACATTCTGGCCAAATCCAGGTATCACAGTTAAAATCCTGCATTAGTATTTGCACAGTCTTAGGAATGTTGTAGTGCAGTTATATAAATAAGGTTGGGCCTAGTTAACCCAACGACATGCATTGGCTCATTATTCTAATTTGGTTGCAAATATAGCCTACTGGGGTCTTCCTGAATCTATTTCACAGATTTAAATAAATGGTAATGTCACAGTGCTGTTAGACTAGATGTTGAAGTCAAAGAGTTGTTAGACTAGTTGAGACTATTTTGGAAATTACCTTGAGGCAAAAGGTGCTGTAGTTGTATAAAGTGGTATTACTTCTTATTTAATGAAAACTGGGTGGAGATTTCATAGAGCTTGAAGGGAGAGTGTGGGATTCCTAGTGAGAAAGGATAGTCCAACATGAATGATGAGCTGACTTGCAAAGGAAAAACTAGTGACTAATGCTTGATTGTGTTTGGGCAGAATAGCCCCTTAATAGCAGGTACCATAGCAAATAACATGTAAATATCTTTTGTACCAGATGTGTAAATAAATTATGTGTGGCACTGTTGGGTATCTTCTGGAGAAACCATTCCATCAGTCTATTTTCTAAAAACCAATGTCCGTTAAAGTAATTTCTTTTCAATCAGTGCTCTGAAAACACTGTCCTTATTCATTGCATAGCTGGAAACATCAGCAAAGTTAGTCGTTTCTATTTTGCTGATGCATTTATTTCTATGCACACAGCTTATGCTAAAGTAGGACATCCAGCACTTTCCAGGCTGGATGCTTTCCTTCCCATCCGCTCTATATCTGCCTTCTAGTGGCCCTCCCCCCGCACTCTCATGACTTTAAATATAGTCAGTGCTTTTTTTCTGGGGGTATTCAAGGGTACGCAGTACAGACACCCAAAGGTTCAAAGTGTGACACTTACTGTAGCAACATGGTGAGTGCTGGCACCTTTTTTTCTTTTAAAAAAGCACTGAATGTAGTCAACATGCATTACAAACTCCACTGGAGAAAACTGTGGTGGGGGAGGGGATTTTAGAGCAGGGAAGGTTTGATAGGAAAAGTGTTTTGCAACTCCACCCCAACTGCATTGCCACTTCCTTTCACCCTGACTGGGCAACTGTGACATGGTGTGTGTAATAAGTAGTTTGGGATGGAGCCCAGGCATGCCATTTGCCCTTGAGTTACTGACTCTCAGCCTTTAGAATACTAGTGGTCTTTTACATAGAAGACCAAATAATTCTTTAAAGAAATATAAAGCACAAATCATAATTGGTAATCATATCTTGTTCTGAAACTGCCTAGAAAACACACAAGGAATTTTGATAATCTGGGGGTATTAGAATATCTGTGTTACTGCTAATTATGATTCTGTTGCATACTGATTCAACAAACTATGCATTGGTCATACTTCAGTGGCAAATTAAGTCTCTTATGAAAATTTTCTGAAATGCAACTGAATTACGTGAAGAAATCCTTAATGTAGAATCCACTTGCTTACAAAGATTTATGTCTCACATTAGTATTAAAGCTAAACAACTAGTTTGTAATTTTTGCAGTAGTTTGAGTGTTTTCCATTTCTTAAAAAGGAGGGGAAAGTTTGGCCAAAAAAAAGCATGCAGAATAGAAGAATTTGGCTCTTTGGTGGAAAAAAACCCAATGGTTTTGGTTTGGGATAAATTAAGTGGATTTAAACCTCTTAGTTTTTGCACACATATAGTGGTTTTAAAATAATCTATAGCACAACATTTGCAATTATGGCTAACCTCATATTAACCTTTTTTGGGGCTGAACTGTTACAAAATCAGTGTGGTTTCTAGAATATCCTCCCAAATCCAGCTGTTTCAAAGTAGTAATGTTGATAACCATGAATTGCTTCCCCAGCCATGGGCTCTTATTTACAAAATTATAGCATCTGGATGTCTCCTAGGATTTCCTATTTTCATTATTTTGCTGGTGGATATTTGTTTATGCCAAGAATAGGAATCATGCATCCCTTACACATACCAAATAACATTATAGTTTCAGTTCTTTGACTAGTTTCGGGCATGAACTGCAAGTGTGCTCTACCGCTCTAAGACAGCCTTGCTGAGCTCTGGCAAAGCCCATACATACCTGGGTGCTAGAGACCATGCAGTACGCAGGCTGTGCAAAAGCCCTCCTCTGCAGCTGTCCTACGGCTCTGTCAAGTCCATTGGAATCTTCCCTTTCAGATTTCTTTAAAATGTGTCATATGGCTCACAGTGTCTTGTGAAGAAGACTGTAAGATTTATTTTGAAAGGTGACCTTTTAAAAAGAAATGGCTAAAATAATCAGTACAATACTAAGTGCTGATTGAAAAACAACTACAAACCCTACAGGGAAATGCCAGTCATTTATTACTTTGCCCCCAAAGATTACTGTTGTATTTCACCAAGCATGTGTTCTACTACTCCATCACCCTAATCATGTGGCAACCCTATGATTATCATTATGAAGAAGTGCATTTGTTATCGTGAATATGCCACATGACACAGTGGAAACTAAGGAAAACAGAAGGGCAGATGAGGCAGGGATAGTGAGCCTGTGCCCCCCCAGAAATTGGAGAAGTACATGCCATGCTGGCAGGGGATAGAAGGAATTACGACAGTACAGTGGTACCTCTGGTTACGTACTTAATTTGTTCCAAAGGTCCGTTCTTAACCTGAAACTGTTCTTAACCTGAAGCACCACTTTAGCTAATAGGGCTTTCCGCTGCCGCCGTGCCACTGCAGCACGATTTCTGTTCTCATCCTGAAGCAAAGTTCTTAACCTGAGGTACTATTTCTGGGTTAGCGGAGTCTGTAACCTGAAGCGTATGTAACCCGAGGTACCACTGTATGCCTCTGAATGCAAGCTGCAGGGAATCACAAATAGGGAGAGTGCTAATGTGTCCATGCCTTCCTTCCAGGCTTCCCATAGAGATCTGGATGGCCACTGTGAGAACAGGATGCTGGACTAGATTGGCCTTTGGACTGATCCTGCAGGGCTCTTATTATGTACTTATGCACTACCAGGCCAGGATAGCACAGATTGCAGGATAGCACAATTAGCACAGATGTTTGATTTGAGAAGTGTCAGTTTCTACTTCAGCTCTCATGCAAACGTAGTTTAATATTTAGGATAGTACAGTCTTAATTGATGGATAGAATCTTGAAAAGGAGTGTTGCATAGCAGTAATTTCACTGGCTTTTTCTGCATTCTCAGAAACTGAATTGAATATAGTATCTATGACAGCATTGATGATTTGGAACTTCGCCTTTGAGAAATAATTATTTGAACTGAAATAGGCAAGGCTATAAATCAGCAGAAAAGAGATAAGACACCTGGCCTTGACAGATAACTTCAAAACTGTTCAAAACCCTGGAAGATTATAGCAAGCTATATTTACATAATGGTCTGATTTTGAGGCATGGCTAGGTAAAAGGGTGTGTATGATACGAAATAAAAGGGAACCTTATTGTCTCTGGCTGAAGGAAGAGAACAATATTCATCCCTCCTCCAACAGATCTTTTGTACTATCATTATGGCATTAGATGAAAAATATTACGGATAGGGGGTTGCTCCAAATTCAGGTGGTACATGATCTGATGGCCAAGCCACACATTACAGGATGTGGCAAAAAGGAGTGCAAGAGCATGCACATTTCTGCTCAGCAGCAAGTAATAATAATGATTACATGATACAATCTCACAATATGTGAGGGAGCCTGATTAATTGATTGAAAAGCTTGGGGATGTTATCACTGAAGAATCATTTTGACTTGTAAAAATGCTAATTGTGACTAGAAAATTGGTGTCTTGTCTAGATGGCCTAGAGTTCCTCATTTCCAATTCAATAATGTACTACTTTAATTGTGAAGACTTGCAACAGAGGTCGCCAACATGCAGCTGTGTTTGCTAGTAGCTCCTATGGTGCCTGCAAAAATCTCAGTAAATTGCCCATAAAAAAAAAAATCAGAGTGTACAAAAAGACTGTCTAGCTCAGCATCTCCTACATTGAATGCAGCCCCTTAAATATGCCCACATTTCATTGGGTTCCCAGATAGGACATCCACCTTCGCATCTATTCTGAACAGAGGAAAGGTGTAAAGAACCTTTAGGTGCTTTTTTCCATTGACAAGGCAGCCATGAGGAAGCATGCCTGCACTATTTTGTGGCCTTGTGTTTTCCTTGTCTTTGAAATGTGGCAACCATTTTGTGGTATATCTTTGTGGTATATCATGACAGTCACTTTGTAACAGGTATGCACAACCCTTTTTTCCAAAATTCCAAACATGCCCATTGGTCCCTAAAGCTTGATAGCCCCTTATTTACAGCAATGCTTGTTGTGTCATATAAATGAAATAAAGTTTTCTATTATTTTGGAGTTATACACTAACTTCTAGATCAAGAATATGAAACAGCCATGGTGAATCCACAATTTTAACAAACCCTTCACTTATATGCTGAGGTCTGGGCAGAAATCTCTAAAATTCTGTTTGCGTTGTGAGAGAAGCATCAGTTAGTGTCAATGGAAATTTCTCTACTAATGCAGACAGCAGATCTTTTGGTGGTGCATGGAGAGGGAATTTTATTTGGCCATAGCAGGGGCAAAAGCATTAAAATCTCCCTTCCCTCCATACATAAGCTCTGACTCCTAGGAGCCAAGACAATTTCAGCCTCCAATTATTATTTTTAGGGGGTTGGAGCCCTTCAATGTTCAGAGGAAGTCTTGTGTTGTTGCATTGGGCTCTCCTGATTGTCTGGCACCTTTGCCTCCATAGTCCCAATCTTATTCAAGTCCAGGCAATGGCTGTTTACTGTTAAAATAGAAATATGTGATGTTAAATAAATTTGTCTAATGTGGCATGGCAGACAGTGAAGTATTCTAAAAATATTTACCCCTGAAAAATCTCTCCACAACTCATTCTGGAAATAACATTCTAGAATCATAGAATAGAATCATAGAGTTGGAAGAGACCACAAGGGCCATCAAGTCCAACCCCCTGCCAAGCAGGAAACACCATCAGAGCACTCCTGACATATGGTTGTCAAGCCTCTGCTTAAAGACCTCCAAAGAAGGAGACTCCACCACACTCCTTGGCAGCCAATTCCACTGTCGAACAGCTCTTACTGTCAGGAAGTTCTTCCTAATGTTTAGGTGGAATCTTCTTTCTTGTAGTTTGGATCCATTGCTCCGTGTCCGCTTCTCTGGAGCAGCAGAAAACAACCTTTCTCCCTCCTCTATGTGACATCCTTTTATATATTTGAACATGGCTATCATATCACCCCTTAACCTCCTCTTCTCCAGGCTAAACATGCCCAGCTCCCTTAGCCGTTCCTCATAAGGCATCGTTTCCAGGCCTTTGACCATTTTGGTTGCCCTCCTCTGGACACGTTCCAGTTTGTCAGTGTCCTTCTTGAACTGTGGTGCCCAGAACTGGACACAGTACTCCAGGTGAGGTCTGACCAGAGCAGAATACAGTGGCACTATTACTTCCCTTGATCTAGATGCTATACTCCTATTGATGCAGCCCAGAATTGCATTGGCTTTTTTAGCTGCCGCGTCACACTGTTGGCTCATGTCAAGTTTGTGGTCAACCAAGACTCCTAGATCCTTTTCACATGTACTGCTCTCAAGCCAGGTGTCACCCATCTTGTATTTGTGCCTCTCATTTTTTTTGCCCAAGTGCAATACTTTACATTTCTCCCTGTTAAAATTCATCTTGTTTGTTTTGGCCCAGTTCTCTAATCTGTCAAGGTCGTTTTGAAGTGTGATCCTGTCCTCTGGGGTGTTAGCCACCCCTCCCAGTTTGGTGTCATCTGCAAATTTGATCAGGATGCCCTTGAGTCCATCATCCAAGTCGTTGATAAAGATGTTGAATAAGACGGGGCCCAAGACAGAACCCTGTGGCACCCCACTAGTCACTCTTCTCCAGGGTGAAGAGGAACCATTGATGAGCACCCTTTGGGTTCAGTCAGCCAGCCAGTTACAAATCCACTGAGTGGTAGCATAGTCAAGACCGCATTTTACCAGCTTCTTTACAAGAATATCATGGGGCGCCTTGTCAAATGCCTTGCTGAAATCAAGGTAGGCTACATCCACTGCGTTCCCTTCATCTACCAGGCTTGTAATTCTGTCAAAAAACGAAATCAGGTTAGTCTGACATGACTTATTTTTCAGAAATCCATGCTGACTATTGGTGATCACAGTATTCCTTTCTAGGTGCTCACAGACTGTTTGCTTAATGATCTGCTCCACAATCTTCCCTGGTATTGATGTCAAACTGACTGGGCGGTAATTATTTGAGTCCTCTCTTTCCCCCTTTTTGAAAATAGGGACAACATTTGCCCTCCTCCAGTCTGCTGGGACTTTGCCTGTTCTCCAGGAATTCTCAAAGATGACTGCCAGTGGTTCTGAGATCACATCTGCCAGTTCTTTTAATACTCTTGGATGCAGTTCATCTGGCCCTGGAGACTTGAATACATCTAGACTAGCCAAGTATTCTTGTTCCTATCTCCTTTGTTATTCTGGGCTGTGTTTCCTCTGCTGAATCATTTGCTCCAAATTCTTCAGGTCGGGCATTGTTTTCTTTATCGGAGAAGACTGAGGCAAAGAAGGCATTGAGGAGTTCAGCCCTTTCTGTGTCCCCTGTTTGCATTTCACCAGCTTCTCCTCTGAGTGACCCCACTGTTTCTTTGTTCTTCCTTTTGCTACAAACATACCCATAAAAGCCTTTTTTGTTGCTTTTAACCTCTCTAGCAAGCCTGAGTTCATTCTGTGCTTTAGCTTTTCTGACTTTGTGTCTACACGTGCTGGCTATTTGTTTGAATTCCGCTTTGGTGGTTTCCCCCCTTTTCCATTTTTTTCCCCACATCCTTTTTTAATCTTAACTCAGTTAAAAGTTCTTTAGATAGCCACCCTGGCTTCTTTAGGCACCTTCCATGTTTCCGTCTCATTGGTATTGCCTGAAGTTGTGCTTTTACTATCTCCCTCTTAACAAACTCCCAGCCATCATGAACTCCCTTTCCTTTTAGTATTACTGTCCATGGGATCTCACCCAGCACTTCCCTAAGTTTTATGAAGTCGGCTTTCTTAAAGTCAAGAAATTGAGTCCTAGTATGCTTGGCTGCTCCTTTCTGCTGTATAGTAAACTCCAGAAGAGCACAATCACTCACACCTAATGATCCGTCCACCTCTACCCCACTAACCAGGTCATCAACATTGGTTAGGCATCCCTGACATATAACGCCATTCCTCCTCCTTTCTTGTCTGGTCTGTTTCTCTGAAATAGATTGTATCCCTCCATTATTACATTCCAATCGTGGGACTTATCCCACCAGGTTTCAGTGATGCCTATTATGTCATATTTAGTTTGCTGTACCAAGAGCTCAAGCTCATCTTGTTTATTTCCCATGCTTTGAGCATTAGCGTACAGACATTGAAGTCCATTAATCATTCCCCCGTGTCTCTTATTTAAGGATTTTTTCCTCCCACCACTAGGTCTGCGTGCTGTTTGCTCCATTTGATCTATGACATTTGGATGATCATCTTCATCAATTGATAGACTCCTACCTTCAGGAGCACTGTCTCCCTCCCCCACATTAGTCAGTTTAAAGCCCTCCTGATGAGGTTTCTGAGATTTTGGGCAAAAACATTCCTCCCAAACATTGTGAGGTGCAGCCCATCGCTTGCCAGAAGCCCATCTTCAAGAAACTGCAGTCCGTGATCTAAGAATCCAAACCGTTCCTGTTTACACCATTTGTGAAGCCAGCTGTTCACATCTGCATGCAAACAATTTCATTTCACTTGAAATCATATCCCACACACACTACAAAGGCTCAGCTAACAATTATGTATCAGAACCATACACATTCCTTTACAAAAAAGAAAAAGAAACATAGGCCACATGAAAAGCAACAAGTATCTTGCCATATCTACCAAGAGATGATCCACATATGACAGAATGAAGTAGATAGCTGAGGAAGTACATTATAAGCTTGAACTGTACTACTTCATATTGCAGGCGTGGGAGTGGGGTGTAATCTTTTTGAATACTCTGCCATTTAAAAATATATCAATCCTAATTTTTTTGCACAAAGGTTGTGGGATGGTTATATAAGATTACTTCTTTATTGGATATGAGTTATGATTTGTTTTTTAAGAGGTTGTATGATGTTGTGTCAAGTAATTGTTAACCCATATTTCCCCATCATTTTATTTATTGCATAAAGTTAATTTTTAAAGTGGCTTTAAGAGTACGAGGCCTACTTTAATTGCACAGCCTAAATTTGCTGGTGTGTGATTGAAGCATACCCACAAAACAGTGGCAGTCTGGAAGTGCCTTAATATATCAGAGAGATTATAGCCCTCTCCATGACCTTCTGCCTAACATTGAAGAGATTTTGATCTGAGGGAACATTTCAAAACTGTAGTTTCAGTTCAGTTTGGTGTGGTGCAGTTCAGAATGCTACCGGATCAGTCTATGCACCTTCTTTTGCACAACTTGTATAAAGCAGAAGTTTTAAAATACTGAATCTTGCTTACAGTTGTGCTTTGTTAGATTTCTAGAGAGAACTTTTACCAGCCTTTGAATTGTATATTCACACCACTTCTGCTGGGCCTGTTAGTCTAATTATTAAGATTATTGCATGGCTACTTTTAACAAAGCATCATCACTAAGCTGGTTGGCTCTTTTTGAGTGTATATATAGCAAAGGAATGGATCCAGGCTTGGTCATGCTTAGAATAGACTCATTGAAATCAATGGGACTTAGTTGTGATTAACAAGACTTGTCTATTTCAATGGGTCTGTTACAATCATGAATAGGCTTGGCTCCAACCCAAAAATATTACAGTGAACATTGGCCTGTTTTTGTTTTTTTATATCAGCTATTTCTTTTCAAAATGATTGTATTAAAAATGACTGCATCTAAGCAGCAGAGAGATTATTTTTGAGATGTTAACAGAAAACATTGAAATTTAGGATTGCAAAAATGTTCTAAGGTTACAGAAGCATACTCACCATAGGATGGACGTTATAGTGCATGACTGCAGTTCATCATTCATACATTGAAATCTCGCCGCCCCCCCACCCCTGAAATTTCATTAGAGATAATGGAATCTGTTGGTCTTGTATCTTTATATGGCTAGTTACAGATAGCTAGAAACATAATAGAGTGAATTGAGTGCATTTTTAAAAATTGGAATATACTTTAGAAGTCATGATGATGGAGTTCCAGGGCCTGGTATCTCCTATATGAAATTAACATTTCTAGGAAAAACTGCATCAAGAGATAGCATTTGAGAGGTGGGCCACTTTGAAAGATGAAGGATCTTATGTAACCTTCAAAATACAGTGTATGTAATATTTTGGGCAATTATCCTTTCGCTGCATTATTATCCTATCGCTGCTGTTATTATTAGGTTTCTTCCTTGTGTTAATGTGTGTGTGTGTGTGTGTGTGTGTGTGTCCCAGCCTGCTTCTTATTTGCATCCCATTGCCCCCCCCCCAAATGGTTGTATTTATGGCATACAGTTGTGCCCCGCAAGACGAACGCCTCGCAAGACAGAAAACCCGCTAGACGAAAGGGTTTTCCGTTTTGGAGGTGCTTCGCAAAACGAATTTCCCTATGGGCTTGCTTCGCAAGACGAAAATGTCTTGCGAGTTCCTGCGGGGGTTTTTTCCCCTCCCCCCCTTTTTCTTTTTTTTTAAAAAAATTCTTTTTATTAAGTTTCAGTTACAACAAAAACGTTAAACCAAAAAAAAAAAAAAGAAAGAAAGAAAGAAAGAAGAAAACAAAAAAAAAAAAAAGGGAAAAGAGCACACATGACAAAAACAGTTTCAGACATAAAGTTTGACTTCCTTCCCTCCCGATTTCGGGCTTCTTAATATAAAACTCCATTTTCTGCAGCTGGTAATTATAACTGATTTACACATTGTAAGTTTTATAACAGACCTGCTATAGTTTTTAAGTTTCTATGATTTCCTTCAATGTAAACCATAAATTTATTCCAATCGCCAATAAACTTTGTATTTTTTTGGTTTCTAATTTTTTTGTGTCATTTTTGCTAATTCAACAAATTCAAATAATCTTGATTGCTACTCCCTCACCGTTGGTATATTTGCACTTTTCCAATTTTGTGCAATTAGTATTCTGGCCGCTGCTGTCGAATATTGAAACAAAGTCTTGTCTTCTTTTTTAATTTCATCCCCAATTATTCCTAGTAAAAAGGGCTCTGGTCTTTTAGGGAAGGTGTATTTAAATATTTTTTTTAACTCATTGTAAATCAAATCCCAAAATTTCTTCACTTCCTCACACGTCCACCACATATGGAAGAAATTGCCTTCTTTCATTTTGCACTTCCAGCAGGCCTTATTTCCTGTTTTATACATCTTTCCTAATTTTACTGGTGTGATATACCACCTATAGATCATCTTTTCCAAATTTTCTCTAAGTGCGACACTTGCCGTAAATTTTATTCCGTCATTCCATAATTTTGACCATTTTTCATACTCTATATTATGTCCCAGGTCCATTGCCCATTTTGTCATAACCTCCTTTATTTCCTCATCTTTGGTGTCCCATTCCAATAGTATATCATACATTTTAGATAGTCACTTAGTTTTACCTTCAATTATTTCTATCTGAAATTTGGATTTCTTTTCATTCATTCCTACTTTTTTATCTTCCGTCCATATTGCGTTTATTTGATGGTATTGTAGCCAGCCTGTTAGTTTTCCTTTCAAATCTTCGTATGGTCTCAGTTTCCAGCCGCCTTCAGATCTTATCAGTAGGTCTTCATATGTCAATCTTTGTCCTTCCATATTTGCTTCCATATTTGTCCCCCGTTGGGGACAACCACCAGGGTGGTTTCCATTCTAAAAGTTTTTTATTTTTCTCCCAAACTTCATATAGTGGTCCTCTAATGATATGGCTTGAGAACCCTTTGTGTACTTTTCCTTTATTTAACCACAAATAGGCGTGCCAACCGAACCTATTGTTGAACCCTTCTAGGTCTAATAGATCGGTATTTTCCAGGGTTATCCAATCTTTGATCCAACAAAGGCAGGCGGCCTCGAAGTATAGTTTTAAATTTGGGACCTAGAATCCCCCTCTTTCTTTTCGATCTGTGAGTAATTTAAATCTAAATTAAAAAAATCCTTCCAGTAGCACCTTTTTATTTTATTTTGTTTTGACCATGGCAGACCAACACGGCTACCTATCTGTAATTTAAATCTGATTCTCGGCCTTTTCCCCTGCCATATAAATTTTGAAAGGGTTTTCTGCCAATCCTTAAATATTTTGGGGCCTCTAATCACTGGGATGTTTTGGAACAGGAACAACATTTTTGGGAGTACATTCATTTTTATTGCCTCCATTCTACCCATCCACGAAAGTTTGACTCTATTCCAAATATCTAAATCTTTTTTAATTTCTTTCCATATTGTCGAATAATTGTTTTGGATTAAATTTATATTTTTTGTAGTTAGCCAGATTCCCAGATATTTTATTTTTTTAGTCACCTTAATTCCATTCTGTATCTCTAATTTTTCTCTTTCATCCTTTCCCAGATTTTTGGTCATCATTTTTGTCTTTAGTTTATTCAATTTAAAACCGGATAGTTTGCCATACTCTTCTAATATTGCCAGCGCTTTGTTGACACTTTTTTGCGGCTCTTCCAAGGATAACATCAAATCGTCTGCATAGGCTTTTAATTTATATTCCTTTATTCCTACTTTGATCCCTTGAATCTCCGGTGTTGCTCTTATTTTATTCGCGATCACCTCTAGTACCATAATAAACAAAAGCAGGGAGAGAGGGCATCCCCGTCTTGTTCCTTTTTCGATTCTAAATGTATTTGTTAAGTTATTATTTATAATCAATTTGGCAGTTTGGTTCGAATATACTGCCTCTATGCCTTTCATAAACTCGCCCTCTATCCCTGCTTTCTCCATACTTTTTAGTAGGAACAACCATGACACATTATCGAAGGCCTTCTCCGCATCGATGAAAATTAACGCCGCAGGTACCTCATTCTTAGTCTCCAAATATTCGATTATATTTATAGTATATCTTACATTATCTTTCAGAAACCTATTTGGGAGGAATCCTGCCTGGTCTTTATGGATTAAATTTACTAAACACTTTTTCAGTCTATTTGCCATAACCTCTGCGAAGATTTTGTAATCGTTATTTAATAATGATATAGGCCTGTAGTTCTTAATGTTTAATTTATCCGTATCCGGTTTGGGGATCAACATAATATGAGCCTCTCTCCATGACTCTGGTACCTTTCCTCCTCTTAGAATATTATTCATGATATCACATAGCACTGGCATTAGTTGGTTCTCAAGTACTTTGTAATATTTGGCAGACAGTCCATCCGGTCCCGGGGCCTTCCCTATTTTCATTTTTCTTATCGCATTCTGGATCTCTTCTGTTTTTATAGATTTGTTTAATTGAACTCTTTCTTCCTCTGTTATGGTCTTCCCACTGCAGTCTTCTAAGTATTTTTCTATTTGAGTTAAATCTTCCTCTTCTTTTTTATACAATTTCTCATAAAATTTGAGGAAATTTTCCTTTATTCCTTTTGGGTCTTCTGTCAATTGTTTCCCTATTTTTATCTTATTTATCACATTTTGTTTTTGCCTTCTTCGCAGTTGCCAAGCCAATAGTTTACCCGTTTTGTTAGCTGATTCAAAATATTTTTGCTTCATTAACTTAATTTTCCATTCGATTTCTTGATTTGTTAACATTGAATATTGTGTTTGTAATATTTTTATTGTTTGTATGTTTTGTCCGTCTTTCGGGTTTGTTATCAGTTTTTTCTCGCAATCTCTTAGCTGACTGAGAATTTCTTCTTTCTTTTGTTCTCTTATTTTCCTCTTATAGTTATTTTGCTGGATGAAGAAACCTCTTAAGACTGCCTTGCTGGCATCCCAAACTACTTCTATACTTGTTCCTGTATTGAGATTCCAATCGAAATAATCTTTTAAAGTGACTTTGGCCTTTTCAATAACTTCTTCACTATCCAGTAAATATTCATTCAATCTCCATCTGAACCCCCCCTGTGATGCACCTTTTATTTCCAGCATTATTGAATTATGGTCAGAGAGTGTTCTCGGTTGGATTTCACATTTTGCGGTTCTTAAAGTAAGTTCTCTTGAGATCCAGATTTGATCGATTCTGCCCCAACTTTTGTGTGTTTCTGAGAAAAAGGTGAATTGCTTCTCTGTTGGATGTTTGTGTCTCCAGATGTCTATTAAGTCCAGATTTTCCTCCAGATCCTCAAAGGATCTTGGCAGTTTCCCTTGGTTACGCTTTTTCTTTTCTGTCTGTCTGTCAATTTCTAGTGCCGGCACTCCATTAAAGTCTCCCAGTAATATCGTCCTGTTACCTTCTAACTCTAATAAAACTTGCTCTAATTTCTTAAAAAATTCCAATTTGTTCGAATTCGGGGCATATATATTTATCACATTGAATTTTTCACCCTGGAAGTTGATTTGCACCCCCATCAACACCCCCTTTGTCATCTTTATAAATCAGTTTAGGTTCCCATTTTTCATTGACATATGTTACTACTCCTCTTTTTTTTCCTGCTATGGAATTTATAAATTCTACTCCCAGTTTTTTGTTTAACAAAATGTGTTTATGCTTTTTGATCACGTGTGTCTCCTGTATACAGATTAAATCAAGTTTCTTTCTTTTCAAGACATTCACAATTTTATTCCTTTTGGTTTTTTCATTCACACCATTTACATTCCATGATAAAATTTTCAGATTCATTATTATGTTTACTTTCCGCTAAACCAATAATTATCAATTTAAATTCGAGTAGTTTTGTTTTCTGTTTCCTCCTCTTCTTCTTCCACTTCTTCTTCCCCCACTTCCCCTTCTCCTTCTTCTTCCTCCTCTTCTCCTTCCCTTCTTTTTTCTTCCTGTTCTCTTCCTCTCTCTCTTCTTCTTCTTCTTCTCTCCTCTAGGTCTCCATTTCTTCCTCCATATCTCTCCTCCACCTTCCCGAGGTCTTTTTCATATCTACGCAGAAATTTACCCACTTCCTGGCTCTCAGTGATCTTAAATCTTTTATCTTTATAGAAAAAGGAAATCCCCCCTTTTTCTAAGCCGCTAAGCCGCTTATCAGCTCATCCGCTAAGCCGCTAAAAGCCGCTAAGCCGCTAATGGTGCTAATCCGCTAGGCCGTCAATGGGCTTGCTTTGCAAGACGAAAAAACCGCTAGACGAAGAGAATCGCGGAACGGATTCTTTTCGTCTTGCGAAGCACCACTGTATTTAATATAATCTATAAAGGGTCTCTGTTAAGACATGCAAAATACAGGTTTGAAAGCTGGCTTTATTAACAAGCAGCAGCTGCCATTCAATCTGTCTTTTTTTCTGTGCACCTTTTTAGTGGGCTAAGTTACTTACAGATTTCAGTTGAAAAAGACTGCATACATCAAACTCCTAGATATTCTCAGATGTTTTTACTATAGGTTTGATTAACCATGTCTCAGATTAGAACTAGTATGCGATCAGAGGCTAGTATAGTAGAGATGTAGGACCTGTGGTGTCCAGATGTTATTGGACTTCCAGCTCCCATCATCTCTAACCATTTGCCATGCTGGCTGGGTGATAGGAGTCCTAGATCTTCTGGAGGGTATGAACACAAAGCATTTCCTATTTATTATGTGTGATACCTGATGGTTCTCATAGTCAGAACTGACCTACTGAAATGGACTTAAATCTTTTGATTTCACTGGATATGATTACTCCGAGTATGATTGAGTTAGATATCACCCTGAATTTATAAATTGCTTCATCACTGAAAAAAAGCAGTGCATAAGGCAATGCACAATAAACCCCATTAAGAATACAGATACATACTGTTGCCCCAAGCATTGTATGTCTAGTTGCATATATTTTCCATTAAATTATGAACACTTATATAACCCTCGAATGAAATATATACATATGGCATAGAAATGGCTCCTACAAGAAACATCTGGAACAAGGGCTCAGATCCCAGATGTGGCAATAGAGTTATGAGCAGGCCATCCAGCTGACTTGTGCTGGCCTGAGGACTAGAAATTCAATATGCCGGTGCATCTAAATTTTAAGATACAGTCTATTAGGAACCAACCAAACTGTAAGTCATCCCAAATGCTTCAAATAAAAAATGTCAAAAGTCCTAAAAGAAATAATGTCTTGTCATGAATACATTATATATATTTATTATTTACATTAAATATGAAAGTATATTAGGCATATAAATCCCCATAGACAAAGTTTACTATAACCTCAAACTGCAAATGTCCCTTATGCTTTCCAAAACAAATAAAACTGATTCAAGTGTTGAGCTTTAGCCTACCTGTTCTTGAATATCTGCCCAAAATAGCCAATAGTGCAATCCTACACACATCTACTTGGCAGTAGAGTCAATGGGGTTTATACTCCTGGGTAGGAGTATATAGGATTGCAGCCTGAGTCTATGAATACCTTAGAAACAACAGATACAAAACTGTCAAACATATAGGTCCTATTGTTATAGGCACTCTTAAATGCTCCAAATACCTACAAAAACATTGCAAAATGTTTGAATGTTAAAATGATGTTGGATACAAAAATAATATGGCATTAGGAAATTGGTAAAAAGAAATACGCAAAAATGATGTGGAAAAGAAGGGGTAAGGCCAGAGCATTATTATGTTGTGATTAAATAAATGATATAAGGGATTAAGTTATAATGAACATGTGAAATAGTGTTTAAAAGAGAAGGAAAGTAAATGCATAATAGGTTGAAGTATACAACATGGAACAAGATTGGAAAGAGGATAGGAAATTGCTAAAATTGATTGTGTAAAGGAGAACACAGAAAAGGGAGATGTGAGGAAGTCAGGAAAGAGATAGTCAGGCTCTAGAGATAGTAAAGGCAAGTAATAATTTTTTTCTTTTTTTTTTCTATTTCTCTTTTGTTATGTTGTGCCGTTTTTGACTCTGTTTGTTTTTCTTTTTTGTTGATTGTTGTTATTGGTGTATTTTCTTCGACTTTGTTCTATTATGAAAAACCTCAATAAATATTTATAAAAATAAAATAAAATTAAATGCTCCAAAGCAAGTTAGATAGTAAAAACATGCTGTCTTATCCTTAGACATGAGATTGATTCATCTGCTTACACTACATCAAAGTTATGTTGACTGTCAACATAATAGCTGAGCAGTGCAACACAGCAGTAAGTCCTACTCTGCAGAGTTGCAGACGACTTGCAACTACATATATTCTATGCCAAGATCATACTGAAATAGAACAGAGCTTTTTAATACTAGTTTCTATTTCAATACATTGTTTTCTTTTAAAATGTAGGATCATATCGCTAGAAAATGATGCCAGTAATTGCCAACGCCAAACTCTGTCACCATTTTGTGTCTGGTGGTCCTGAGTAGTTTTCAGCCATGTCAAGTGGGCCCTGGGGGCAGAAGATTTTAGGAGCCTTGGGGCGGGGGGGGCTTGCTCATCCATACAATGTCTATTATATGCGTCCAAAACAAGGTTTCTGGTCTAAATTTGTCTAGCCTCAGTTTCAAGCCACTTCAATGTATTGTTCCTTTTTTGCTTCAAGAGAGGCATAATCCATCAATAGTGCACCTTGCATAATATCTGTTATGCCATAGAAAACAGTGCCTTTGGACAAGTTGATGTATTTTGAATCGTTGTGTTTGTCAATGAAAGAATAAATATATAGCTATCTTTAATGTTAGCTTCGTTAACACTTAGTACTACCATAGAGAGTTTACTGCCCAAGAACAATCCAGACTATTGACCACTCCAGTGTACTTCGGGAGTGACACCATTTGGTTTGCCAGAAAACAATGCAAACAAGAGAACAAGCAAAGAAACCAAGATTGTTGAAATAATGAATAACCCTGATTTCCTACCCCACCCCGCCCCCGCCCCCGGCACTGAACTGTGTTCTTTGATCTTTTCTGTTCTGAGTGTTGAAACATCTGCCAAGAAAAAACAACTGTTGCTGAAACACCAAAGTCCCGTTTGTTCCACTCCAGAGATGAAAATGCATTTCTCTCTTTACACAGCAGCTGAGATGCAACATTAAAGCATTAAGGCTCAACAAACCAGTGGCTTTTCCTGCTGTTGATTTTACTAGCCCCTTTGTTGGTGTGAATATTGGATGAAGTTTTACCTCTGTTTTGATTTGTGCTCGCAGAAGCTATTGTTCCATAACCATAAAGCTGATTCCAAATGTCCATATTTTGCAGTGCTTAATACCTGAGCAGTATGCATGCAACCTTTCCAACATTGATATTTGGCGTTCATTCTTCAGTCTCCTAATGGTGGAGCGAGCTTGAAGCCGCCACTCTCTAGCAATTCCAATGCAGCCAAAATTGCTGTCTCTGCACTACTATTAGCCATGTGGGGGACAGCTATTTTGAGCATATGCAGAGTTGTGGTGGAGGGGCAGGTTAAAGCCTTCATTCCCCAGGTATCCCAATATCAATATCATTGTCTCTGGCACCCAGTGATCTTTTCCATGTTGCCCACTTGATGGCTGATCAGCCTGGCAGTCAGGAAAAGTGCGCAAGGGTCCCTGAATCTTGGAGCCCTGAATGAAGAGCAGCTGAGGGATGCATGTAACCCATGGACTGACAATTATCCACACCTATCCTAGGGTACAAGCCTGATTCCACATTAGTCAAGCCACACTTTGTCTAGATAAAGAACAAACCCTGTTGTGTATATTGTTGGGAGAGGGCCCTTATTTGCTCATTTCTACTGTAGGGCATACTGACCTTGGCACTGTATTTTTTTGGCAAACAAAATCCTGCAGTAGTGAAGCTTGCTTGACAAGGGCACATGAAATTCTTCTTTTCTTGTATCAGAATCACATTTGTGGTGAAGCACTCCCTACTCAGTAATTAAAGCAAGCAGTATGGTGAATAATGCTCAATATTCTCCTCAACATAACAGTACAAATGAGTTCAAATAACTAAATGCTTCTCAGCAATAATTCAGTCTTCCAAACACTAATTCTTGGCAATTTCTGCAATTAAACAACTGTGAACGTCTGCAATGCAAATGCTACTGGAGCCGTTATTGCTCTGGAGAAGGCTTAATGTCTTCCTGGATTTCTACAATGCTAATGCATTTATGTAAAACGTTCCCCTAGACTCACTGCATAGGGTGCTTTTGCAGGCTATGAGGGTAAGCCTCAGGTCAGAATGCCTGTCTTCCCATAACAAAATAAGTTCTCAGGTCAATTCAGCCCTTCTATTGATCTTTGCCAGGGGTTTATCTATCAGACACAAATCTCCTTGGGTTTCCTAAATTATGGAAGACCAGATTCATGCCTGAAACTGATAGAGAGATGTGCAACTATTCTAAAGCCACTTCCATATGCTTTGGGATTATTCCCTAATCCTTTCCTTCTGTTCTTAAATTAACCATATAATTTGTACCATATTGGATAAATCCTTTAAGCTATCTCCTCATATTCACCAGCTGTATTTTGTACATAAGACAAAGAAAAGCTCAGTTGCAAAAAAATACTAGTTTCATATAGCAGGTTGCTATTCATACAAGCTAGACTTTGAAATGTGAATGCCAACAAATCCAGATGCATGTTGTGAATGTCTGAAAGTAGGCATTTAACCATCAGTGGTGGAAATCACATTTAAGTGACTGTAAACTTTCACATGGGAACATATTCACAGCATTTGTGTTTAACATCAAAAAGGACTTTGGGCAGGAAACTTACATTGAGTATGGTATGTTTTATGCCAGTTCCTTTGCTTGCTTCCGTGAGAATCTAGTTATGTGATCAAACTATTTTTGAATGGATGTCATTTCTGCTTGGGTAGTCTCATTGGGTGGGCTATGCCCCCAAAGGAGATCTATGTATGTGTGTTTATCAGTTACAGTTTGTAGTGTAGGCATGACTTGATAAGAATACATTTATGGACAACTTTGGTGGGGTGGTTCTCCAAGCTTCAGCTTTAGCTAATATTAGGTACTCCATAGTTCACTGTGAGGTAGATGGGGAGTAGCTTTATCAGAGCAAGTGGTAGTGCAAAATTGCAGA
This sequence comes from Podarcis erhardii, assembly GCF_964252035.2. Classification (NCBI taxonomy): domain Eukaryota; kingdom Metazoa; phylum Chordata; class Lepidosauria; order Squamata; family Lacertidae; genus Podarcis; species Podarcis erhardii. The sequence continues at coordinate 67,332,659 of NC_138507.1, forward strand.
CGCAGGAGCATGATCCAGAATGGGACCACTGGAGGAAGCAAATGGATTTTCAGAAAATTCCACCCCTAATACAGAGTTGTGATTTATGGTCATGGTAACCAATTTGTTACAATTGTATTTGATTGGAGCTGTCATCTCGATGCAGGATGAATGAGAAAAGCTGTCATTCGTTCACCAGTGACAATTTCCTGTGAGTGGAAACTTTTTTTCTACTTTGAAATACTGGCAGCAGAGATTACAACAGTGTCTATACTAAAAAAAAAAAAAAGTTGAGGCCTATTAGACCAAGACAGTAGGATATAAGAGACTCGATCTTTACTAGTTTTAACACATGCAGTGGAGCCAATTTTATTCCAGTGGGCCATTGGCTCTCCTTAGTCATGTAATGGTGTTTTAATGCTGTACTGTTTCTGTTGTGTTGGTAATTTGTTATTTTCTATTATATTAGTGCATTGATGATATCGTTCACATTTTGCAAGCTGCTCTGTGTAGCTTTTGAAAGAAGCGTCGGGTATAAAATACAACTAACTAAATATGTGGTGGTGACTCTAATGCTTATGCCATCATATTCCACATACACAGTTACAAAAAGCAAGGACTGCATCCTCTGTGGCAAGAGCTGTGGTCGCCTGTCTATTACCTTTCAGGCATGGGTCAGGTAAAACCCTGGGACCAGCCTGAAAGGGAAGAACTGGGGGCTCACTGATCCTTCCTTTCTAGTTGCTGGTTCAGTCCTTTAAAAAAAAAAAATTAATAATATTTATTAAAGTTTCAAAAAAGTTACAAAAATAAGAAAAAAATACAAAAAAATACAAAAATACAAAATACAATAAAGTAAAAACAATTAAAAACAAACCAACTTTTCCATATCTTGTCTTTCATTTACTAATGTTTCCCTGACCTCCTCACACCTCCCTTTTTTGTATTCTAGTTCAATTAGTTATTTCAGCAAATCCTTTCCATTTTTACTTTTATCTTACTAATTTATCTTAATATATTATAACTTTACATTCTCACCTGTTAATAATCCATCTTTAAATACTCCTTTATAACATTACTACTAAAACCACATAACTTCATTCCAACATCCTTCTAACATTCCTTAATTTTACAATATTTCTGGAGATAGTCTTTAAATTTCTTCCAATCTTCTTCTACCGACTCTTCTCCCTGGTCTCGGATTCTGCCAGTCATTTCCGCCAGTTCCATATAGTCAATCACCTTCATCTGCCATTTTTCCCGGGTGGGTAGCTCTTGTGTCTTCCAATACTTTGCGATGAGTATTCTTGCTGCTGTTGTGGCATACATAAAAAAAGTTCTATCCTTCTTTAACACCAATTGGCTGACCATGCCCAGGAGAAAGGCCTCTGTTTTTTTCAGGAAGGTATATTTAAATACCTTTTTCATTTCATTATAGATCATCTCCCAGAAAGCCTTAATCCTTGGGCACGTCCACCAAAGGTGAAAGAATGTACCTTCAGTCTCTTTATATTTCCAACATTTATTATCGGGCAAATGATATATTTTTGTGAGCTTGACTGGTGCCATGTACCACCTGTATATCATTTTCATAATATTCTCTCTTAAGGCATTACATGCCATAAACTTCATACCTGTGGTCCATAACTGTTCCCAGTCAGCCAGCATAATGTTATGTCCCACATCTTGTGCCCATTTTATGATAGCAGATTTCACCATTTCGTCCTGAGTGTTCCATTTCAACAGCAAGCTATACATTCTTGACAGAGTCTTAGTTTTGGGATCTAACAGTTCTGTTTCCAATTTTGATTTTTCCACCTGGAAGCCAATTTTCTTATCCAATTTGTATGCCTCCATTATTTGGTAATAGTGAAGCCAATCTCGCACTTTGTCTTTTAGTTTTTCAAAGCTCTGCAATTTTAATTCTAGTTCAGTCCTTTTTTGAATGTGGCACCTTTTTCTGTCACCATACAGTATGTAGAATTGCAGCTAACAAGGAAAAAATGGGGGCCCATATGGAATGCACTCTCACGCCTTCCTTAGCAGGTGCAGCCAGCAACCTTCCTTTGCAGCCATAGCTTGAATTCAAGCTATGACTGCAAAGGGAAGAAAGGACAAATTGGGAACACATTTCTAATTCTTGCTTTGAAGTGAAATCATCTGATGCCATATGATTGACAGGTGGGCCACAACTCTTGCCACAGAGGATGCAGTCTACCTGTCAAAATGACCCACAAGAGTGTGTGTGTTTTGGATCCATCCCACCAGCCAGATCCAGTTTTTAATCCCTGATCTATGTGATTGCATGTCAGCAGGACATACTGCTTATTATGTGAGAAAGTCGTCCCACTTCCGAGTGGGATGGTGTTGCAGTCAGATCACGTGTCCTCTACACACAGCAGGGGCTGGCGAAGCCCCGTGTCATGGCCCCTGGCAGGTTAATCCATTCAGCCGGGGGGGCGTGGTTTACCCCTTTTAAACCACAGCACAGCAAGGGGATCTCCCTCTTGTTAGATTGGATGTAGCAATATATTTATCTGGAAGGCTAGAAAAAGGGGCGAGGTTAGTGAATAATGTTTATCTCCCATTTAATTTCCCTTCTCCCTCCAGCTGTTGTTTGACCTGCTAGGTAGACAAAGAAATACAGATACTGTCTTGTGTCTGTATTGTTCTCCAGCACAGCAAATAGCAAACAATTGCAGCTCTAGTTCAATTCCTGTCCCTCTATCTGATCTATTTGGGAGCCCCTGATATTTTAAAAAAAGTCAAAACAATAACAAACGTTAGCAAGCCAGAACGCCAGAACTTCCAGTCATGGATCTTTTGCATAACTTGAACTTTGGCCCTAAAACGATATTTGGACTAGGGACTGTCCTCCCAACTGTGGCAGATTTCAAAAAGCACCCAAAATATGAAAAGTAGGCAATATAATATACTTAGTGCTTATAATAATAACATGAGTTTTTGGTGGCATTTCTTTCCACATATCTGTTTCTTGAGCTGCTGTAGTTCATATTTTTTTTAACACCATTCATGTTGTGAATGTTCATGTTGTGTTTCTTGTGGTGGTTGTCTTGTATCTTCCAGCTCTTTTAAAAGACAGTGTCTACAACATGGAATGCAGACACAATCTGGAACCACTCAAACTTGATTTCAAATTACTATGGTGGAGTTTCTTCTAGAGTTCTGGCTCTCTGCTTGTGGTTTTGCCTCCCAGCAATACTTGAATGTGGACAAACTGCTGGCCCAGTTTCTGTCTTTGCTAGCAAGCTTATTTCCTCTTTCTGATGGAATAGGTTCTACAGTTTTCTATTGTAAAGTTGTTAATCCTCTCATCCTGCTGTGGTTTCACATGAAGTTTTACCCAACAAATAAAGTGATAGCTAAAGCTCAGTGTGGATTTCAGCTCTATGATGGCCAACTTTTTGTGATCATGAGACCCAAGACTAAAACTGACAGCAAACTGGCAAACAGATATTGCTCTTCTGTCATTTTTAGTTAAAGAAAAACAAACCTTGTACAGTCTTAAGCTTCATATATGTGTGTAAGAGAAAGAGAAGTCCTGCTCACTTGATCAAAGAGCTATAGATCTGTCAGTTTTCATTTGTTTGTTAGTACTTTAATGTCAAATTTTCAGATCCTTTTCTACCCACGTAGGCTGCCTCCTGTGATGGAGAATACTGTGCAGGGATCATAGGGAAGAGCCTATGTAAACAGAGCATGCTCCTTGAGACAAAAGAAGGTATCGCAGTACATAGTAGGACTATGGGTATCTAGTAAGATTGCTCACCTAGCTTAGCAGCCCCAAAGAACAAATCACCAAAAAGCTTTGAGAGGTCCAGAAATACAACCAGTGTTACCATATTCATACACCTGAACCCTGAATGCACCATTTCTCCATTTCTCTTCACTTGGGAACTTGGAATGACAGTGATAAATGAAAGGGAAATAAACAGACCATGTATTCCAGAAATATGATCAAGTTTCCTCAAGATTTATGAATTATGTAGAAAACAAAGAAACCTTTGGTTGGATCCAGACATAGAGTAGACCCATGGAAATAATTGAGACGAGCTAGTCTTTTTGAAATCTACTGTCTCCCAAAGCTTTCGAATTTTTTGTGGGGTTTTCTGTGGGGAGGCCTGTATATTGCATTGACGGTGGCTTACTCACCTGCACCTGTTTTACAACCCCTTGTCTGAGACAGCCTTTTATTATTTAAAATTGTCAACAATTGTCTCTTCACTGAGTTTAAGTGCATAGCTCCTTAATGTTTACTCACATGATTTATGTTCTGGATCTTTATCATCCTCATGGCTGTAGGGTGAATAGAGTCAAATGAGGACAGGACTCCAATATATTTAGTAGTGTAGAGGTTGGAATTTATAAAGGTGAAGCTGGAATATTACAACAAGCTGGCAAAAGGAATAGCCTCTTTGCCATTTTACTGGAAAAAAGAAGACTTCATACAATCACTTGTAGTAATTGTTCAGTTTTCTGGTTTAGTACTGCTTTGTTTCAGGTGTTAATGTAGCAGAAAGTTAATGTATAAACTATACTTAGGAAAATTAAGAAAACATCAAAACAGAGCAAAGTGAATTGTATAATTTATTTTCCCAAGCGATTATTATCTTTGAGTTTAAAGGCCCAAATAATCTAAAAAGTCAAACACACACGTAAGATAATGAACTTGTAGATGAACTAGACACTGTTCATCATTCAGCCCCCAAAAGAACTTAATTCAGACTGAGTGAATGGGCAATAAAATTCCAAATGCAATTCAGTGTAAACAAATATTAAAGTGTAGGAGCAAAAAAATCTCATTTCCACATAGATACTCATGGAGTTTGAACTGGTGGTGACTGACCAGGAATGGGACCTATGGGTTGTAGTGCGTAGCTCGGTGAATTGCCAATATTCCCAGAACCATACAACAGGCATGAACTCCTACGTAACACTGTTCTCCACTCCATTCTAGTTTGTCAACAACTTTATTGGAAAGAGCCCAGAAGTGGTTCAAACGTGGCTTTGGTTACAGTTTTAGTACAGTACACAGTGCCTTCAAGAAAGGACATAGTTCCCATGGCTGGCCCAGTCTGGCTTGTGTTAAAACACAGCAAATATAAAATGCTCAATAATGCTTCTAGGCTTCCTCTATCATAGACTGGCATCTAGATGTTCTGCCTTCTCCCACAAGTTCTGTACCTGCATTCTCTGCCTTGTTCAACAGATTCTGGATTCCACATTCTCTACCAGAGGCTCTTATGTATAATTTTCAGAAAACACCACTTGAGGAGAGAATGAACCCTTGGAAGCACTACAATTCTGAAAATAATAGCCACATAATCAAATACATCTTTTGCAGAGTATAAACTTAAAGCCATTACTCAGCAAGATGGCTTTGAAAATAATTGCTGTAATTCTGATGACAAGGAAACTAGACCAGCACAGGGGGATCAGTTTACTCTGCTAGCCTTATAGGGCTCAGCTACCAGGCTTGGTTTACTTCACCCAGTTGTGCTACTATTTGATGACACATTTTGGGCAAGTCCTAGTTGCAAAGGAATACTTGCTGGCTTGGTGTATCCTCACATTTGGTCAGGCCTGCCTGGCTCATTTTGGGTACCATCTAATCACCCTCCCAGCAGTGCAGTTCATTACACATCTGCCTGCTTTGCCTCTTCCTGCTTTGCCTTGGATAGCAACATTCAGTTTTTGAGCAGAATCTGAATGAGGTATTGGGGGCTTTCTTATGATGGTCATAGGTCCTACATTACAGAGTGCAACTTTCTATTTAAAGAGCTTTCAGGGGAGAATCCTCTACTGAAGGAGGCTCTTATGTGGTACAAGTCTAATTTCAAGATAATTATATGAAGGGAGAGCAGAGACCTTGAAGTTGTCCATCAACAGCACCTGATAGATGACTGAGAAGACACAGAAGTCACTTGGTCGCAGTCTTCCCCACTATGATGAGATATATTTTGTTTCTATTTAGATTATAGACATTATTTATAAATTTGTATTTATACCCATAAATTAGCATATGCAAATGCCATAGAAGCTTGTGTCATTTTGGGTGGTCGGGTGGGTGGATGCCTAAGCGGTCACACAAGACCCTCTGTCATTGTTCCTCTCCATGGAGTTTTTTCTGTATCCCAGGATGGAGGGAACAGTGACTATTCATTAGTAGCCAGCTGCCTTAAGCCAGCCACTGCTGGACTTAAACTGTCTTACTGAATTATACACTGTCCTAGTTGCGCCTGCACAGTACAAACCACAGTCCTCTTTGCCTAGGGAGTCAGATGACCCCAAAGAACTAAACTACTTGTGTAATCAGTAATTATAGATTTAATATTGTCTCCAGTTATGATAGTTAGAGCTAAGACTCCACTGTTTAGCTTATTCTTGTGGTTACTTTCCTTTTCCTATGTAGTGTGTATGCTTCTTATTCTGGGCCTGTATATTAAATAAACAAGAATTTAACAGTGGCAATGAGAAAAAACCCCAGGTATGCCATCCTGTGGAAAAACTGAGGAATTTAATTCAGAAACAGAAGAATATGTTGACATACTGAGCCACTATTTCCTTGCTAATGTAATCACTGAGATGACAAACAAAAGGCAGCATTTCTCAGTGCTTGTGGATGTTCAACTTACTCCCTTTTAAGAAGCTTGTTAAAACCACAAAAGCCAGAGGATAAAAGTTTGGCAGAGTTGCAAAAGATCTTGTCTGACCACTATATTCCAAGGCCAAGTATAATTGTGAAACGTTTCAAATTCCATAATAGGAGGTTGAAGGAAGGTGAATCTGTATCAGAGTATATAGCTCATCTCTAAAAACTTACTGAACCCTGTTCTTCTGGAAATCTGGAGGGAACGTTGAGAGACAGATATGTGTGTGGAATTAGTCATGCAAAAAGTAAAAAGCAATTACTGGATGATAGGGATCAGACCTATGCTAAAGGTGGCAACTACCATGGAAGCAACGGTGACAAATGTACAGGATTTGCATCTTGACAACAGAGAAACTCAAAATAAGTCTATAAGTCAAGTCTGCAGCCCACAGCAGATGTTTAGAGATCTGGAAAGGTGCTATTGTTGAGGAGGAATGCTGTCAGCCTATGTTGGTAAACACTGAATGTCCCAATGCTATAAATTCATAAAACCTAGGCATTTAGGAAGAAATCGTGAAGGAGGTTGTCTCGTTCCACAACCAAGTCAGTCCAAGAGAGAGGCAAGAAAACAAAAAGCTTATTATTTACAGATGGAAAGGGGAGAGGAGGCAGATTAGAAGATCCGCTTGGTTTACTGTGTAATAGAAAAAAAAAAGGAGACTTATACTGTAACTGTGCAGTTCAGTAATCAACCTGTAGGCATGGAAATACTGTAGAGTCAGGGGCTTCTGTTACAGTTGTAAATGAAGAGAGTTACCAACAATGTAAAGGAGACCTGAGTCCATTGGCCAAGAGAATAGTGAAATTAAGGATTTACACTGGCAGAAATCTCCTAGTCCTAGGATCAATAAGAGTTCAGTCACATACAAAGGTCAATATAAAGTCTTAAAGGCTTTAATAGAAAAGGAAGAAAGGCCAAACTTTGCTTGGTTCAACATGGCTGAAGTAAAGTAGAGGCATAGAAGCCACCCTAAAATATTTCAAGAAGGAGTAGGTACAGTAGGAGGAATAAAAGCCAGTATTTATACCAGGAGGGCAGCTAGCCAAAGTACTGTAAAACCAGAGCAGTGCCCTGTGCTCTCACAGGGAGAACTGAAACAGAACCGGGTAGATTGGAATAAGAAGTCATAATCAATCAAATTTATAAATTAGACATTTACCCCATTCCAAGAACTTAGTACTTGCTCGCATTGCTTGGAGAAGGCCTCCATTTTAAAAGTAGGACATGCCCCAGGCTTACCAGCAGATGGAACTTGAGGGCTGCAAGAAATTCAAGTGTAACAGGTTGCCCTATGGAGTTTCATCAGCCAGAGATATATTCCAAAGGGCCATTAAAAAGCTCCCAAAGGACATCCTGGAAGTTGTGGTGATGATTGATTACATTCTCCTCATCACATGCAAAAGATCAGGACCATCTTCCAAATCCTAAGATAAAGGTAAAGGTAAAGGTACCCCTGCCCGTACGGGCCAGTCGTGTCCGACTCTGGGGTTGTGCGCCCATCTCGCTTAAGAGGCCGGGGGCCAGCGCTGTCCAGAGACACTTCCGGGTCACGTGGCCAGCGTGACGAAGCTGCATCTGGCAAGCCAGCACCAGCGCAGCACACGGAAACACTGTTTACCTTCCCGCTAGTAAGCGGTCCCTATTTATCTACTTGCACCCGGGGGTGCTTTCGAACTTCTAGGTTGGCAGGCACTGGGACTGAGCAACGGGAGCGCACCCCACCGCGGGGATTCGAACCGCCAACCTGACGATCGGCAAGTCCTAGGCGCTGAGGTTTTACCCACAGCGCCACCCGCGTCCCAATCCTAAGATAGTATTTGCTAAAACCATCCTCTTTTGAAGATTGCCCTATGCAAATCACTGGGCTTTTAGAACATCTGGATCTGTCCCCTGTAGAGGCATTCCAGATCAGAATGTGGACTCAGCAGACTCCTGTACTATCTGGGGTAATCCATTACATTTTACAGGGGCCGCAACAGAATCCAGGAATGAATTCCGGGCAATGAATATAGAACTGACCTATATTATCCCTGCATCTTGTGGGTCATGCGGGTGGTGTTACCATGACAGAAACAGCAAAGGGGTCTGAGAGGTTTACATGAGGTGCCTGCCAAGAATTTTCTGGATGAAAGCTGTAGCTCATAGTGATGTCTAGTGGCTTGGAAAGAGTTGTTAAGCACTGTTCCCAGTGCCAGCTGCATCAAGAAACTCCAGCACAAGACCCCCTTGCACCAGAAGAACCTACACTTTGGAACTCCCTGCCTATTGAGATCAAGTAGGTGTCTACACGGTATTCTTTTGGAACCTGCTAAGAACATTCTTGTTTAGACAAGCCTACCGAGATGCTTGGATGCGGGTGTTGCTGTGGGTTAAACCACAGAGCCTAGGACTTGCCGATCGGAAGGTCAGTGGTTCGAATCCCCGTGACGAGGTGAGCTCCTGTTGCTCAGTCCCTGCTCCTGCCAACCTAGCAGTTCGAAACCTTGCACATCAAAATGCAACCTTGCACATCAAATGCAAGTAGATAAATAGGTATGGCGGGAAGGTAAACGGTGTTTCCATGCGCTGCTCTGGTTTGCCAGAAGCGGCTTAGTCATGCTGGCCACATGATCTGGAAGCTGTACGTCGGCTCCCTCGGCCAATAAAGCGAGATAAGTAGTTCTCAGCTTTAGAAGTGTATACAAAAATGTGTATAGGGAGGGGATGCATACCAAAATGAGTATTTTGGGACAAAATGCTTACAAAAATACAATTTAAGGAAGTGTATACAATTTAAACACAGCTTTTGTGTGGTTTAAAAGAACAATTTGCAGAAAACAAAACAGAATGGAAACAAAACAAAACTGAACAGATGTGAAACTGACAACAAACATGCCGGGCAAGCTTTTACTATAATGATACCTGGTGACTGACAGGTGGGTTTATTTATTTATTCGTTTTATTTTATATTTCTACAGTTTATATACCACTTAATTACAATGGTCTCTAAGCAGTGTACAAGGAATACAATCTAATGAAAGTAAATATTAGTTAAAGCAATTAAATCAGAGTCTGATGGATTGAGCGGATGAAATCAATAGGGGGTTCAACGGTCAAGAAGGTGATTTCTGCATGTGCTGTAGAGGAAATTGAGAGGCAGATGGGATTAACAACCTGGGAAGGTATCCCATCTAGGAGAAAGAAAGCTCTGATCCTAAGCCTTCTGTCTTGTGGGATATATTTGGGAGAAGAGAAGGCAAGAAGAAACCCTACACAAATCCCGAGTGGAGTCCCTAAGGTGGTTGGATGGCACCTTGTACGCCTCCTTCTAGCAACTCCCCGAGCCAAGCATGTGCCAAACGTATGACTCTACTTTCTTTTGGACCACAGGCCGAGGGGAGGGTGTCATTCTCTGGGCAGCCTAGGACCTCCATACACTTCCTAGGCTTGTACACTATGGAAGGTCACTTCAGTACTGGTAACACAGAAGTTTGACACATCCCCCCTCAACTGCCTGGAGGCACACTCCATTGTTTCTTGAGACAGAAAGATACAACCAGTAGTTGCCAGAAATTCAACAGGGACATCAACTGGAAAGGAGTTACATAAAATTGGACCTACAATACTGAACACACTGCTCCTGATGAATATGAGCTGTGTATCTGAGCCATGGGGGACTACTAACTGACTCCCCCAATGACCTCAAATAAATACAAGAAGCCTGAAGCTGGCCCAGTAGCACATGAGCAGCTGGTGAAAGCTTTTCAGCACAGAAGTGGGGTGTTGGCAGCAGTCTTTCCCCACCAACAGTTTAGCCTATGATGTTTATACTAGCTGTAGTGTCTGAACCAGACATAGAGCATATTGCAATCATTGAGTCTTGAGATTGCCAATGCATGAATCACCATGGCCAAACTATCCTTGTCCCACCCGCCTGTCAAAATTGGCTCCTTGGGGGATGGAGTGAAAGAGTGTCCAAACAGGATTGAACTCCCTTGAGGAGCACCCCTAGAGGGTTCAGAGGAACTCACTAGTGCACCCAAACTAGGCAGGATTGTACTCCATACTCCTCAGCGTGGTGAGTTCACTCTTGCTTTCTACAGGTTGGCCAATCCAGCTGCATCTTTACCTCCCCACACACCTGGTGTGACATCTGATGTCAAGTGAGAGGCAGGTGGCTGTGGTATGGGAAAATGCCCTCATGGGCCAAATGGAAAAGCCTAGTTGGCTGGTGGTAATCCCGATGTAATCCAGCTACAGCGTTTCCAGAACAAGGGTAAATGTTGCCAGGCTATCTCTGCCCTGAAACAGCCAAAGCTGACCAATCGGTCAAAGCTAGTAGAAGGCACTCTGTTGCACTAAGGCTACCTGATCCTCATGTGACATTGTCAAATCAAGGAGACCTCCATGCTACATACCTGCTACTTCTAGGAGAGTGTACCATTCTTCCAGAAGCAGAAGAATTCTAATCCGCAGACCTGAGAGCCACCTTCCCATATATTTAGAATTCAGTTTTGGTTTATTGACCCTCATCCTGTCAAGGTAGAGCTTAAGAGGTCTTCTCCTTCTGTTGAATGTGCTTTGGATCACTTCCTTGAGTTTTCTGGAACTCATGTTCTGCAGACACCATAATGTGCTGCACTTTATTTGCTCCTGGTCTGCATACTTTAGTTTGGATTACGTGGCATAATTTGTGAGAGGTTGAACTTGTGGGTTCCTGTCTCGGGAATGGGATCCTGGTTTGGATGTCTAGTTTAGATTCCGCCTTTCCCCTTAAACTCAGCAAGTTCAGTTTAATGTTGAAATTATGATTCAGGTATGTTAACATTGTCAGGGAATTGTGTACAGTAATTACATTTGTCTTCAATCTCTAATCTGCCCTCTGCTGTAGCATTTTTTTCCAACCTCAAAATAATGTGGTATAAATTCCATTTAAACATGTTCATTAC